>NC_044358.1:21251482-21556469 GCF_007364275.1 Archocentrus centrarchus | reverse complement strand
GCCATAAAACTGCCATCAGCCCTGGCCATTTGTAAATGCGCGGCACACAAAACAGGCACAGACTTGATAGTATTGGGAAACAGCTACGCTGACAAAGCAGCAAAGCTGGCCGCAAGTGGTAAATATGGCACCTCAGCAATTACACGACAATTGTGGAACGCTTGTGACCCAAAGTGCTCGATGAGATGCAGCAGCAAGCAAAATTGAAGTGGAACAACTTCCTAGGTCACTATTCAAAACAGCAGCCATATTGATACATGCTTTAACACATGTATCAACAGGGGGGGATAGTGAGTAAGACCTATAAGTATTGCTTAGTCGTAAAACCTAGGGGTACAGCTAAAAAAATCACTGTTCTTATCATCCGCAAGAGCGCAGGACTCGTTGAAAGAACGAATGGCACAGTAAAAAACAGACTAAGGAAATGTATGGCAGAAACGGGAAGGCCCTGGGTAGAATGCATAGATTTAGTAAAAACATACATGCATGTGACCCCCAACAACACAGGGATAACCCCCTATGAGGCATTGTTTGGCTGACCTTTTAGACTCCCGGTGTACACAGAATAACAACAAGCAGAGGAAGAGACAGACTTGAGTGATCGGATGAGAAAGTTGTTCCAAAGCAAAAATGTTGTTGATACAAATAAACTGCCGGAAGGCTCTTCTGCTTCTCCACAGGAACATCCGGTAGCGGTGGGAGACTGGGTCCTGGTCAGAGTGATCAAGAAGAAGTGCTGGAACCAACCCCGGTGGGACGGACCCTACAAAGTACCACTGACCACGCCAACTGCAGTCAAAATAGCAGAGAGATCCACGTGGATCCACCTCAGCCAGTGCAAAAGGATTGAGCCAACCAACGCTGAGTAGGGGATGGAAGTCGGGGTACAAAGGGGGGAGTGAGCCCTAGGCCACCTTCGTCTCAAACCCGTGAAGAAAACAACTGAATCCCCCACTAAATAGGGATGGCTCGTTCACATGCAATGACCACGTGGAATTGGATCTGCACCCTGGGCGCATTGATGACCATCGTGACTGCAACACAAGAGTTGAGCGCCTTGCGTGCAATGGTGATGCAGAACAGAGTGGTTTTGGACTTGCTGGCCGCCCCGCAAGGAGCCTGCAGCAGTTTCTATCAGTGTACCCTTGTGCAGGGTGGACAGGAGGGTGAAACAGAAGACCAAATATGAAACCCCCATTGAAAATGGGAGACCAAGTGGTGGGGGTGGATGTAAACTGGTTTTCAAACTAATGTTTAATTTTTGCAAATGTATGTAGGTGTTTCCCCGAGTGAGACTGACTAGCAGTGGCTGCCGTGAGCGGCGGGGCCGTTGAGGAATTTTCCTGTCTTGAAAGAATAGAGAGTGACTTTGGGTCAAAAGAAGGATAGACAGCCGCATGACAGGGTTTTCGCCTCAACCTCATTCAGGATTGTATGTGCTATGTTCATGATAAACAGGGAGGAAATGTTAGAATAGATAAACATGTAACTGTTTTTCTATGTATCACAATGTGTTCATCATAAACATGCACATGACTGTAAGCACAAAACATACTCTCATACACCTGGACCCTCCAGGTGAGGAAAGCAGGTAACGCCTGTTTCCTGACGTCACACACACATACACACACACCCCACGCACCCACGTGATGCTAAAATAAAAGCGCCAGCAGAAAGAAGGAAGTCAGACTCTCTTTCAGAGGCACATGAGTGTTAGCTGACTGAGACTCTCCCTGCAGGTAAAAAGACCAACTACGGGTTTCTGTGTCTTTCTTTATTTAACGGTGGTCCGAACCTAACATTTGCCTTCCCACAGGGATCACATGCAATCCTACAAGGTGTAAGGTATAGGACTGAACAAATGCTTCGCATTTCTTCTATTTAAAATTTAGACTGTCAATATATTATCTTTTACAAGAAACTGAATTCATTTGAGTTTTATTTAAATAGCAACAATTTACAACAAAAGCCTTCTTAGGGTACTTCACATTGTGAGGTCAAAGTAGAGTTTAATTTTTATACCATCAAGTAGTTCCCTAAATAATATTTTTACAAATGTATTAATTAAGGTCATATACAACAACATTATATTGAAACTGTAAACGTTTTTCACACTGACAAGACTGCTTAATATAGGTGTCTGTAATAGGGCATTACATACTTCAATATATCTGCGTTCTTAATTCTGGAAATGCTAAAACTATGAAATAAATATCTATAAATGGCATTCTGTATATAAACTAAGAAGTTTATTAAATAGTGGTATTTCCATTTATTTACAAAACAAAACACAAAGGTAAATACAAAAATAAAGATAAAGACATGATACAGCAAAAGAGGAATATAATGAATATTAGTCATATTTTGTTAATTTATTTTTGCTGACTGGCCATCATGTGTTTCCTGGTATTCCTCTCAGGCCTCAAAAGAATGATGAAACACTTTGGAGCAAAAATACACAAAAGTAAACCATAGCTAGAAGCCAGGATGGCAAAAAATTCCACTGCAACAGTGTATTTCCCAGGAGAGCTAAGGTAAGCAGGCACAAACGCCACCCAAACAGCACAGAAAATCAACATGCTGAAAGTGATGAGTTTAGCCTCATTAAAATTATCAGGAAGTTTCCTGGCAAAAAAGGCTAATATGAGACTGATGCAGGCCAGCAGTCCAATGTAGCCCAAAATTAGACAGAAGCCAACCACAGAAACCATGGCACACTCCAAGGTGACCTTTGACCCTTGAAAACCCAGATTTTGCCAAGGCACAGGGGGACTGAGGGATAGCCATATGGTACAGATGACAATCTGGATAAAAATAAAATGTTATTGGACAGATGTGAAACTACAAAGACTTAAAAATTCAAAACAGAAGATTTGTATAACCTGTATACATGTAAGAAGGCAGACACTTCCTCTCTGTTGGCTTGGACCAAACCATCTAATCAAGGCTTCAGCACCAGGCTGAGCTGAGCGAAAAGCTGCCAGGACTACGATGGTCTTAACTTTGAGACAGGAAACAGAAAGCACAAAGCTGATCCCAAAAGCTGCGTGCTGGAACCGACAAGACCAGTCTGATGGACGACCAATCAAAACAGCAGAGAGGTTCTCCTTTCCTGATGGCCTTTCTAGTGCCTGGGGGGCAGAGCTCACCGCACACTGAAATGGGCACCTAAACAATAAGCCATGATGTATTTTTAAGTGCAATATAAATGTATTTCAACTAACAGCAAGAAATCTTCAAATACAAAATTTAAATTATTTTCATACCTGATTGGATCCCGTGATCCACTGAATAGCTGATTCATTAAGGTGGAGAGCAAACCCATCCACATGACCGATCAAAACAAGTTTTAGTGTCCCATCAGCTGTGCTCTGCCAGTTAACAAGATCATACTTTGCTGGAATATCAGCTCCTTGGAAGTAAAACATTTCCCCTTGTGGTGTGGTGAAGTTCACTTTTTCCAAGTGCTGCAAAAGCTGTAAAATGATCAAAGCTGTGAATCGAGTAACTGACATAGTATTTATATATTAATGCTTGTGACAAATGTGTTTTTGTGTTAGACAGAGTTTGAAGATAAGTACACTCCAATCACTGAGTACTGAGAGCTAACATAAAAATGTTGTAATTACTTCATTATGGATTGCATAATACGGCATTATATACTCATGAGTCAGGCCAAGATCTGTTTAGCCTCTAGTGTTTGTAGCATTTCCCTCATGATTACCTCACTGGGCTTGATGTGTTTTGGAGAGGAGCAGGTGAAGCTGTTGTTTTCAGAAGGGCTGTCTTTAATGGGGCAGAGAAGGCTGTGAAGGGCATGGGCTGCAGCATAAACAGCAAGGTAGACGTTGTATGTCAACCTTAGCTGGGAGGTGTCAGTAAAGACATTCTGCACTTTTTTCAGAGATTCTGTCCCATTGCAGTGTGATAGTGAAGCTCTCTGAACAGACATAACACCAGGAGCTGAAGTAAAAATATTTGATATATGTCTAGTCTTTAGTGTGGACATAGGAGATCTGAGAGATGAGGAGGAATATAAATGAAGATGTTTGGTCCTTTGACTACATCCAAACTCTGCTTCCCAGAATTTTCTTAAGAACTCATCATCTGGACGATAAATTGGGTGTAAACTTCTGAGGTAGCTTTCAAATCCAGGTATAGTTGAACTTCTGATTGCAACACCAAGAACACCTTTTGCCACTTTGCTTGTTACTGGATTTTGGAGCAGATCGCCACTGGTGCTCCAAGCCTCACTGGCTAGAAACTGTCTATCAGTCACCTAGAAGGCAAAAAAAAGAATTACTTTGAAAGTTTTTTGTTTTTTTTTTCATTATATGCAATGAGCAATTTTATTACAGCATCTCACATTCAGTTTGCCAAGTTGCAGGAACAGTTCCCTCACATCTGTATACCAGGTGAATATCAAAATCACCCTTGCAGTTGAGGCTTGTATTGTGAGGGCTGCTCGTCTGGCATCACTAATAATATTTTCCCTTTGGAGAGTCTCTACAAATGCCAGGCACACCCCTGCTCCCTGAATCTCCTCCTGAAATACCTGACATGCACAAGTAAAAGATGCCCATTACATGATTACACTGCAAATATATTTATATAGTGTACTTATGGCTATATATTTTGCAGATACAATTAAAAAATTTAAAAAAACAAAATGCAGATACCTTTATTGCAGTGTGGCCATAATTATTGTTTGCTACAACTGCCCCAACCCAAGTCCAGTTGAAGCGTATAGCAAGCTGAGCAACAGTACGTGCTTGGTAAATATCACTGGGGATGGTTCTGAAGAAATTTGCATACTCGAGCCTGTCACTCAGACAAGGACAGGTGGCTAGATAGCTGATCTGAAAGACACACACAAAACTCCATCTAATAAAGATTTTTGAGATCATTTTCAGTTTTTTCACTGTCATAAAAAAGGACAAACATTGGTTTGTTAAAAATATATGCTACAGTACAGTACAGTACAGATTTTATGTTGTATTTAAAGTAAAACTCACAAAAGGTACAGAGAGTGGCTTCAGCATTCTGGAGACTATCTGGCTTATGGATGAAGCACCACCAATAATCACAGGGACAGTTTGACCACCTGAAAACAGCAATAAATGATTGCTGATTAGATAGATAGATAGATAGATAGATAGATAGATAGATAGATAGATAGATAGATAGATAGATAGATAGATAGATAGATAGATAGATAGATAGATAGATAGATAGATAGATAGATAGATAGATAGACAGATAAATACATAGATAATGAGTTACCCCTTCTGTCAGTGATTTCCTCTATGTTCCCAGCAGAGATGGGAGTGTTTGTAAAATTGCACTTGGTGTCGTCTCCACCAACTAGTGACAGTGCTGACTGGAGAGCCCATGGTGGGTGCCCACAGCTGTCAAAAATACGATAGCCCAGCTTTACTCCTGGTAGCAGCATTGCATTATGATTGATTTCCTCCAGTGCAAACACCATAGCATATATGTACTGCAGTTCAAAATATTCTAGACTGAGAGGAGGAAGATGCATTGAGAAAGAATAAGTAAAATTTAGTTTAATAGGTTTCTGTGAAGCTACAAATACAAATCAAGTGGTAAAACATGGCAATCACTCCTGTAATCCTCCACAAACTACAAACTACACAAACTAAAGCTTAGAGTTTTACCCAGTGCATGGCTTGTAGTTTGGCAGCTGAGTGAAATCATGTTCTGTAGCTGGAGGTTGATAATGAAGAGAAAACAGACCACCGATGATTACATCTCCATCTTGGAATACATCCTGATTACTCAGTCTACCCCAATGAGAACATGTCAACATCTGAACACAGAGGAGTCCATCCCGGAGTCCCAGTTCTCTTCCCACAAGCCACACGAGTAGCAGAGATGGGGAAGACCTGGACCACACAATGAAGAGCCAGGAGAACCAAGACATAGATGCAGCTGTTCTGGATACTCAAATATGTAGAGTACACTCAGTTTGGTTCATTCTCAGTAGTTCATTCAATATCCATAAACAATTCCTGCAATGAAAATATTAAATCAGATTAAAGCCCACAATGTAGCAGAAGTGTGCCAAGGGAACACTGTGAAGTTATATTTTAAAATGTGTATTTTCATACACCAGACATGAGTTGGCTACTGTGTGTACATTTAAATAGTGACATACCCCCTCCTCCTCGGTATAGATGAACTGCAGATGTGGGCATTTTGTGTAGATGGAGAGCCTTTTTGTAAGCAAGTGAACATGACAACGCATATACCCACCCCCCAAATCAGTCCTCTCAACGTCAGACACAACAACAGCATGACTGACACTAATCGTGTCTTGCAGGTAGAAGATGTATAAATAGGACGTGTGTTTAGGTGCACATAATATAGTATTTGTTCTCTTTTAAAATTTGTTTTTTAATCTTTCTGCAGTGACCAATATCTTTATAAAGCTTAGCAAACACATCATCCTCTGCTGAGCAACCTCTGAACAATGTAGAAGCTTTCCTTAACTTTATTTGCAACCTATACTGCTGTGAATGTCATGTCTTGTGACATGTTTTCCTCAGTCTGAGGCTGTGGAATCAGAATCAGAAACTCTTTGAATGCGGTAAAACGGTCTGTCGGGAATGTTGTCGTGAATATGGTTGTTTATAACGTCTTGTTGTCAGTTTACTTTCATATATAAGCCAAATCTTTTTCAGTCATCTTAATCCGCGGATGGTCAGTTATCCAATATTTACTGCACAAGAAGTCAATTTGCAAGCAATTTGTGGCTGCAAATGAGAGACGGAAAAACATTTTGTCTCTTTTGCCTAGGCCAATGTTTATTAACCTTTTGTGTGCTCTGGCACCTGTTTGGCCAATTATTAAATGCAGGGCTGGAAAGTGCAACAGCACACCGTGTTGTCAGTGAGGCACACAGCTTGTCTATTAAATGTCAGAGGTATCACTTTTTTTTTATTTCTGTTGGTTATCATTTTTATTTATTAGATTTATTAGAATTTCAAACTGAATAGGCATATTTTAATAGCTGTTTTTATTTAAGGTTAATATTAAAAAGTGAATAATTTGTTCATTACATTATTTGTGACGGTTCTTTCATCTCAGAACATTATTTAATTAAAGAACCAGTTCTGTTGCCAGTCAACCTACATGAATGCATTTTTGACCAGTATTTAATGTTTTCGACCAATAAAACACATCAAACTTTGCACTTGATGCTGAAATATTTAGCTTGGTAGTTAGTACCATTGGGCCACCTGATAAAGTAAGCATGCAGCCTGGAATGACATGGTCATTATGCTTGATAAAAGACTCAAGCCATTTTGTTTGGTGGTTTGCCCATGTCTTACGATTATAAAACATAAACATATGTAAATTATACATGCAATAATATAGATGTACACAACACTGTTTTTCCAAGAAACATTTGAAAAAGAAGAAAATAAAAGCTCAAATAGCATTTTTTTTTTCTGCTTTGCTCAGAGTATTTACGGATCTGTCAGGTTTCCGATACCCCCCCCCCAATAGTAAACTCATTCCAATGCCCTTGATTGTAGCCCTTGTGACTGGGATATCGTCTTCACCTTTAACACAGAAATATGAATGGTTAGGATATGCAGGCACAAGATCACAACAAATTGGTTGATTGTAAAACATATATCCTCATCAGGACAATGATCCAAGCTGCTGACTTTGTCCTGGAGTCTCAGAAGGAGCAGGCTGATGGAGGGTAAACCATTTCATCTCCACTCCTTTTCCTATGTTACATTATCATAAAACAGCTAAATTAATGAACAATTAAAATGGTCAAGAGCCATATTACAAAAATTGCAAACTGAATGTCATTAAATCCAAGACATAAAAAAAATATTAAAATGATCAGGAATGGTAAGGTCTAATTATTGTTACCTTTCCATCTTTGCCCGGGGGTTTTGACTCTGCTTTGTGTACATAAATACAGAATCAGGACTCTCTGAGTCCAGCGATGCCTCACTTATAAATAGACAGCCACACTACAGTTTAAAAGTCAAATATCCTACCAGCTGATGCTGATTACTTTAGATGTTAGTATTTACCTAATTCAGGAACTCCAGTAAAACCAGAATAGATAAATAACTTACTTGATATAAAATAGGCACTACAAATGCAAGCATTTCTGATCATGTCCTCAGTTCAATTTTTGGCAATATGTTCGATGACTTGCAACTACAGCCACCTCCCATTTCTGAAATGGCCATGATGCCATCAGAATTTGGTGCAACTTCAGTCCACTGTTGGTAGAGTAGCGATTCTGACAGCCAAACACACAACAACTGGACCTTTTGATGGTGATTTCACTTCTAAATCAAGGTTACCCCTGTGTAGTCTTGTCGTCCTTATCTGATTGAATAGAGTATTAGTTCACTTCCATTGCCAAATTGCGCATGCATATTTTTGATGACATGAATTCTGAAACCTGACAGAAACTCTTCAAATAAACCGTTCCTCTGCGACTGATCAGTTAGCTCTTTTACAACTACTCGTTCAAGAATTTTTGAGAGAAAAGGAAAGTTGGAGATTGGCCTATAATTAGCTAAAAAAATTGTTTAATTACTGCCACTTTAAAAGGCTGTGGTACATAGCCAATTAATAAAGATAGATTGATCATATTTAATATTGATTAATTAATGGTAGGACTTCTTTAAGCATTCTGGTAGGAATGGGGTCTAACAGACCTGTTGGTGCTTGGAGGAAGAAACTATTGAAGTTAACTCACAAAGATCAATTGGAGAAAAAGACTGATTAAACAAAAGCAGTATTCAAAGTAGATATATACACAAAGATACATCTGTGAGATGGTTATGAACATATTTTTCACTAATGGTTAAAGTTCTATTTGTGAAGAAATTCATGAAGTCATTATTAGTTAAAGTTAAAAGAATCCTCGGCTCAACGAAGCTCTTTGTCAGCCTGGCTACAGTGCTGACAAGAAACCTGGGGTTGTTCTTATTTTCTTCAATTAATGATGAATAGTGAGATGTCCTAGCTTTACAGAGGGCTTTTTTATAGAGCAAAAAACTCTTTTTCCAGGCTAAATGAGCATCTTCTAAATTAGTGCGATACCATTCCCTCTCCAGCTTACAGGTTATCTGCTTTCAGTTGCGCATTTGTGAATTATACCACAGAGTAGAACCCTGTATAAACCACTGGAAACACACTTACACACATATACAGAAACTGAACATCAGGCAGGGATGGCAAGCTCACTGATTTTTATTGGTCTGTTATCTGCTCTGAGCTTGTTCCAGCTGAACTCATTTCTCATGACTTAAGGTAGTCTGAGTCAAAGAACTAGGCTTACAGGGGCTTGGGCTGGTACTGAGGCTTCATCTGTGAAATGTAAACTGCAGGGTAGCACTCATCTCCCTGCATTCTCAATGGATGGGGACTTCATTATTCTCCCTTCACTCCTACACACACACAGGGACCTATGACACTAAGGTCTTTGCCATAGAAGAGATGAACAACAGCTCAGAGCTGCTACCTGGAATCAGGTTTGGGTATCAAATCTATGACTCATGTGTCTCAGTGTCCATGACAGTGCATTTGGTATTTCAGCTTTTAAATGTCTTGGACCCTGTGTTTTACCCTGACAAAAATTGCTCCCAATCTGGTATGGTGATGGCTGTTGGTGAGTCTGGGTTGAGGCCATCCATCAGCATGTCACAATTCACTTTAACTTTTCTCAAGTAAATATTTTGACTTTTTATCAAACTGAGTATTTAAAGATTACATGCACTTCTGCAAATCTGATAGGATTACATTGTCTTCTTTTGCTATATAGAATAGAATAGAATAGAATGCCTTTATTGTCATTATACAGGATGTACAATGATATTGGAGGGCCACTCCTGTTCCGTGCCATCAAACTGTATGTATATGTATGTATGTGTATATGTAAGAATTTAAGCCTTATCTAAAAACAACTACATTTCAGAGATGTACTTAATTGCTTTATGGAAATTTAATAGGGAAAACAGCTCATCTTCAAATACAGTGATTTGAAATTTAATGGATCTTGTCCCATTTAATGTGTGACATTTTTTTTTTTGTTTTCTGTGCTGGTATGTCTGCCGTACTGTAATTTGCTACAGGGTGGCCAAAAACAATTATTTGGCAACAGCTGGTTACTAAATCCTGAGGTTATGGATGATGCTGTTCACCATCCATACCAATGTATTCTGGTGACTTGTTAGGACAGGAACATTGCAGGAATAGAGGTGAAAGCCAGAAATTACAATTTCTTTCTGATTATTCTTTTGGGAATTTGGAGGCCAGGTTCATGCCACAGCAACCTTTTTGTTGTGTTCCTTAAATCTTTCTGAACAGATTTCTGGTGGGGAGGCAGTATTTGAATTTCTATTGCTACTACTTAATTAACAAAATTTACTTTTCTGCTACATCTCAAAGTAGCATACACATGAAAATCAGAACCCAGTTTTACCCAGTGAAACACAACATGAATAAATTACTAGGTGTATATGACTATGATATCACATAGCGCACTCAGCTGACACTAAACTTAAAATTTGCATTTTTTTTAAGCTTGGTTTTTTAGAAAAATAGAAATATTAATGGCAGCTGTATTCAACAACTCTAACAATCTAGGTTTACTATGAAATGTGACTTTATATTTATGTGCTTAACTCTAAATGAAATATTTATTTATTAAACAATTACACACATAAATAACAAATAATTCAACAATTGGCATGTAAATTACAAAGAGCTTAACAGAAAAATGTAAATATTTAATTAAATTAACAACTGAAAATGAATATCTTTGTTATGTTCACTGAATGTGTACAATTATGACTTGCTTTTGGAATATTAACCATTTCCAAAACTCTGATATGCTATGATTGATTTTTGTTCATTAAATATTTCTTGGTGTTGTTCTCCGGCTTAAATAATATGATAAAACATTTTGGAGCAAATATACACATCATTAGTCCAAAGCTGGAAGCCAGAATGGCAAATATCTCCACAACCACAGTGAATTTCCCAGGAGAGCTGACATATGCTGGGATAAAGGTGATCCACACTGCGCAGAATATCAGCATACTGAAAGTGATGAGTTTGGCTTCGTTAAAATTATCAGGTAATTTACGTGCTAAGACAGCTAAGACAAAGCAAAATGAAGCCAGTAAGCCTATATACCCAAGCACAGCCCAGAAGCCAAAAGCTGAACCCAAAGCACATTCCAGTATGATTTTCTCCTTGTATGTGGTTAGATTTTTCATAGGAAAGGGAGGGCTAAGTACCAGCCAAATCGTACATATTAAAACTTGAATAAATGTGAAACACATGACAGTCATTCTCTGCTGTGGAGGACCAAACCATTTCATCACATTACTACCTGGAAGTGTAGCTTTAAAAGCCATTAAAACCACTATAGTTTTCCCAAGCACACAGGAAATACAGAGAACAAAGGTGATACCAAATGAAGTGTGACGCAGCATGCAGGACCACTCAGATGGTGCTCCAATGAAAGTTAATGAACATAAGAAACACAGAGTCAGAGAGATGAGCAGCAGGAAGCTCAGCTCAGAGTTGTTGGCTCTGACAATTGGAGTTGTCCTGTGACAAAAAAATATAGCTGCAGTGATAATGGCCAGACAAGCACCAACAGCTGAGACTGTAGCCAGGATGATTCCTAGGCTGTCTTGAAAAGAAAGAAATTCTACAGGCTTAGGAATGCAAGTGTCTCTCTTTGCATTAGGCCAAAATTCCTTGTAGCATGGTAAACAATCAGCAGAATCTGAATGAAAAGAAACATAAAAACATTGACAGATGGGTTTATTCAGGGTTACAGATATGAACAATAAACATTATTTTATTTTACCTGTAGTATTACTTATCTCTCCCTCAGGACACAGTATACAGTCATAGCAGCAGGTGGGTTTTCCTTTCTGTAGCACTTTACGAGTTCCTGGAGGACAGCTGTCACTGCACACTGACACTGGCACCTGTTGAAGACATAAAGGTGAAACAGCACATTTAGATATTTGCTATGCAGCAGTAATTAATCTGTTCTCCAAAGTTTAATCAGTCAGATTATTGTCTTTGGACTCATTACTTTGTGCTATGCTCCATCCAGGTTATGTTTCTATTAATTCTGAACTCCTGGCCCACTGGCAGTGATGCATCATAAAGCCCAACAGTTACTATTTTAGTGATGCCACTTTCACTTTTTTGCCAATTAACCAGCTCATAAACAGCCACAGGATCCCCATTAGCATTAAATGACACATCATAACCATTCTGGGAAAATTTTACTTTCTTTAACTGAGTTAAAACCTGTAAAAATTAATTAAGACAGAAAGGGACAAGAAAGAAAGAAAAAAAGGTACAATACTTTAACAACTAATATTACATTTTCATCCAAGTGATATTAGAGATGATGGGAGACATTGATTCATTTAATCTGACCTGTCTGGGTTCTATGTTCATTAGTTTGACACATGTAGCTGTGGCATTTTTCCCTTTACACACTGCATTATGGATGGCGTGTGCTATTGCATACACAGCCTTGTACACCATATTAGTAATTCTGAGCTCAGATGTGTCAGTGTACTGGCTTTGGAGATTCTGTATGTCTTCAGTTCCATCACACACCTTCTTGTCTGCAGCAGGAACTAAAAATACAAAAAGGCAGACTAGATGTTTTCAACAGTGAAAGATAATCTAGATTTCAGACATCTTCCTTTTGATGAATCTGAAAAATTATGCTAAGGTAAAAGGATAAAAAATATATATAAAATTTGTCACCTGTCATTAAAGTCATTAAATCAAATGAAAATATCTAGCCATTATCTGTAGGTTTTGAGAAGAAGTGTGTCAACTTAAAATCAAGAAAACCTTACTTTTGTTCAGTGTACAGTTGAATGCGTCCTCCCAGAACTCTGTAAACACTGGGGAAGCAGCAACTTCAGAGAAAGAGAGATTCAGCAGGAAGTCTCTGAAACCCGGGATTACAGACGTTGGAATCCCAAATCCAATGGCCCCAGCACAGAAAGTGAACCTTGTTAATTCTGTGTTGGTTAGCCATGCCTCACTGCCTATCCACTGGCGAGGTGGGAAAGGCTCACGTGAAAGCTCCTCCAACAGAATCTTCATGTTTCCAAAAGATACAAATGCCACAACAACCACAGCTTTAGACCTTAAGAGACAATATAATGTATGTGAACATTTTTTAACTGTCTCATGACATCATGAAAGGTTAATTTAAAAAAACAAAAAGAAAGAAAGAAGCTAATTTCACACAGTATGTGTGATATAGAAACCTGCGGATAACATCTGCTACTCTCTGAATCCTGCTCTGTGGGTGGGTCCATAAGAAAGACACAGAGTATTCCACACAGATCCCCTCTCTCTGTGCTGCTTCTAGAAAAGATGCCATGCCATTATTTCCATAATCTGAATCTGACCGGACAGCACCTATCCAAGTCCAGCCAAAGTGTTTTATCAGCTTGGCTAGTGCTTCAGCTTGGAACTGGTCACTGGGGATTGTTCTGAAAAAATTGGGGTACTGCTGTTTGTCAGACAAACATGCACATGTGGCAAAGTGGCTCACCTAAAGCAAGCAAATGAAATGGTGCAACACTGAAACAACTGCATAATCAAAAATCATGCATATGCATATTTTAAATAGAAAATGTGGCAGTAATTCAAAATACTTACTTGAGGAATGTTAAAGGAACTGATAAGCCGTGAGATGCTGATGGATGTCGTAGAGTCAGAGTCACCAACAACAGCTACCACCATACCAGATTGAGAGCAATTGTTATCAGTGTACAACACAGGGTCAAAGCTATTCAAAAACTGAAATGCCACATGCACTGCCACAGGCACTGATGCACATGAGTCATAAATCTGATACCCAAGCCTGATTCCTGGCAGCAGCTCTGTGCTGTTGTTGATCTCTTCTATGGCAAAGACCATTGCACGTGAGAAGTGCAGCCCACGGGTGTGAATGCTGCAAAACAATTGTGCCACTTTTTAGACTACAAAGATTCAAGTCAAAGAATGACTGCAGTTGATCTGTGTATCAAATGTGTATTGAATGGTTACCTGACCAGGTAAATCTAGTACCCAATATTGGTACAAGAAAGTAGTGCTAAATAATAGAAAAAACAAATAAACTATAAACTTTTTAAAATTTCTTGGTTGATATTTATAAAACTGTTGCGTAATACATTATAATTCATATTGTGAAAACACAGCAAAACTTAAAATTACTTTAAAACTATAAATTTATCAGAATATTTGCAGAACTTTTTTGTTTGTTTTTGGCAGAACACAAAGCAAGAAATATACATATCAAAATATGCTTTTATCACCCACATCTCCCCTTTACTGACCTCCTTTTGCATTTCACAGACTCAGGCATGCTCATGTAGTTATTGTAAATTGTGTCCACGAAGGCATGAAGCGGGAAAGATCCCCCGATGATAAAATCTCCATCCATTGAGAATGCAGGTAAACGAGTGCTACCCTGCAGCTTACATTTTACAAATGAAGTCACAGTACCAGCACCTGTGAAACTAGTCCTTTGATTCAGACAGTCTAGGCACATAGCTAAGACAACAGCTGAATTCAGTTGAAATAAATACACAGCCAGTACCAGTCCAATTATACGACCTGCTGTGGCCATCACTGCCTGATGTCAGGTGTCTGTGTATGTGCATAAACAAGTTTTCACTGGTTTATATAGGTATTCAGACAAAGGCTTTTTATTTATTTATTTTTCCTTCAAGAAGATATTCCCTTATCCTGAGGTCTTTATGTCTTAAGCATAATTTCTACTGTTAGCAATAACCCTGGTCTCCTCTTGTAAGCTTCCCAGAGGATTTTTATATTTAAACTAAAAAGTGCTAATATGCAGATAGTGGGCAAACAATGTGGAAATAAGAGGAAATAATAAGCTATTACAACTTAATTTTGTGTAATTACTAAGGTGTTATTCAACTAGTGGCTTAGTATCAACTTTGTTAGAGTTTAAGAAATATTAGACTGAAATTTAAATAGTGGTGTAATAACTAGTTGCCATACATGGGAAACAAAAGTGACAATGCCTATGAAGAAAAAACAGTAATCATAGCAATTTTTGTAATTTTGGTAACAATATGATAACCTGTCTAATCTAAAATCATAATTTCTGTGTAGTATTTGGAAGTAAATATTTTTAAATGAGTGACACTAATTTGGTAGTAACCTAATTTTATACCTCAAATTTATATTACAACAGAAAGAAGTACCCCTCCGTGAATCGCCACTTTTTCGTGGTGGAGGGGTTTGTATGTCCCAGTGATCCCTGGGACATACAAAGGGGCTTGTCCCCCTGGTAGGGTCTCCCATGGCAAATTGGTCCTGGGTGAGGATCCAGACAAAGAGCGGCTCAGAAGACCCCTATGTCTACAACGACGAGGGAACATTTTACCCTGCCCGGCATAGGGTTACCAGGGCCCCACCCTGGAGCCAGGGGAGGGAGCTCGAAGGAGGGCCTCTGGTGGCCGGGCATTAGTCTGTGGTGCCTGGCCAGGCACAGCCCGAAGAGCTTACATGGGCCTGCCCTCCTGTAGGCCCACCACCTGCAGGAGGTGTCTTAGGGGGTCGGGTGCAGTGTGGGTCGGGCGGTGGCCAAGGGTGGAGGCCTTGGCGGACCGATTCCTGGCTATCGAGACTGGCTATTGGGACATGGAATGTCACCTTTTTGGTGGGGAAGGAACCTGAGCTAGTGCGTGAGGTTAAGAGATACCAGCTAGATATAGTTGGGCTCACCTCAACGCATGGCCTGGGCTCTGGAACCAGTCTCCTGGTAACAAAAATATTAGTAACAAAAATATTTTTTACAATGTTGAACTGTGTCTGTTTAAATCTGGTAAATAAACAAACATGATAAAACTCAGCCCTGCTGAACACTGGTATATTAACATTTACAAATAACATTTGTCCATGGAACAAAAAAAAAAAAAAAAAAAAAAAAAAAGTACAAGTAGAGAACCAGAAGGTGAACAAAAAAACAAAGAAAAAGACTAAATATCTACTATTTCAAACTCCACACAGCAGGAGGCCTGGACCAAGGTGGAATTGAGCCCAGAACTTCTAGATGTCATTCAGCAGTGCTAACCACCACACCACCATGCTGCTGCTCTTGTTACCAGTCTGTTAAAACCGGTATAAACTAGATTTTAGCAGGTGCAAAACCTGATATTAAGTTGTTTGAACTCAAACACATAATTACAATAAGAGACCATTTGTATTTTTTATTTTCACAATGTGTACATATTATCAAGTAGTTCCCTAAAAAATATTTTTACAAATGTATTAATTAAGGTCATATACAACAACATTATATTGAAACTGTAAACGTTTTTCACACTGACAAGACTGTTTAATATAGGTGTCTGTAATAGGGCATTACATACTTCAATATATCTGCGTTCTTAATTCTGGAAATGCTAAAACTATGAAATAAATATCTATAAATGGCATTCTGTATATAAACTAAACAGTTTATTAAATAGTGGTATTTCCATTTATTTACAAAACAAAACACAAAGGTAAATACAAAAATAAAGATAAAGACATGATACAGCAAAAGAGGAATATAATGAATATTAGTCATATTTTGTTAATTTATTTTTGCTGACTGGCCATCATGTGTTTCCTGGTATTCCTCTCAGGCCTCAAAAGAATGATGAAACACTTTGGAGCAAAAATACACAAAAGTAAACCATAGCTAGAAGCCAGGATGGCAAAAATTTCCACAGCAACAGTGTATTTCCCAGGAGAGCTAAGGTAAGCAGGCACAAACGCCACCCAAACAGCACAGAAAATCAACATGCTGAAAGTGATGAGTTTAGCCTCATTAAAATTATCAGGAAGTTTCCTGGCAAAAAAGGCTAATATGAGACTGATGCAGGCCAGCAGTCCAATGTAGCCCAAAATTAGACAGAAGCCAACCACAGAAACCATGGCACACTCCAAGGTGACCTTTGACCCTTGAAAACCCAGATTTTGCCGAGGCACAGGGGGACTGAGGGATAGCCATATGGTACAGATGACAATCTGGATAAAAATAAAATGTTATTAGACAGATGTGAAACTACAAAGACTTAAAAATTCAAAACAGAAGATTTGTATAACCTGTATACATGTAAGAAGGCAGACACTTCCTCTCTGTTGGCTTGGACCAAACCATCTAATCAAGGCTTCAGCACCAGGCCGAGCTGAGCGAAAAGCTGCCAGGACTACGATGGTCTTAACTTTGAGACAGGAAACACAAAGCACAAAGCTGATCCCAAAAGCTGCGTGCTGGAACCGACAAGACCAGTCTGATGGACGACCAATGAACACCAGTGAGCACAGGAAGCAGAGTTTGAGTGATGCAAGAAGCAAGAAGCTCAGCTCTGAATTGTTGGCCCGCACCTGAAATTAAGAAATTGCAGCTTCATAAAAACAGTGACATGCACAATATTAGCCACATGTGGAACAATTCTCTTGTTTTAATATTTTGTCTATTTAAGGGAAAAGAATAAACTGACATGGGATGTCAAGTGAAAGCTAACTATAAACAAGTACACTTGCACACTAATGAGGTGTTGTTAAAAAATGTACATTATAGTTTTGTGTGCATTTCTTTCTCACAACAGGTGTGTGACGGTAGTGAAGGAGCACCACAAAGACAGCTGCTGTCACAGTGGCACCGGTCACAGCTGCTGTTGTGAGGGTAATTCCTAATGTCTCATTAAAGGCGAGAAAGTCCAGTTGGCGAGGGATGCAGGCAGTTCGTTTAGTATTAGACCAGAACTCTAAGGGACAACGCTCACAGTGAATGGAGCCTAGTAAGGAAAAAAGAGTGGGGAGAGAGAAAGAAGAGGAAGGAAAATTAAACACCAGTGGCAAAACTGTAGATGACTTTAAATCAAATGGATTTGAAGGCAGGATGTCTGCATTTTGGAAGGCATAAGGTTTACACTGTAATGCCTTTACCAGTTTTATTGCTTATCTCTCCTGCAGCACATGGGACACAGTCAAAACAGCAGAGAGGTTCTCCTTTCCTGATGGCCTTTCTAGTGCCTGGGGGGCAGAGCTCACTGCACATTGAAATGGGCACCTAAACAATAAGCCATGATGTATTTTTAAGTGCAATATAAATGTATTTCAACTAACAGCAAGAAATCTTCAAATACAAAATTTTAATTATTTTCATATTGAGTACCTGATTGGATCCCGTGATCCACTGAATAGCTGATTCATTAAGGTGGAGAGCAAACCCATCCACGTGACCGATCAAAACAAGTTTTAGTGTCCCATCAGCTGTGCTCTGCCAGTTAACAAGTTCATACTTTGCTGGAATATCAGCTCCTTGGAAGTAAAACATTTCACCTTGTGGTGTGGTGAAGTTCACTTTTTCCAAGTGCTGCAAAAGCTGTAAAATGATCAAAGCTGTGAATCGAGTAACTGACATAGTATTTATATATATTAATGCTTGTGACAAATGTGTTTTTGTGTTAGACAGAGTTTGAAGATAAGTACACTCCAATCACTGAGTACTGAGAGCTAACATAAAAATGTTGTAATTACTTCATTATGGATTGCATAATACGGCATTATATACTCATGAGTCAGGCCAAGATCTGTTTAGCCTCTAGTGTTTGTAGCATTTCCCTCATGATTACCTCACTGGGCTTGATGTGTTTTGGAGAGGAGCAGGTGAAGCTGTTGTTTTCAGAAGGGCTGTCTTTAATGGGGCAGAGAAGGCTGTGAAGGGCATGGGCTGCAGCATAAACAGCAAGGTAGACGTTGTATGTCAACCTTAGCTGGGAGGTGTCAGTAAAGACATTCTGCACTTTTTTCAGAGATTCTGTCCCATTGCAGTGTGATAGTGAAGCTCTCTGAACAGACATAACACCAGGAGCTGAAGTAAAAATATTTGATATATGTCTAGTCTTTAGTGTGGACATAGGAGATCTGAGAGATGAGGAGGAATATAAATGAAGATGTTTGGTCCTTTGACTACATCCAAACTCTGCTTCCCAGAATTTTCTTAAGAACTCATCATCTGGACGATAAATTGGGTGTAAACTTCTGAGGTAGCTTTCAAATCCAGGTATAGCTGAACTTCTGATTGCAACACCAAGAACACCTTTTGCCACTTTGCTTGTTACTGGATTTTGGAGCAGATCCCCACTGGTGCTCCAAGCCTCACTGGCTAGAAACTGTCTATCAGTCACCTAGAAGGCAAAAAAAAGAATTACTTTGAAAGTTTTTTTTTTTTTTTTTTTCATTATATGCAATGAGCAATTTTATTACAGCATCTCACATTCAGTTTGCCAAGTTGCAGGAACAGTTCCCTCACATCTGTATACCAGGTGAATATCAAAATCACCCTTGCAGTTGACGCTTGTATTGTGAGGGCTGCTCGTCTGGCATCACTAATAATATTTTCCCTTTGGAGAGTCTCTACAAATGCCAGGCACACCCCTGCTGCCTGAATCTCCTCCTGAAATACCTGACATGCACAAGTAAAAGATGCCCATTACATGATTACACTGCAAATATATTTATATAGTATACTTATGGCTATATATTTTGCAGATACAATTAAAAAATTTAAAAAAACAAAATGCAGATACCTTTATTGCAGTGTGGCCATAATTATTGTTTGCTACAACTGCCCCAACCCAAGTCCAGTTGAAGCGTATAGCAAGCTGAGCAACAGTACGTGCTTGGTAAATATCACTGGGGATGGTTCTGAAGAAATTTGCATACTCGAGCCTGTCACTCAGACAAGGACAGGTGGCTAGATAGCTGATCTGAAAGACACACACAAAACTCCATCTAATAAAGATTTTTGAGATCATTTTCAGTTTTTTCACTGTCATAAAAAAGGACAAACATTGGTTTGTTAAAAATATATGCTACAGTACAGTACAGTACAGATTTTATGTTGTATTTAAAGTAAAACTCACAAAAGGTACAGAGAGTGGCTTCAGCATTCTGGAGACTATCTGGCTTATGGATGAAGCACCACCAATAATCACAGGGACAGTTTGACCACCTGAAAACAGCAATAAATGATTGCTGATTAGATAGATAGATAGATAGATAGATAGATAGATAGATAGATAGATAGATAGATAGATAGATAGATAGATAGATAGATAGATAGATAGATAGATAGATAGATAGATAGATAGATAGATAGATAGATAGATAGATAGATAGATAGATAGATAGATAGATAGATAGATAGATAGACAGACAGACAGATAGATAGACAGATAGACAGATAGATAATGAGTTACCCCTTCTGTCAGTGATTTCCTCTATGTTCCCAGCAGAGATGGGAGTGTTTGTAAAATTGCACTTGGTGTCGTCTCCACCAACTAGTGACAGTGCTGACTGGAGAGCCCATGGTGGGTGCCCACAGCTGTCAAAAATACGATAGCCCAGCTTTACTCCTGGTAGCAGCATTGCATTATGATTGATTTCCTCCAGTGCAAACACCATAGCATATATGTACTGCAGTTCAAAATATTCTAGACTGAGAGGAGGAAGATACATTGAGAAAGAATAAGTAAAATTTAGTTTAATAGGTTTCTGTGAAGCTACAAATACAAATCAAGTGGTAAAACATGGCAATCACTCCTGTAATCCTCCACAAACTACACAAACTAAAGCTTAGAGTTTTACCCAGTGCATGGCTTGTAGTTTGGCAGCTGAGTGAAATCATGTTCTGTAGCTGGAGGTTGATAATGAAGAGAAAACAGACCACCGATGATTACATCTCCATCTTGGAATACATCCTGATTACTCAGTCTACCCCAATGAGAACATGTCAACATCTGAACACAGAGGAGTCCATCCCGGAGTCCCAGTTCTCTTCCCACAAGCCACACGAGTAGCAGAGATGGGGAAGACCTGGACCCCACAATGAAGAGCCAGGAGAACCAAGACATAGATGCAGCTGTTCTGGATACTCAAATATGTAGAGTACACTCAGTTTGGTTAATTCTCAGTAGTTCATTCAATATCCATAAACAATTCCTGCAATGAAAATATTAAATCAGATTAAAGCCCACAATGTAGCAGAAGTGTGCCAAGGGAACACTGTGAAGTTATATTTTAAAATGTGTATTTTCATACACCAGACATGAGTTGGCTACTGTGTGTACATTTAAATAGTGACATACCCCCTCCTCCTCGGTATAGATGAACTGCAGATGTGGGCATTTTGTGTAGATGGAGAGCCTTTTTGTAAGCAAGTGAACATGACAACGCATATACCCACCCCCCAAATCAGTCCTCTCAACGTCAGACACAGCAACAGCATGACTGACACTAATCGTGTCTTGCAGGTAGAAGATGTATAAATAGGAAGTGTGTTTAGGTGCACATAATATAGTATTTGTTCTCTTTTAAAATTTGTTCTTTAATCTTTCTGCAGTGACCAATATCTTTATAAAGCTTAGCAAACACATCATCCTCTGCTGAGCAACCTCTGAACAATGTAGAAGCTTTCCTTAACTTTATTTGCAACCTATACTGCTGTGAATGTCATGTCTTGTGACATGTTTTCCTCAGTCTGAGGCTGTGGAATCAGAATCAGAAACTCTTTGAATGCGGTAAAACAGTCTGTCGAGAATGTTGTCGTGAATATGGTTGTTTATAACGTCTTGTTGTCAGTTTACTTTCATATATAAGCCAAATCTTTTTCAGTCATCTTAATCCGGGGATGGTCAGTCGTCCAATATTTACTGCACAAGAAGTCAATTTGCAAGCAATTTGTGGCTGCAAATGAGAGACGGAAAAACATTTTGTCTCTTTTGCCTAGGCCAATGTTTATTAACCTTTTGTGTGCTCCGGCACCTGTTTGGCCAATTATTAAATGCAGGGCTGGAAAGTGCAACAGCACACCGTGTTGTCAGTGAGGCACACAGCTTGTCTATTAAATGTCAGAGGTATCACTATTTTTTATTTCTGTTGGTTATCATTGTTTTTATTTATTAGATTTATTAGAATTTCAAACTGAATAGGCATATTTTAATAGCTGTTTTTATTTAAGGTTAATATTAAAAAGTGAATAATTTGTTCATTACATTATTTGTGACGGTTCTTTCATCTCAGAACATTATTTAATTAAAGAACCAGTTCTGTTGCCAGTCAACCTACATGAATGCATTTTTGACCAGTATTTAATGTTTTCGACCAATAAAACACATCAAACTTTGCACTTGATGCTGAAATATTTAGCTTGGTAGTTAGTACCATTGGGCCACCTGATAAAGTAAGCATGCAGCCTGGAATGACATGGTCATTATGCTTGATAAAAGACTCAAGCCATTTTGTTTGGTGGTTTGCCCATGTCTTACGATTATAAAACATAAACATATGTAAATTATACATGCAATAATATAGATGTACACAACACTATTTTTCCAAGAAACATTTGAAAAAGAAGAAAATAAAAGCTCAAATAGCATTTTTTTTTTCTGCTTTGCTCAGAGTATTTACGGATCTGTCAGGTTTCCGATACCCCCCCCCAATAGTAAACTCATTCCTATGCCCTTGATTGTAGTCCTTGTGACTGGGATATCGTCTTCACCTTTAACACAGAAATATGAATGGTTAGGATATGCAGGCACAAGATCACAACAAATTGGTTGATTGTAAAACATATATCCTCATCAGGACAATGATCCAAGCTGCTGACTTTGTCCTGGAGTCTCAGAAGGAGCAGGCTGATGGAGGGTAAACCATTTCATCTCCACTCCTTTTCCTATGTTACATTATCATAAAACAGCTAAATTAATGAACAATTGACCTGGTCAAGAGCCATATTACAAAAATTGCAAACTGAATGTCATTAAATCCAAGACATAAAAAAAATATTAAAATGATCAGGAATGGTAAGGTCTAATTATTGTTACCTTTCCATCTTTGCCCGGGGGTTTTGACTCTGCTTTGTGTACGTAAATACAGAATCAGGACTCTCTGAGTCCAGCGATGCCTCACTTATAAATAGACAGCCACACTACAGTTTAAAAGTCAAATATCCTACCAGCTGATGCTGATTACTTTAGATGTTAGTATTTACCTATTTCAGGAACTCCAGTAAAACCAGAATAGATAAATAACTTACTTGATATAAAATAGGCACTACAAATGCAAGCATTTCTGATCATGTCCTCAGTTCAATTTTTGGCAATATGTTCGATGACTTGCAACTACAGCCACCTCCCATTTCTGAAATGGCCATGATGCCATCAGAATTTGGTGCAACTTCAGTCCACTGTTGGTAGAGTAGCGATTCTGACAGCGAAACACGCAACAACTGGACCTTTTGATGGTGATTTCACTTCTAAATCAAGGTTACCCCTGTGTAGTCTTGTCGTCCTTATCTGATTGAATGGAGTATTAGTTCACTTCCATTGCCAAATTGCGCATGCATATTTTTGATGACATGAATTCTGAAACCTGACAGAAACTCTTCAAATAAACCGTTCCTCTGCGACTGATCAGTTAGCTCTTTTACAACTACTCGTTCAAGAATTTTTGAGAGAAAAGGAAAGTTGGAGATTGGCCTATAATTAGCTAAAATAATGGTTTAATTACTGCCACTTTAAAAGGCTGTGGTACATAGCCAATTAATAAAGATAGATTGATCATATTTAATATTGATTAATTAATGGTAGGACTTCTTTAAGCATTCTGGTAGGAATGGGGTCTAACAGACCTGTTGACGCTTGGGGGAAGAAACTATTGAAGTTAACTCACAAAGATCAATTGGAGAAAAAGACTGATT
Source organism: Archocentrus centrarchus (assembly GCF_007364275.1). Taxonomy (NCBI): domain Eukaryota; kingdom Metazoa; phylum Chordata; class Actinopteri; order Cichliformes; family Cichlidae; genus Archocentrus; species Archocentrus centrarchus. The sequence continues at coordinate 21,532,609 of NC_044358.1, read as the reverse complement.
AAACAAAAGCAGTATTCAAAGTAGATATATACACAAAGATACATCTGTGAGATGGTTATGAACATATTTTTCGCTAATGGTTAAAGTTCTATTTGTGAAGAAATTCATGAAGTCATTATTAGTTAAAGTTAAAGGAATCCTCGGCTCAACGAAGCTCTTTGTCAGCCTGGCTACAGTGCTGACAAGAAACCTGGGGTTGTTCTTATTTTCTTCAATTAATGATGAATAGTGAGATGTCCTAGCTTTACAGAGGGCTTTTTTATAGAGCAAAAAACTCTTTTTCCAGGCTAAATGAGCATCTTCTAAATTAGTGCGATACCATTCCCTCTCCAGCTTACAGGTTATCTGCTTTCAGTTGCGCATTTGTGAATTATACCACGGAGTAGAACCCTGTATAAACCACTGGAAACACACTTACACACATATACAGAAACTGAACATCAGGCAGGGATGGCAAGCTCACTGATTTTTATTGGTCTGTTATCTGCTCTGAGCTTGTTCCAGCTGAACTCATTTCTCATGACTTAAGGTAGTCTGAGTCAAAGAACTAGGCTTACAGGGGCTTGGGCTGGTACTGAGGCTTCATCTGTGAAATGTAAACTGCAGGGTAGCACTCATCTCCCTGCATTCTCAATGGATGGGGACTTCATTATTCTCCCTTCACTCCTACACACACACAGGGACCTATGACACTAAGGTCTTTGCCATAGAAGAGATGAACAACAGCTCAGAGCTGCTACCTGGAATCAGGTTTGGGTATCAAATCTATGACTCATGTGTCTCAGTGTCCATGACAGTGCATTTGGTATTTCAGCTTTTGTCTTGGACCCTGTGTTTTACCCTGACAAAAATTGCTCCCAATCTGGTATGGTGATGGCTGTTGGTGAGTCTGGGTCGAGGCCATCCATCAGCATGTCACAATTCACTTTAACTTTTCTCAAGTAAATATTTTGACTTTTTATCAAACTGAGTATTTAAAGATTACATGCATTTCTGCAAATCTGATAGGATTACATTGTCTTCTTTTGCTATGTGTATTGTCACGGCCCCTCCTCTGACCTGCAGGGGCGGAGCTTCCTGCAGGCAGAGGTGGGCCTTGAGTAATTGGAGCCACCTGGGCTCACTAATATAAGCAGGGCTCCACTAACTATTCTCCCCTCTCTGCTCCTCCAGGTAATCTTGGTTTGTCTTTGGTTCTGGTCTGGTTTGGTTTGGTTTTGGGTTGCAGTGTTCATTCAGGTTTCCACATACATGTCCACGCACTCATACATTGCATACACTGAACATAATGACATACTCACATCTCATATTTATCTTTCTTTTTGTTTTGCTTAAGTTTCAATAAAACTAATTTATTGGCCTACACCTTTGCCTCCCCTCATTCTTTGTTACGGGCCATGAGCCAGCCTGTGACAAGTGGGGGCTCGTTAAGTGTTTGTTTTTGTTGTTGTTTGGCTACTTTGATTGTTTCGGTGTTTTGTTGGGTTTTGGATTTGTTTCCTTGGCTGTTTGTTGGGGGGAGATTTTGGTTGGGCCATTTTGACTGGAGTGAGCAGTGGGCATTGGTTCCTTTTGTTTGGTTAGCATTTGCTATTTGGTTTTGTGACTCACTTTGGGCCTGTACTGGGTTTGTGTTTGGTGGGAGTCCTCCCCTTTTGAGGTTAATCAGCGAGTGTCATTAGGACGCTCGTGGTGTTCTGTTTTTTAGGTGGCAGTGAACGTCGGTAGAGCTTCCCTTTTCCCTGACATCGGCTCGGGAGCACCTCCATGGATGGGGAGGGTGGCCAGATTCTGGTTACTTTTTTCATTCCATTGGGTTTGTGTGCATAAGACCCCCCCACATGTGACTGCACGAAGCCTAGGGTGCGTTTAGTTAGCTGTTTTGCGCTATAGTGGGGTGTCTCCTATCCTAGACCCAGTCTGGCAGCAGGTGGGTTGCTTTTGTGACTTTAATGGTTGTGGAATTTGTTGGACATGGCTTCCGTTTTGCAAAGTTTTGTTCAGTCTCCTTCAGAATAGGCATTGGAACTGTGTACTAAGGAACAGTTGATTGAGATAACTGACCATTATAGAATTGACATTGCTGATAAAAAGTTGAAAGATTCGGTTAAGGTTTGTTTAACACAGCATCTATTGGAGGCAGGGATTCTTTGTGGGCAGGCTGCTAGTGATCCGGGTGCTTCCTTATTAGTCTGGTCGACCTGCACTGACTTTTGAGCAGCAGAGGGAGCTGTTACAGATGCAGTTGGAGCTGGAAAAGTTGAGATGTTCCAATAGACCAGTTGCAGGTTCTGGAGTTCAGTTTGATGTTGCAAAAAATCTCTGCCTGTTGCCTAAATTTGATGACTCGGATGTGGACACTTATTTTACTCTGTTTGAACAAATAGCAGATTCTAGGGGTTGGTCAGATTTGGAGAGGTGTTCGTTGTTGCAGTGTGTTCTGACGGGTAGAGCACGTGAGGCATTTTCAGCTTTGAGTGTGGCTGACAGTAGGGTTTATGCCTCGGTTAAATCTGCAGTGCTGAAAATGTTTGAGCTTGTTCCGGAGGCATATCGGCAACGGTTTCGGTTTAGGAAAAGGCTGGATTCAGACTTATTCTGAGTTTGTTCGTGATCTTACTCTTGCATTTAACCGCTGGTCCACAGCTTCTGGGGCTACTACTTTTGAGGACCTTTGTAACTTGGTGGTGTTAGAACAGTTTAAAAATTCTGTACCTGAAGCAGTTGCTACTTACATAAATGAATGTAAGGTGACATCTCCTTCTGAAGAGGCTGCTCTTGCGGATGAGTATGTGCTGACCCACAAAAGTTACTTTGAGCCGCGTAATGTGCTCTATAATTTAAAACATGGCCATTTGTCTTCATCTGGGGCCTTGCCTGATAAGTTCCAGCAGAAGTTTGGTCATAAGGGCCCAAAAGGGCCAGTGACTCAAAATGCATGTAGATATTGTTTGGCGGAGGGTCACTGGAAGAGGGAGTGTCCCCTACATAGATCCAAGAGGTCAGGTCAAGTGAAACCTGCTGTAATGGCAGCTCCCAGTGTGGTTTCCGACCCTCAGGGTGATGTTCCTCAGTCGCAGGTTAGGTCTGGCTCTCAGTGTAATGATTTTTCTGCTTTCATTTCAGATAGTGTTGTGTCGTTGGTTGGGGATGGCAAACAAGTCCGTCAAAATTTTGAGAGATACGGGAGCCATAGATTCTTTTATTTTGGAGTCTGTGTTACCGTTTTCCCATTTTTCGGATACTGGTAGGTGTGTTCTGGTACAGGGGATGGGTCTGGTTCCATTCTCCTCTCCTCTACATCGGATTAATTTAATCTGTGGTCTTGTAGAAGGTGACGTAGGGGTACGGTCCCGTTTGCCAGTGGATGGAGTACACATGATTTTGGGAAATGACTTGGCGGGGAGTGCGGTGTGGGCAGGGGGCAAACCTAGGACTTTCAACGGGGAGCTTTGTGTCCCCAGCAGCCCCATCTCCCACCAGCTGTGGAGTGTCTCCTGATGTTTTTCCGGTTTGTGCCGTAACCCGTGCTGCTTCTCAAGTTAAAGAGGGTGCGGTTACGCCAAAGGATTTTGAGTTGCCGGTTGTGCTCCAGACAGACCAGCTGGGTACGTCTAAAGGTGAATTGATAGCTGAACAGGGGGTGGATGCAACATTGTCTGATCTCTTTGCCAAGGTTGTGCCCGAGTCGGCGGTGAGAGATTGTGCTTTGTGTTATTTTCTGAGAGATGGGGTTTTAGTGAGGAAATGGGTTCCACACAATGACCTGGGTTTGGGAGATCCGGTATTTCAAGTTGTGGTGCCATCTGTGTGGCGAGATAAGGTGTTGCGGACGGCGCATGGTGACGGGGCAGGTCATATGGGTGTTCGTAAAACTTATGATCGCATACTTAAGTATTTTTTTCTGGCCACGTTTAAAGCAAGATGTGAGTCAGTTTATCAGGTCTTGTCATACGTGTCAGCTTACCAGCAAGCCAAACCAGGTGTTAAAGCCGGCACCGTTATATCCGATACCAGCTATTGGGCAACCATTTGAACACCTTATTATTGATTGTGTTGGGCCATTACCACGGTCAAAAGCAGGACATAGCTATCTGTTGACTGTGATGTGCCAGGCGACTAGATATCCTGCTGCTTTTCCGCTTCGCACTATTACTTCGAGGTCAGTTGTTAAAGTGTTGACTCAGTTCATTTCTACGTTTGGTATTCCAAAGATCATTCAGTCAGATCAGGGTTCTAATTTTACCTCTCACTTGTTTGCTCAGGTTCTTAAACAGCTTAGGGTAAAACGCAATGTGTCTACTGCGTTCCATGCCCAAAGCCAAGGAGCTTTGGAACGTTTTCATCAGACACTGAAATCCTTGCTCCGTGCATATTGCACAGAACTCTCTGCAGATTGGGAGGAAGGGTTACCCTGGCTGTTACTGGCTGCTCAGGGAGTGGTGCAGGAAAGCACGGGTTTTAGCCCAAATGACTTGGTTTTTGGTCACAAAGTCCGTGGGCCATTGGTGGTGTTGCAGGATGGTTGTTTGTCTGAGGAACCACCTCAGAACCTTCTTGACTATGTGAATGGATTTCGGTTAAAGTTGTATAGGGCTGGTGAACTGGCTAGGGACAAATTGGAATTGTCTCAAAGGAGAATGAAGCGGAACTATGACAAACAGACTGAGCTGCGTGAGTTTAGTCCTGGTGATCGGGTCCTTGCTCTTTTACCACTTGTGACTTCACCTTTTCAGGCAAGGTATTGTGGTCCTTTTACAGTGTTGCACAAAGTGTCAGAATTGAACTCTCATTGAGACTCCAGGTAATAGGAAATCTTCGAAGTTGTGCCACGTAAATCTGTTGAAGCCCTATCGCTCCCGGTGTCCAGATCAGGGTATTTCACCCGTGGGGTCAGCGTTGGCAACGTCGCCCGTGCCTGTCCATGGTGGCCTGAACCTTTTGGAGGGGGGAGAAGAGGAGATAGGTGTTGGTTCAGATGAGGTTTTAAGAGGTCGTTTGAAAAACTCTCAGACTTTGCAAAATCTTGAGGTATTGGTTGACCACTTAGAGTGTGACAAACGTGATGAGTTGGTGGCACTCATAAAAAGTTATCCTGGTTTATTTTTTGACACTCCCACACGGACCCATCTGATAGAGCATGACATAGATATTGGAGAGGCTAAACCCATTAAACAAAGATTTTATAGAGTATCTGAGGAGAAGAAACAACAATTGGAGACAGAGGGGAAATATGTTAGAAAACTGTATAGCTGAGCCCTGTTCTTCCAATTGGGCATCGCCATGTCTTCTAGTTAGGAAGCCCGATTCAAAATTTAGACCTTGTACTGATTATCGGAAAGTCAAAAGTGTTACTAAAGCAGATTTTTTCCCACTTCCGAGGATGGAAGATTGCATTGATCAAGTCGGGCCCGTGCAGTATGTTAGCAAATTTGATCTGCTCAAGGGGTATTGGCAAGTGCCTCTGACCAAAAGAGCTCGTGAAATAGCTGCTTTCATAACTCCATCTGGCTTGTACTCGTATACAGTGATGCCTTTCGGCTTGAGGAATGCTCCTGCCACTTTCCAGCAGCTGATGAATTTGGTTGTCAGGCCTGGAAGGGTGTGCTGTGTATCTTGATGTCATTTACTCAGATTCTTGGGAGGAGCATGTCCAGTGGATAAAGGCTTTGTTTGAAAAGTTGGTGGGGGCCAGGTTGACCATTAATTTGGCAAAGTGTGAGTTTGCTAAAGCAACTGTATTTTACCTGGGAAAAATTGTTGGTCAGGGTTTTGTTCGGCCGGTGGAAGCAAAAGTGGTGGCAGTGAAGCAGTTCCCCCAGCCAACCACTAAAAAGTCTTGGGAATGGCAGGGTATTACCGTGCTTCTTGTAACTACTTTTCGGTAGTAGTGTCTCCATTGACCAATCTGTTAAAAGCCCAGGCTGAGTTTGTCTGGTCTACTCAGTGTCAGGAAGCCTTTGAGGCAGTCAAGGCTCTCTTGTGTTCAGCTCCTGTGTTGAAGGCACCATGTTTGGGTAAACCCTTCAAATTACAGGTAGATGCCAGTCAGATAGGGGCAGGGGATGTCTTATTGCAGGACAACAATGAGGGAGTTGAGTGTCCCGTCAGTTTCTTCTCCCGGAAATTTAATAAGTATCAGCAAAACTATTCGGTCATAGAAAAGGAGGCATTAGCTCTCATCTGGGCTTTACAGCACTTTCAGATCTATGTCGGCTCTGGTTTGACTCCTCTGACGGTCTATACAGACCATAACCCGCTTACTTTTCTGAAGTCTTTGCAGAACCCCAGCCAACGCCTTTTGCGTTGGGCTCTATTCGTGCAACCCTTTAACCTGGATATTAGGCACATCAGTGGTAAAAATAATGTGATTGCAGATGCTTTGTCCCGTGCTCCTTTAAATTAATCTGTCTTTTGCTCTCCTCTCCTGGCTGTCTGCTTCTCCTGTTGAGCTGCTCCCCAGGTACCAGGGCTGTTGCAAAGGAGGGATGGACAGCTGGCCAGAGGACGCAGGGCAACTTTTAGGGAGCCGGGACTGGACTCAATTTTGGATTTTGAGGGCCTTCGGAATTGTTTTTATTTGGCCAAAGCTGTGGGATGAGGGTGGGTCCCTCATTTTAAGGGGGGAGGTGTCACGGCCCCTCCTCTGACCTGCAGGGGACGTGCTTCCTGCAGGCAGAGGTGGGCCTTGAGTAATTGGAGCCACCTGGGCTCACTAATATAAGCAGGGCTCCACTAGCTATTCTCCCCTCTCTGCTCCTCCAGGTAATCTTGGTTTCTTTGGTTCTGGTTTGGTTTTGGGTTGCAGTATTCATTCAGGTTTCCACATACATGTCCACGCACTCATACATTGCATACATTAAACATAATGACATACATCTCATATTTATCTTTACTTTTGTTTTGCTTAAGTTTCAATAAAACTAATTTATTGGCCTACACCTTTGCCTCCCCTCATTCTTTGTTACGGGCCATGAGCCAGCCTGTGACAGTATTTATGTGTATATGTAAGAATTTAAGCCTTATCTAAAAACAACTACATTTCAGAGATGTACTTAATTGCTTTATGGAAATTTAATAGGGAAAACAGCTCATCTTCAAATACAGTGATTTGAAATTTAATGGATCTTGTCCCATTTACTGTGTGACATTTTTTTTTTCTGTGCTTGTATGTCTGGCATACTGTAATTTGCTACAGGGTGGCCAAAAACAATTATTTGGCAACAGCTGGTTACTAAATCCTGAGGTTTTAGTAGGAGTGGAGTAGGAGTGGCCCTCCAATCTCTTTGTACATCCTGTATAATGACAACAAAGGCATTCTATTCTATTCTATTATGGATGATGCTGTTCACCATCCATACCAATGTATTCTGGTGACTTGTTAGGACAGGAACATTGCAGGAATAGAGGTGAAAGCCAGAAATTACAATTTCTTTCTGATTATTCTTTTGGGAATTTGGAGGCCAGGTTCATGCCACAGCAACCTTTTTGTTGTGTTCCTTAAATCTTTCTGAACAGATTTCTGGTGGGGAGGCACTATTTTAATTTCTATTGCTACTACTTAATTAACAAAATTTACTTTTCTGCTACATCTCAAAGTAGCATACACATGAAAATCAGAACCCAGTTTTACCCAGTAAAACGCAACATGAATAAATTACTAGGTGTATATGACTATGATATCACATAGCGCACTCAGCTGACACTAAACTTAAAATTTGCATTTTTTTAAGCTTGGTTTTTTAGAAAAATAGAAATATTAATGGCAGCTGTATTCAATAACTCTAACAATCTAGGTTTACTATGAAATGTGACGTTATATTTATGTGCTTAACTCTAAATGAAATATTAAACAGTTACACACATAAATAACAAATCAACAATTGGCATGTAAATTACAAAGAGCTTAACAGAAAAATGTAAATATTTCATTAAAGTAACATCTGAAAATTAATATCTTATGTTAAGATAAGATAAAACTTTAATGATCCCACGACGGGGAAATTTGAGCATTACAGCAGCTCAGTACAGAGAAAAAATGAAAAGGATGAGTAAGAACAAATAACTAAACTAAAACTAAAATAGAATAAAATAAAATAGCAAAAAAAAAAAAACATCACTGAATGTGTACAATTTTGACTTGCTGTTGGAATATTAACCATTTCCAAAACTCTGATATGCTATGATTGATTTTTGTTCATTAAATATTTCTTGGTGTTCTTCTCGGGCTTAAATAATATGATAAAACATTTTGGAGCAAATATACACATTATTAGTCCAAAGCTGGAAGCCAGAATGGCAAATATCTCCACAACCACAGTGAATTTCCCAGGAGAGCTGACATATGCTGGGATAAAGGTGATCCACACTGCGCAGAATATCAGCATACTGAAAGTGATGAGTTTGGCTTCGTTAAAATTATCAGGTAATTTACGTGCTAAGACAGCTAAGACAAAGCAAAATGAAGCCAGTAAGCCTATATACCCAAGCACAGCCCAGAAGCCAAAAGCTGAACCCAAAGCACATTCCAGTATGATCTTCTCCTTGTATGTGGTTAGATTTTTCATAGGAAAGGGAGGGCTAAGTACCAGCCAAATCGTACATATTAAAACTTGAATGAATGTGAAACACATGACAGTCATTCTCTGCTGTGGAGGACCAAACCATTTCATCACATTACTACCTGGAAGTGTAGCTTTAAAAGCCATTAAAACCACTATAGTTTTCCCAAGTACACAGGAGATACAGAGAACAAAGGTGATACCAAATGAAGTGTGACGCAGCATGCAGGACCACTCAGATGGTGCTCCGATGAAAGTTAATGAACATAAGAAACACAGAGTCAGAGAGATGAGCAGTAGGAAGCTCAGCTCAGAGTTGTTGGCTCTGACAATTGGAGTTGTCCTGTGACAAAAAAATATAGCTGCAGTGATAATGGCCAGACAAGCACCAACAGCTGAGACTGTAGCCAGGATGATTCCTAGGCTGTCTTGAAAAGAAAGAAATTCTACAGGCTTAGGAACGCAAGTGTCTCTCTTTGCATTAGGCCAGAATTCCTTGTAGCAGGGTAAACAATCAGCAGAATCTGAATGAAAAGAAACATAAAAACATTGACAGATGGGTTTATTCAGGGTTACAGATATGAACAATAAACATAATTTTATTTTACCTGTAGTATTACTTATCTCTCCCTCAGGACACAGTATACAGTCATAGCAGCAGATGGGTTTTCCTTTCTGTAGCACTTTACGAGTTCCTGGAGGGCAGCTGTCACTGCACACTGACACTGGCACCTGTTGAAGACATAAAGGTGAAACAGCACATTTAGATATTTGCTATGCAGCAGTAATTAATCTGTTCTCCAAAGTTTAATCAGTCAGATTATTGTCTTTGGACTCATTACTTTTGTGCTATGCTCCATCCAGGTTATGTTTCTATTAATTCTGAACTCCTGGCCCACTGGCAGTGATGCATCATAAAGCCCAACAGTTACTATTTTAGTGATGCCACTTTCACTTTTTTGCCAATTAACCAGCTCATAAACAGCCACAGGATCCCCATTAGCATTAAATGACACATCATAACCATTCTGGGAAAAATTTACTTTCTTTAACTGAGTTAAAACCTGTGAAAATTAATAAATACAGAAAGGGACAAGAAAGAAAGAAAAAAAGGTACAATATTTTAACAACTAATATTACATTTTCATCCAAGTGATATTAGAGATGATGGGAGACATTGATTCATTTAATCTGACCTGTCTGGGTTCTATCTTCATTCGTTTGTCACACATAGCTGTGGCATTTTTCCCTTTACACACTGCATTATGGATGGCGTGAGCTATTGCATACACAGCCTTGTACACCATGTTAGTAATTCTGAGCTCAGATGTGTCAGTGTACTGGCTTTGGAGATTCTGTATGTCTTCAGTTCCATCACACACCTTCTTGTCTGCAGCAGGAACTAAAAATACAAAAAGGCAGACTAGATGTTTTCAACAGTGAAAGTTAAACTAGATTTCAGACATTTTCCTTTTGATGAATCTGACAAATTATGCTAAGGTAAAAGGATAAAAAATATATATAAAATTTGTCACCTGTCATTAAAGTCATTAAATCAAATGAAAATATTTGGCCATTATCTGTAGGTTTTGAGAAGAAGTGTGTCAACTTAAAATCAAGAAAACCTTACTTTTGTTCAGTGTACAGTTGAATGCGTCCTCCCAGAACTCTGTAAACACTGGGGAAGCAGCAACTTCAGAGAAAGAGAGATTCCGCAGGAAGTCTCTGAAACCCGGGATTACAGACTTTGGAATCCCAAATCCAATGGCCCCAGCACAGAAAGTGAACCTTGTTAATTCTGTGTTGGTTAGCCATGCCTCACTGCCTATCCACTGGCGAGGTGGGGATGGCTCACGTGAAAGCTCCTCCAACAGGATCTTCATGTTTCCAAAAGATGCAAATGCCACAACAACCACAGCTTTAGACCTTAAGAGACAATATAATGTATGTGAACATTTTTTAACTGTCTCATGACATCATGAAAGGTTAATTTAAAAAAACAAAAAGAAAGAAAGAAGCTAATTTCACACAGTATGTGTGATATAGAAACCTGCGGATAACATCTGCTACTCTCTGAATCCTGCTCTGTGGGTGGGTCCATAAGAAAGATACAGAGTATTCCACACAGATCCCCTCTCTCTGTGCTGCTTCTAGAAAAGATGCCATGCCGTTATTTCCATAATCTGAATCTGACCGGACAGCACCTATCCAAGTCCAGCCAAAGTGTTTTATCAGCTTGGCTAGTGCTTCAGCTTGGAACTGGTCACTGGGGATTGTTCTGAAAAAATTGGGGTACTGCTGTTTGTCAGACAAACATGCACATGTGGCAAAGTGGCTCACCTAAAGCAAACAAATGAAATGGTGCAACACTGAAACAACTGCATAATCAAAAATCATGCATATGCATATTTTAAATAGAAAATGTGGCAGTAATTCAAAATACTTACTTGAGGAATGTTAAAGGAACTGATAAGCCGTGAGATGCTGATGGATGTCGTAGAGTCAGAGTCACCAACAACAGCTACCACCATACCAGATTGAGAGCAATTGTTATCAGTGTACAACACAGGGTCAAAGCTATTCAAAAACTGAAATGCCACATGCACTGCCACAGGCACTAATGCACATGAGTCATAAATCTGATACCCAAGCCTGATTCCTGGCAGCAGCTCTGTGCTGTTGTTAATCTCTTCTATGGCAAAGACCATTGCACGTGAGAAGTGCAGCCCACGGGTGTGAATGCTGCAAAACAATTGTGCCACTTTTTAGACTACAAAGATTCAAGTCAAAGAATGACTGCAATTGATCTGTGTATCAAATGTGTATTGAATGGTTACCTGACCAGGTAAATCTAGTACCCAATATTGGTACAAGAAATTAGTGCTAAATAATACAAAAAACAAATAAACTATAAAGTTTTTTTAATTTCTTGGTTGATATTTATAAAACTGTTGCGTAATACATTATAATTCATATTGTGAAAACACAGCAAAACTTAAAATTACTTTAAAACTATAAATTTATCAGAATTTTTGCAGAACTTTTTTGTTTGTTTTTGGCAGAACACAAAGCAAGAAATATACATATCAAAATATGCTTTTATCACCCACATCTCCCTTTTACTGACCTCCCTTTGCATTTCACAGACTCCGGCATGCTCGTGTAGTTATTGTAAATTGTGTCCACGAAGGCATGAAGCCCGAAAGAGCCCCCGATGATAAAATCTCCATCCATTGAGAATGCAGGTAAACGAGTGCTACCCTGCAGCTTACATTTTACAAATGAAGTCACAGTACCAGCACCTGTGAAACTAGTCCTTTGATTCAGACAGTCTAGGCACATAGCTAAGACAACAGCTGAATTCAGTTGAAATAAATACACAGCCAGTACCAGTCCAATTATACGACCTGCTGTGGCCATCACTGCCTGATGTCAGGTGTCTGTGTATGTGCATAAACAAGTTTTCACTGGTTTATATAGGTATTCAGACAAAGGCTTTTTATTTATTTATTTTTCCTTCAAGAGGATATTCCCTTATCCTGAGGTCTTTATGTCTTAAGCATAATTTCTACTGTTAGCAATAACCCTGGTCTCCTCTTGTAAGCTTCCCAGAGGATTTTTATATTTAAACTAAAAAGTGCTAATATGCAGATAGTGGGCAAACAATGTGGAAATAAGAGGAAATAATAAGCTATTACAACTTAATTTTGTGTAATTACTAAGGTGTTATTCAACTAGTGGCTTAGTATCAACTTTGTTAGAGTTTAAGAAATATTAGACTGAAATTTAAATAGTGGTGTAATAACTAGTGGCCATACATGGGAAACAAAAGTGACAATGCCTATGAAGAAAAAACAGTAATCATAGCAATTTTTGTAATTTTGGTAATAATATGATAACCTGTCTAATCTAAAATCATAATTTCTGTGTAGTATTTGGAAGTAAATATTTTTAAATGAGTGACACTAATTTGGTAGTAACCTAATTTTATACCTCAAATTTATATTACAACAGAAAGAAGTACCCCTCCGTGAATCGCCACTTTTTCGTGGTGGAGGGGTTTGTATGTCCCAGTGGTCCCTGGAGCTATGTTGTCCAGGGGCTTGTCCCCCTGGTAGGGTCTCCCATGGCAAATTGGTCCTGGGTGAGGATCCAGACAAAGAGCGGCTCAGAAGACCCCTATGTCTACAACAACGAGGGAACATTTTACCCTGCCCGGCATAGGGTTACCGGGGCCCCACCCTGGAGCCAGGGGAGGGAGCTCGAAGGAGGGCCTCTGGTGGCCGGGCATTAGTCTGTGGTGCCTGGCCAGGCACAGCCCGAAGAGCTTACATGGGCCTGCCCTCCTGTAGGCCCACCACCTGCAGGAGGTGTCTTAGGGGGTCGGGTGCAGTGTGTGTCGGGCGGTGGCCAAGGGTGGAGGCCTTGGCGGACCGATTCCTGGCTATCGAGACTGGCTATTGGGACATGGAATGTCACCTTTTTGGTGGGGAAGGAACCTGAGCTAGTGCGTGAGGTTAAGAGATACCAGCTAGATATAGTTGGGCTCACCTCAACGCATGGCCTGGGCTCTGGAACCAGTCTCCTGGTAACAAAAATATTAGTAACAAAAATATTTTTTACAATGTTGAACTGTGTCTGTTTAAATCTGGTAAATAAACAAACATGATAAAACTCAGCCCTGCTGAACACTGGTATATTAACATTTACAAATAACATTTGTCCATGGAACAAAAAAAAAAAAACAAAAAAAAAGTACAAGTAGAGAACCAGAAGGTGAACAAAAAAACAAAGAAAAAGACTAAATATCTACTATTTCAAACTCCACACAGCAGGAGGCCTGGACCAAGGTGGAATTGAGCCCAGAACTTCTAGATGTCATTCAGCAGTGCTAACCACCACACCACCATGCTGCTGCTCTTGTTACCAGTCTGTTAAAACTAGTATAAACTAGATTTTCAGCAGGCGCAAAACCTGATATTAAGTTGTTTGAACTCAAACACATAATTACAATAAGAGACCATTTGTATTTTTTATTTTCACAATGTGTACATATTATCAAGTAGTTCCCTAAAAAATATTTTTACAAATGTATTAATTAAGGTCATATACAACAACATTATATTGAAACTTTAAACGTTTTTCACACTGACAAGAGTGTTTAATATAGGTGTCTGTAATAGGGCATTACATACTTCAATATATCTGCGTTCTTAATTCTGGAAATGCTAAAACTATGAAATAAATATCTATAAATGGCATTCTGTATATAAACTAAACAGTTTATTAAATAGTGGTATTTCCATTTATTTACAAAACAAAACACAAAGGTAAATACAAAAATAAAGATAAAGACATGATACAGCAAAAGAGGAATATAATGAATATTAGTCATATTTTGTTAATTTATTTTTGCTGACTGGCCATCATGTTTTTCCTGGTATTCCTCTCAGGCCTCAAAAGAATGATGAAACACTTTGGAGCAAAAATACACAAAAGTAAACCATAGCTAGAAGCCAGGATGGCAAAAATTTCCACAGCAACAGTGTATTTCCCAGGAGAGCTAAGGTAAGCAGGCACAAACGCCACCCAAACAGCACAGAAAATCAACATGCTGAAAGTGATGAGTTTAGCCTCATTAAAATTATCAGGAAGTTTCCTGGCAAAAAAGGCTAATATGAGACTGATGCAGGCCAGCAGTCCAATGTAGCCCAAAATTAGACAGAAGCCCACCACAGAAACCATGGCACACTCCAAGGTGACCTTTGACCCTTGAAAACCCAGATTTTGCCGAGGCACAGGGGGACTGAGGGATAGCCATATGGTACAGATGACAATCTGGATAAAAATAAAATGTTATTAGACAGATGTGAAACTACAAAGACTTAAAAATTCAAAACAGAAGATTTGTATAACCTGTATACATGTAAGAAGGCAGACACTTCCTCTCTGTTGGCTTGGACCAAACCATCTAATCAAGGCTTCAGCACCAGGCCGAGCTGAGCGAAAAGCTGCCAGGACTACGATGGTCTTAACTTTGAGACAGGAAACACAAAGCACAAAGCTGATCCCAAAAGCTGCGTGCTGGAACCGACAAGACCAGTCTGATGGACGACCAATGAACACCAGTGAGCACAGGAAGCAGAGTTTGAGTGATGCAAGAAGCAAGAAGCTCAGCTCTGAATTGTTGGCCCGCACCTGAAATTAAGAAATTGCAGCTTCATAAAAACAGTGACATGCACAATATTAGCCACATGTGGAACAATTCTCTTGTTTTAATATTTTGTCTATTTAAGGGAAAAGAATAAACTGACATGGGATGTCAAGTGAAAGCTAACTATAAACAAGTACACTTGCACACTAATGAGGTGTTGTTAAAAAATGTACATTATAGTTTTGTGTGCATTTCTTTCTCACAACAGGTGTGTGACGGTAGTGAAGGAGCACCACAAAGACAGCTGCTGTCACAGTGGCACCGGTTCACAGCTGCTGTTGTGAGGGTAATTCCTAATGTCTCATTAAAGGCGAGAAAGTCCAGTTGGCGAGGGATGCAGGCAGTTCGTTTAGTATTAGACCAGAACTCTAAGGGACAACGCTCACAGTGAATGGAGCCTAGTAAGGAAAAAAGAGTGGAGAGAGAGAAAGAAGAGGAAGGAAAATTAAACACCAGTGGCAAAACTGTAGATGACTTTAAATCAAATGGATTTGAAGGCAGGATGTCTGCATTTTGGAAGGCATAAGGTTTACACTGTAATGCCTTTACCAGTTTTATTGCTTATCTCTCCTGCAGCACATGGGACACAGTCAAAACAGCAGAGAGGTTCTCCTTTCCTGATGGCCTTTCTAGTGCCTGGGGGGCAGAGCTCACTGCACATTGAAATGGGCACCTAAACAATAAGCCATGATGTATTTTTAAGTGCAATATAAATGTATTTCAACTAACAGCAAGAAATCTTCAAATACAAAATTTTAATTATTTTCATATTGAGTACCTGATTGGATCCCGTGATCCACTGAATAGCTGATTCATTAAGGTGGAGAGCAAACCCATCCACGTGACCGATCAAAACAAGTTTTAGTGTCCCATCAGCTGTGCTCTGCCAGTTAACAAGATCATACTTTGCTGGAATATCAGCTCCTTGGAAGTAAAACATTTCACCTTGTGGTGTGGTGAAGTTCACTTTTTCCAAGTGCTGCAAAAGCTGTAAAATGATCAAAGCTGTGAATCGAGTAACTGACATAGTATTTATATATTAATGCTTGTGACAAATGTGTTTTTGTGTTAGACAGAGTTTGAAGATAAGTACACTCCAATCACTGAGTACTGAGAGCTAACATAAAAATGTTGTAATTACTTCATTATGGATTGCATAATACGGCATTATATACTCATGAGTCAGGCCAAGATCTGTTTAGCCTCTAGTGTTTGTAGCATTTCCCTCATGATTACCTCACTGGGCTTGATGTGTTTTGGAGAGGAGCAGGTGAAGCTGTTGTTTTCAGAAGGGCTGTCTTTAATGGGGCAGAGAAGGCTGTGAAGGGCATGGGCTGCAGCATAAACAGCAAGGTAGACGTTGTATGTCAACCTTAGCTGGGAGGTGTCAGTAAAGACATTCTGCACTTTTTTCAGAGATTCTGTCCCATTGCAGTGTGATAGTGAAGCTCTCTGAACAGACATAACACCAGGAGCTGAAGTAAAAATATTTGATATATGTCTAGTCTTTAGTGTGGACATAGGAGATCTGAGAGATGAGGAGGAATATAAATGAAGATGTTTGGTCCTTTGACTACATCCAAACTCTGCTTCCCAGAATTTTCTTAAGAACTCATCATCTGGACGATAAATTGGGTGTAAACTTCTGAGGTAGCTTTCAAATCCAGGTATAGCTGAACTTCTGATTGCAACACCAAGAACACCTTTTGCCACTTTGCTTGTTACTGGATTTTGGAGCAGATCCCCACTGGTGCTCCAAGCCTCACTGGCTAGAAACTGTCTATCAGTCACCTAGAAGGCAAAAAAAAGAATTACTTTGAAAGTTTTTTTTTTTTTTTTTTTTCATTATATGCAATGAGCAATTTTATTACAGCATCTCACATTCAGTTTGCCAAGTTGCAGGAACAGTTCCCTCACATCTGTATACCAGGTGAATATCAAAATCACCCTTGCAGTTGACGCTTGTATTGTGAGGGCTGCTCGTCTGGCATCACTAATAATATTTTCCCTTTGGAGAGTCTCTACAAATGCCAGGCACACCCCTGCTGCCTGAATCTCCTCCTGAAATACCTGACATGTACAGGTAAAAGATGCCCATTACATGATTACACTGCAAATATATTTATATAGTGTACTTATGGCTATATATTTTGCAGATACAATTAAAAAATTAAAAAAAACAAAATGCAGATACCTTTATTGCAGTGTGGCCATAATTATTGTTTGCTACAACTGCCCCAACCCAAGTCCAGTTGAAGCGTATAGCAAGCTGAGCAACAGTACGTGCTTGGTAAATATCACTGGGGATGGTTCTGAAGAAATTTGCATACTCGAGCCTGTCACTCAGACAAGGACAGGTGGCTAGATAGCTGATCTGAAAGACACACACAAAACTCCATCTAATAAAGATTTTTGAGATCATTTTCAGTTTTTCCACTGTCATAAAAAAAGGACAAACATTGGTTTGTTAAAAATATATGCTACAGTACAGTACAGTACAGATTTTATGTTGTATTTAAAGTAAAACTCACAAAAGGTACAGAGAGTGGCTTCAGCATTCTGGAGACTATCTGGCTTATGGATGAAGCACCACCAATAATCACAGGGACAGTTTGACCACCTGAAAACAGCAATAAATGATTGCTGATTAGATAGATAGATAGATAGATAGATAGATAGATAGATAGATAGATAGATAGATAGATAGATAGATAGATAGATAGATAGATAGATAGATAGATAGATAGATAGATAGATAGATAGATAGATAGATAGATAGATAGACAGATAGATAATGAGTTACCCCTTCTGTCAGTGATTTCCTCTATGTTCCCAGCAGAATTGGGAGTGTTTGTAAAATTGCACTTGGTGTCGTCTCCACCAACTAGTGACACTGCTGACTGGAGAGCCCATGGTGGGTGCCCACAGCTGTCAAAAATACGATAGCCCAGCTTTACTCCTGGTAGCAGCATTGCATTATGATTGATTTCCTCCAGTGCAAACACCATAGCATATATGTACTGCAGTTCAAAATATTCTAGACTGAGAGGAGGGAGATACATTGAGAAAGAATAAGTAAAATTTAGTTTAATAGGTTTCTGTGAAGCTACAAATACAAATCAAGTGGTAAAACATGGCAATCACTCCTGTAATCCTCCACAAACTACACAAACTAAAGCTTAGAGTTTTACCCAGTGCATGGCTTGTAGTTTGGCAGCTGAGTGAAATCATGTTCTGTAGCTGGAGGTTGATAATGAAGAGAAAACAGACCACCGATGATTACATCTCCATCTTGGAATACATCCTGATTACTCAGTCTACCCCAATGAGAACATGTCAACATCTGAACACAGAGGAGTCCATCCCGGAGTCCCAGTTCTCTTCCCACAAGCCACACGAGTAGCAGAGATGGGGAAGACCTGGACCACACAATGAAGAGCCAGGAGAACCAAGACATAGATGCAGCTGTTCTGGATACTCAAATATGTAGAGTACACTCAGTTTGGTTAATTCTCAGTAGTTCATTCAATATCCATAAACAATTCCTGCAATGAAAATATTAAATCAGATTAAAGCCCACAATGTAGCAGAAGTGTGCCAAGGGAACACTGTGAAGTTATATTTTAAAATGTGTATTTTCATACACCAGACATGAGTTGGCTACTGTGTGTACATTTAAATAGTGACATACCCCCTCCTCCTCGGTATAGATGAACTGCAGATGTGGGCATTTTGTGTAGATGGAGAGCCTTTTTGTAAGCAAGTGAACATGACAACGCATATACCCACCCCCCAAATCAGTCCTCTCAACGTCAGACACAACAACAGCATGACTGACACTAATCGTGTCTTGCAGGTAGAAGATGTATAAATAGGACGTGTGTTTAGGTGCACATAATATAGTATTTGTTCTCTTTTAAAATTTGTTCTTTAATCTTTCTGCAGTGACCAATATCTTTATAAAGCTTAGCAAACACATCATCCTCTGCTGAGCAACCTCTGAACAATGTAGAAGCTTTCCTTAACTTTATTTGCAACCTATACTGCTGTGAATGTCATGTCTTGTGACATGTTTTCCTCAGTCTGAGGCTGTGGAATCAGAATCAGAAACTCTTTGAATGCGGTAAAACGGTCTGTCGGGAATGTTGTCGTGAATATGGTTGTTTATAACGTCTTGTTGTCAGTTTACTTTCATATATAAACCAAATCTTTTTCAGTCATCTTAATCCGGGGATGGTCACTCGTCCAATATTTACTGCACAAGAAGTCAATTTGCAAGCAATTTGTGGCTGCAAATGAGAGACGGAAAAACATTTTGTCTCTTTTGCCTAGGCCAATGTTTATTAACCTTTTGTGTGCTCCGGCACCTGTTTGGCCAATTATTAAATGCAGGGCTGGAAAGTGCAACAGCACACCGTGTTGTCAGTGAGGCACACAGCTTGTCTATTAAATGTCAGAGGTATCACTTTTATTTCTTTCTGTTGGTTATCATTGTTTTTATTTATTAGATTTATTAGAATTTCAAACTGAATAGGCATATTTTAATAGCTGTTTTTATTTAAGGTTAATATTAAAAAGTGAATAATTTGTTCATTACATTATTTGTGATGGTTCTTTCATGTCAGAACATTATTTAATTAAAGAACCAGTTCTGTTGCCAGTCAACCTACATAAATGCATTTTTGACCAGTATTTTTTTTTTTTTCCAATATATTTTATTGAGTTTTCCCCTTTAGGACACAACAAACTTACAAACAACAAACGTATCATTGTAAACATGTACTTATACACACTTACATTCACTCACACACTCACCATTCAAACCTGCATTTGTTTAGTTCCAAAAATATACAAAAATTCCTTTAGATCAAGACAAAGAAAATTAACAAGGCAATATGTAAATAGAAACCATAGTCAAGACCTCCGTCCAAGACTCCTCTTAATAAGTTCCGCCTTCAGTCCCTATGATCCTCATATATGGCTCCCAGAGGTTCTCAAAGTCTCGCTGTTTACCCTTGGCGATGTATGTTAATTTTTCCAGTCCAAGCGAGTTTGCAATTTCTTTCTTCCAAAGTCCCAGAGAGGGAGCATGCTCCATGCTCCTCCAGCATAATGCAATAGATCTTCTGGCTTGAAGACGTCCGTAATCTATCAATTTAGTTTTCGTCTGTGATTGTTTAAATTCCATTGGGTATATTCCTAGGACACAGATTTTAACCTCTAGTGGGACTTTCACCTTAAACAATTCAGATAGACACCCAATAACACCCCTTCCAAAACTTCTGGATTTCAAGACATTTCCACAGACAATGGAGAAGAGTGTCTTTTTCAAATAGGCACTTTGTGCAAGTATCTGGAATATCACTGGTCATATGATGAAGCTTAACTGGTGTTATATAGGTTCTCATAAGCCATTTATATTGCAGAAGTTTAAATTGTGTGTTTATCGTTTGTTTTTGTACTTTTAAACAGGCCTGATTCCAGTCTTCCTCGTCTATATCTTCAAGAGTATCTCTTCTCCAAGCGTCTAACTTATCAGTTGCAGAATCCTTAGAGGAAAGCATCAACAATTTATAAAACACAGAAAGAAAACCCTTCCCTTTTAAGTCCCCAACGCACACCTTTTCTATTTTTGTTAAGGGTGGAATGTCAACTATTCGTTTCACTTTTGATGACATATAGTTTTTCAATTGTAAGTATTTAAAAAAATGTTTTTGGGGTATTAAATACTTCTTACATAGCTGATCGAA
Source organism: Archocentrus centrarchus (assembly GCF_007364275.1). Classification (NCBI taxonomy): domain Eukaryota; kingdom Metazoa; phylum Chordata; class Actinopteri; order Cichliformes; family Cichlidae; genus Archocentrus; species Archocentrus centrarchus. The sequence goes on along the minus strand of NC_044358.1, from coordinate 21,512,084 downwards.
AGTAAGTAACATGCCATCAGCATATAGATCTTTAATTTTCTGAATGCCTTTGGTTTTCCATAGTTTAAATCCTCCATCATTTTTCCCTGGGGTGAACCTATCATTACCCCGAATAGGGGTAAATTGTGATAGATCTGGGGAGTCACCCATATGTTTATGTGCTGTATGCCAAGTTATAATTGTATCTTTTAAGAAGGGGTTCTTTGAGCTTTTTTTTAGCGTCTTTATATCCGAGGAATATAAGAAGGTGTTTAAGGGGAAATCTGGAACAGATTTCTGTTCAATGTCTACCCAAGCCGGGGGTGCCATCGGACAGAAGTAATGAGTAGCTGCTGTTAGTTGGGCGGCCATATAATACCATCTGACATTCGGGACTTGAAGTCCACCTCTTTCATAGGGCAGATAGAGTAGCTTTAGACGGGGTCTTGCTTTTCTATTACTCCAAATAAATTGGTTAAATAGTTTGTCCAGACTATCATAAAATGAGTCTGACAGTGGCAATGGAAGTGTTTGAAAATAGTTTCTGTGACTTTTTCCATAAGGGGATTATAATTTGCTGCGCTTATTACACTGAGGGATGGGGCGATCTTAATGCCCAAATATGTGAAACCGTTTGTAGTTGTTTTAAATGGGGTAACCACGATAGGACTTTTTCTTTCTTCTTCATTAAGAAACATTAACTCTGATTTAGAATTATTAATTTTATATCCTGAAAATTCACTGAATTCTTTTATTAGATTCAGTAAATTGGGAATACTGGTCCTCAAATTACTTATGAAAAATATGATGTCATCTGCAAACAAGGAAATGAGATGATCTCTTTCTCCAATTCTAATACCTGATATTCCTGTATTTTCTCTAACAGCCATCGACAGAGGCTCTATTGCCAATACAAAGAGCAGTGGTGACAGGGGGCAACCCTGTCTGGTTGACCGTTGTAAATTAAAAGGTTTTGACATCTTATTATTGGTTAAAACTTGCTCTGTGGGATCAGTATATAGTAGTCGTATCCATTTTAGAAAGGTTTCACTATTCTATCAAAAGCTTGGCGTGCGTCCAGTGATAACATCGCTGTGTCCTTACAATTATGTTTTTCATGTAATACATTAAGAACCCGTCTTATATTATGGTAGCCTTGTCTTGTTTTGATAAATCCTTGTTGATCATCTATTATTAAATTGGTCAGGTATTTATCTAATCTCCTAGAGAGTGCTTTACACAAAATCTTTGTATCACATCCCATAAGACTGATTCCTCTATAAGAGGAGCATTCAGTCGGGGGTTTGTTTGGTTTTAGCACAAGAGTTATTGTAGCTAACCTCAGTGAGTCTGGGAGTATTCCCGCTTTATATGATTCCTCACACATGTTGAGAAGTGGTAGGATTAATTTATTTTTAAATGCTTTATAAAATTCCATTGGAAGACCATCAGGACCTGGCTATTCATGCTGTCTATTGCTTCAGATAGATCTTTTGCTGTTAAAGGACTATCAAGAGTTGTTTTCTCCTCCTCTGAAAGGGTTTTGAATTTTAATTGATTAAGGAATGCCACTTGTGCGTCTTCGCTTCCAGAATATTCAGACTTATACAAGGTTTTGTAGAATTCTCTAAAATTTTCATTTATTTCTGAAGGGTCTGTGGTTAAAATGTCCGATTTCGATTTTATACTGTTAATTGTTCTTTCCGCTTGCATCCGTTTTATCCTCCAAGCCAATAATTTACCGGCCTTTTCTCCTTGGTCATAAAATGTTTGTTTAGTCCACATTAAGCTTTTTGCCACTTTTTCTGCCGTTAATTTATCATATCTGGTTCTTAAAACAGTCAATTCGTGTAATTTTGTAGGATCATTGCTCTGATAAAGTTCTGCTTCGCTGGATTTAATTTGTTTCTCTAATGATTTTAATTCTTGGTTATATTGTTTATTTTTATTACTACTATAGCTAATAATTTCTCCTCTAATATAAGCTTTAAAAGCTTCCCATCTAATACTAGCTGTAGTTTCATCTTTATTCATTTCAAAGTATTTGTCAATGCAAGTTTCTATAAATGTAACAAATTTTGAGTCTTTTAGCAGAAGTGTCTGCATCCTCCATCGTTTCACCCCTTGATCAATCTTATTTACTTTAATTTCCAAGGACACTGCTGCGTGATAACTAATTACAATACTATTATACCAGCAGTTTACCACGTGAGGCAATATCTCCACAGAGATGAGGAAGTAATCAATACGCGAATGGGATTGGTGTGAGCTTGAATAACATGAAAATTCCTTGTTACTTGGGTTCCTTGTTCTCCACACTTCATTTATTCTTAAATCTTTTATATAGTTAAGGAGTATTTTCCTGGTTTGTGTATGACTGGTGTCGATTTGAGTAGATTTATCCAGACTTGGGTACAGGGTGCAATTAAAGTCCCCTCCTATAATATAAAGTCCCTCCAGGGTTGACAAGGTTAAGAATAAATTTTCATAAAAGGATGGGATTATCATTGTTAGGCCCATAAATATTTATCAAATTTAATTTTAATGTTGAAATATGTCCCTGTACAATGATATATCTCCCATATGGGTCTTTGATTGACCTTATAGTTTGAAATGGTATTGACTTATTTATAAGAATAATAACTCCTCTGGCGTGGCTGGTACAGGAAGAGTGATACACCTGGCCCTGCCATCTTTTGGTTATCTGATGTATTTCTGGTTCAATCAAATCAAATTCCACCGGAGGTGAAGGGAGCCATCAAGCTGAAGAAAGAGTCCTATCGGGCTTGGTTAGCCTGTGGGACTCCGGAGGCAGCTGACAGGTATCGACAGGCCAAGCGGAACGCAGCTCGGGCAGTGGCCGATGCAAAAACTCGGGTGTGGGAGGAGGCTATGGAACAAGACTTTCAGACGGCATCGAAGCGATTCTGGCACACCATCAGGCGACTCAGGAGGGGAAAGCAGTGCTCCACTCACACGGTTTATAGTGCGGGTGGGGTGCTGCTGACCTCAACTGAGGCTATAGTCGGGCGGTGGAAGGAATACTTTCGAGGACCTCCTGAATCCCACTGACACGCCTTCTGTAGTGGAAGCAGAGTCTGGGGACGAGGGGGATGACCTGGCCATCACTGGGGGTGAGGTCACTGAGGCAGTTAAACAACTCCTTGGTGGCAAGGCCCCTGGGGTGGACGAGATTCGCCCTGAGTTCCTGAAGGCTCTGGATGTTGTAGGGCTGTCTTGGTTGACACGCCTCTGCAATATCGCGTGGAGATCTGGGGCAGTGCCACTGGATTGGCAGACCGGGGTCGTGGTCCCCATCTTTAAGAAGGGAGACCGGAGGGTGTGCTCCAACTTTCGAGGGATCACATTCCTCAGCCTCCCCGGAAAGGTCTACGCCAGGGTGCTGGAAAGGAGGGTCCTTCTGTTAGTCGAACCTCGGATCCAGGAGGAACAATGCGGTTTTCGTCCTGGTCGCGGAACGCTGGACCAGCTCTTTATCCTCTCAAGGATATTCGAGTGCGCATGGGAGTTTGCCCAACCAGTCTACATGTGCTTTGTGGACTTGGAGAAGGCATTCGACCGTGTCCCTCTGGGTATCCTCTGGGAGGTCCTGCGGGAGTATGGGTTGTCTGGCCCGTTGTTGCGGGCCATTCAGTCTCTGTACAACCACAGTGAGAGCTTGGTCCATATAGCCGGTAATAAGTCGGATTCGTTTCCTGTGGGTGTTGGACTCCGCCAGGGCTGCCCTTTATCACCGATTCTGTTCATAACTTTTATGGACAGAATTTCTAGGTGTAGCCAGGTGGCGGAAGGCTTCTTCCTTGGTGGCCTCAGAGTCTCATCTCTACTCTTTGCAGATGATGCGGTCCTGTTGGCTTCATCAGGGGGTGGCCTCCAGCTCGCAGTGGAACGGTTCGCAGCCGAGTGTGAAGTGGCCGGCATGAGAATCAGCACCTCTAAGTCTGAGGCCATGGTCCTCAGCCGGAAAAGGGTGGAGTACCCTCTCCGGCTCAGGAACGAGTTCTTGCCCCAAGTGGAGGAGTTCAAGTATCTCGGGGTCTTGTTCACGAGTGACGGGAGAAGGGAGCGGGAGATCGACAGACGGATCAGGGCCGCTTCTGCAGTAATGCGGACGCTGCACCGGTCTGTCGTGGTGAAGAGGGAGCTTAGTGTAAAAGTGAAGCTCTCGATTTACTGGTCGATCTACGTTCCTACCCTCACCTATGGTCACGAGCTTTGGGTAGTGACCGAAAGAATAAGATCGCGAATACAAGCGGCAGAAATGAGTTTCCTTCGAAGGGTGGCTGGTCTCTCCCTTAGACATAGGGTGAGGAGAGCAGCTATCCGGGAGGGGCTCAGAGTAGAGCCGCTGCTCCTCCACATCGAAAGGAGCCAGTTGAGGTGGCTCGGGCATCTGATTAGGATGCCTCCTGGCCGCCTCTTGTGTGAGGTGTTCCGGGCATGTCCCAGCGGGAGGAGGCCCCGCGGCAGACCCAGGACACGCTGGAGAGATTATATCTCTCGGCTGGCCTGGGAACGTCTTGGGGTCCCCCCGGATGAGCTAGAGGAGGTGGCTGGGGAGAGGGAAGCCTGGGCTTCTCTGCTTAGGCTCCTGCCCCCGCGACCCGGCTCCGGATAAGCGGAAGAAAATGGATGGATGGATCTATGACTCATGTGTCTCAGTGTCCATGACAGTGCATTTGGTATTTCAGCTTTTAAATGTCTTGGACCCTGTGTTTTACCCTGACAAAAATTGCTCCCAATCTGGTATGGTGATGGCTGTTGGTGAGTCTGGGTCGAGGCCATCCATCAGCATGTCACAATTCACTTTAACTTTTCTCAAGTAAATATTTTGACTTTTTATCAAACTGAGTGTTTAAAGATTACATGCACTTCTGCAAATCTGATAGGATTACATTGTCTTCTTTTGCTATATGTATGTATGTGTATATGTAAGAATTTAAGCCTTATCTAAAAACAACTACATTTCAGAGATGTACTTAATTGCTTTATGGAAATTTAATAGGGAAAAACGCTCATTTTCAAATACAATGATTTGAAATTTAATGGATCTTGTCCCATTTAATGTGACATTTTTTTTTTGTTTTCTGTGCTGGTATGTCTGCCGTACTGTAATTTGCTACAAGGTGGCCAAAAACAATTATTTGGCAACAGTTGGTTACTAAATCCTGAGGCTATGGATGATGCTGTTCACCATCCATACCAATGTATTCTGGTGACTTGTTAGGACAGGAACATTGCAGGAATAGAGGTGAAAGCCAGAAATTACAATTTCTTTCTGATTATTCTTTTGGGAATTTGGAGGCCAGGTTCATGCCACAGCAACCTTTTTGTTGTGTTCCTTAATTCTTTCTGAACAGATTTCTGGTGGGGAGGCAGTATTTGAATTTCTATTGCTACTACTTAATTAACAAAATTTACTTTTCTGCTACATCTCAAAGTAGCATACACATGAAAATCACAACATGAATAAATTAATAAAGTTGTGCCAGATAGGTGTATATGACTATGATATCACATAGCGCACTCACCTGACACTAAACTTAAAATTTGCATTTTTTTTAAGCTTGGCTTTTTAGAAAAATAGAAATATTAATGGCAGCTGTATTCAACAACTCTAACAATCTAGGTTTACTATGAAATGTGACTTTATATTTATGTGCTTAACTCTGAATGAAATATTTATTTATTAAACAATTACACACATAAATAACAAATAATTCAACAATTGGCATGTAAATTACAAAGAGCTTAACAGAAAAATGTAAATATTTAATTAAATTAACAACTGAAAATGAATATCTTTGTTATGTTCACTGAATGTGTACAATTATGACTTGCTTTTGGAATATTAACTCTGATACGCTATGATTGATTTTTGTTCATTAAATATTTCTTGGTGTTGTTCTCCGGCTTAAATAATATGATAAAACATTTTGGAGCAAATATACACATCATTAGTCCAAAGCTGGAAGCCAGAATGGCAAATATCTCCACAACCACAGTGAATTTCCCAGGAGAGCTGACATATGCTGGGATAAAGGTGATCCACACTGCGCAGAATATCAGCATACTGAAAGTGATGAGTTTAGCTTCATTAAAATTATCAGGTAATTTACGTGCTAAGACAGCTAAAACAAAGCAAAATGAAGCCAGTAAGCCTATATACCCAAGCACAGCCCAGAAGCCAAAAGCTGAACCCAAAGCACATTCCAGTATGATCTTCTCCTTGTATGTGGTTAGATTTTTCATAGGAAAGGGAGGGCTAAGTACCAGCCAAATCGTACATATTAAAACTTGAATAAATGTGAAACACATGACAGTCATTCTCTGCTGTGGAGGACCAAACCATTTCATCACATTACTACCTGGAAGTGTAGCTTTAAAAGCCATTAAAACCACTATAGTTTTCCCAAGCACACAGGAAATACAGAGAACAAAGGTGATACCAAATGAAGTGTGACGCAGCATGCAGGACCAATCAGATGGTGCTCCAATGAAAGTTAATGAACATAAGAAACACAGAGTCAGAGAGATGAGCAGCAGGAAGCTCAGCTCAGAGTTGTTGGCTCTGACAATTGGAGTTGTCCTGTGACAAAAAAATATAGCTGCAGTGATAATGGCCAGACAAGCACCAACAGCTGAGACTGTAGCCAGGATGATTCCTAGGCTGTCTTGAAAAGAAAGAAATTCTACAGGCTTAGGAACGCAAGTGTCTCTCTTTGCATTAGGCCAAAATTCCTTGTAGCATGGTAAACAATCAGCAGAATCTGAATGAAAAGAAACATAAAAACATTGACAGATGGGTTTATTCAGGGTTACAGATATGAACAATAAACATAATTTTATTTTACCTGTAGTATTACTTATCTCTCCCTCAGGACACAGTATACAGTCATAGCAGCAGATGGGTTTTCCTTTCTGTAGCACTTTACGAGTTCCTGGAGGACAACTGTCACTGCACACTGACACTGGCACCTGTTGAAGACATAAAGGTGAAACAGCACATTTAGATATTTGCCATGCAGCAGTAATTAATCTATTCTCCAAACTTTAATCAGTCAGATTATTGTCTTTGGACTCATTACCTTTGTGCTATGCTCCATCCAGGTTATGTTTCTATTAATTCTGAACTCCTGGCCCACTGGCAGTGATGCATCATAAAGCCCAACAGTTACTATTTTAGTGATGCCACTTTCACTTTTTTGCCAATTAACCAGCTCATAAACAGCCACAGGATCCCCATTAGCATTAAATGACACATCATAACCATTCTGGGAAAAATTTACTTTCTTTAACTGAGTTAAAACCTGTAAAAATTAATTAAGACAGAAAGGGACAAGAAAGAAAGAAAAAAAGGTACAATATTTTAACAACTAATATTACATTTTCATCCAAGTGATATTAGAGATGATGGGAGACATTGATTCATTTAATCTGACCTGTCTGGGCTCTATCTTCATTAGTTTGTCACATGTAGCTGTGGCATTTTTCCCTTTACACACTGCATTATGGATGGCGTGTGCTATTGCATACACAGCCTTGTACACCATGTTAGTAATTCTGAGCTCAGATGTGTCAGTGTACTGGCTTTGGAGATTCTGTATGTCTTCAGTTCCATCACACACCTTCTTGTCTGCAGCAGGAACTAAAAATACAAAAAGGCAGACTAGATGTTTTAAACAGTGAAAGTTAAACTAGATTTCAGACATCTTCCCTTTGATGAATCTGACAAATTATGCTAAGGTAAAAGGATAAAAAATATATATAAAATTTGTCACCTGAACTTGACCTCAGAAGTCATTAAATCAAATGAAAATATTTGGCCATTATCTGTAGGTTTTGAGAAGAAGTGTGTCAACTTAAAATCAAGAAAACCTTACTTTTGTTCAGTGTACAGTTGAATGCGTCCTCCCAGAACTCTGTAAACACTGGGGAAGCAGCAACTTCAGAGAAAGAGAGATTCAGCAGGAAGTCTCTGAAACCCGGGATTACAGACTTTGGAATCCCAAATCCAATGGCCCCAGCACAGAAAGTGAACCTTGTTAATTCTGTGTTGGTTACCCATGACTCACTGCCTATCCACTGGCGAGGTGGGGATGGCTCACGTGAAAGCTCCTCCAACAGGATCTTCATGTTTCCAAAAGATGCAAATGCCACAACAACCACAGCTTTAGACCTTAAGAGACAATATAATGTATGTGAACATTTTTTAACTGTCTCGTGACATCATGAAAGGTTAATTTAAAAAAACAAAAAGAAAGAAAGAAGCTAATTTCACACAGTATGTGTGATATAGAAACCTGCGGATAACATCTGCTACTCTCTGAATCCTGCTCTGTGGGTGGGTCCAATAGAAAGACACAGAATATTCCACACAGATCCCCTCTCTCTGTGCTGCTTCTAGAAAAGATGCCATGCCATTATTTCCATAATCTGAATCTGACCGGACAGCACCTATCCAAGTCCAGCCAAAGTGTTTTATCAGCTTGGCTAGTGCTTCACCTTGGAACTGGTCACTGGGGATTGTTCTGAAAAAATTGGGGTACTGCTGTTTGTCAGACAAACATGCACATGTGGCAAAGTGGCTCACCTAAAGCAAACAAATGAAATGGTGCAACACTGAAACAACTGCATAATCAAAAATCATGCATATGCATATTTTAAATAGAAAGTGTGGCAGTAATTCAAAATACTTACTTGAGGAATGTTAAAGGAACTGATAAGCCGTGAGATGCTGATGGATGGCATAGACCCAGAGTCACCAACAACAGCTACCACCATACCAGCTTGAGAGCAATTGTTATCAGTGTACAACACAGGGTCAAAGCTATTCAAAAACTGAAATGCCACATGCACTGCCACAGGCACTGATGCACATGAGTCATAAATCTGATACCCAAGCCTGATTCCTGGCAGCAGCTCTGTGCTGTTGTTGATCTCTTCTATGGCAAAGACCATTGCACGTGAGAAGTGCAGCCCACGGGTGTCAATGCTGCAAAACAATTGTGCCACTTTTTAGACTACAAAGATTCAAGTCAAAGAATGACTGCAATTGATCTGTGTATCAAATGTGTATTGAATGGTTACCTGACCAGGTAAATCTAGTACCCAATATTGGTACAAGAAAGTAGTGCTAAATAATACAAAAAACAAATAAACTCTAAAGTTTTTTTAATTTCTTGGTTGATATTTATAAAACTGTTGCATAATACATTATAATTCATATTGTGAAAACACAGCAAAACTTAAAATTACTTTAAAAGTATAAATTTATCAGAATATTTGCAGAAATATACATATTAAAATATGCTTTTATCACCCACATCTCCCTTTTACTGACCTCCCTTTGCATTTCACAGACTCAGGCATGCTCATGTAGTTATTGTAAATTGTGTTCATGTAGACATGAAGGGCGAAAGATCCCCCGATGATAAAATCTCCATCCATTGAGAATGCAGGTAAACGAGTGCTACCCTGCAGCTTACATTTTACAAATGAAGTCACAGTACCAGCACCTGTGAAACTAGTCCTTTGATTCAGACAGTCTAGGCACATAGCTAAGACAACAGCTGAATTCAGTTGAAATAAATACACAGCCAGTACCAGTCCAATTATACGACCTGCTGTGGCCATCACTGCCTGATGTCAGGTGTCTGTGTATGTGCATAAACAAGTTTTCACTGGTTTATATAGGTATTCAGACAAAGGCTTTTTATTTATTTATTTTTCCTTCAAGAGGATATTCCCTTATCCTGAGGTCTTTATGTCTTAAGCATAATTTCTACTGTTAGCAATAACCCTGGTCTCCTCTTGTAAGCTTCCCAGAGGATTTTTATATTTAAACTAAAAAGTGCTAATATGCAGATAGTGGGCAAACAATGTGGAAATAAGAGGAAATAATAAGCTATTACAACTTAATTTTGTGTAATTACTAAGGTGTTATTCAACTAGTGGCTTAGTATCAACTTTGTTAGTTTAAGAAATATTAGACTGAAATTTAAATAGTGGGGTAATAACTAGTGGCCATACATGGGAAACAAAAGTGACAATGCCTATGAAGAAAAAACAGTAATCATAGCAATTTTTGTAATTTTGGTAACAATATGATAACCTGTCTAATCTAAAATCATAATTTCTGTGTAGTATTTGGAAGTAAATATTTTTAAATGAGTGACACTAATTTGGTAGTAACCTAATTTTATACCTCAAATTTATATTACAACAGAAAGAAGTACCCCTCCGTGAATCGCCACTTTATCGTGGTGGAGGGGTTTGTATGTCCCAGTGATCCCTGGAGCTATGTTGTCCAGGAGCTTGTCCCCCTGGTAGGGTCTCCCATGGCAAATTGGTCCTGGGTGAGGATCCAGACAAAGAGTGGCTCAGAAGACCCCTATGTCTACAACAACGAGGGAACAGTTGACCCTGCCCGGGATAGGGTTACCGGGGCCCCACCATGGAGCCAAGCCTGGGGAGGGAGCTCGAGGGAGGGCGTCTGGTGGCCGGCCATTAGTCTGTGGTGCCTGGCCGGGCGCAGCCCAAAGAGCTTACATGGGCCTGCCCTCCTGTAGGCCCACCACCTGCAGAAGGTGTCTTAGGGGTCGGGTGCAGTGTGTGTCGGCCAAGGGTGGAGGCTTTGACAGACCGATCCCCGGCTATCGAGACTGGCTATTGGGACATGGAATGTCACCTCTTTGGTGGGGAAGGAACCTGAGCTAGTGCGTGATGTTGAGCGATACAAGGTCTTGAATAATCAGGCCCCATCTTCTCTTAATAAAAACCTCACAGTACTGTACAACCCAAATAGAGCACTTCACTATCACAGTGCTGGCTTACTTGTGGTTCCTGGGATACTTAAGAGTAGAATGGGAGGCAGAGCCTTCAGCTTTCAGGCCCCTCTTCTGTGGAACCAGCTCCCAGTTTGGATTTGGAAGACAGACGCCCTCTCTATTTTTAAGATTAGGCTTAAGACTTACCTTTTTGATCAAGCTTATAGTTAGGGCTGGATCAGTTGACTCTGAACCATCCTTTGGTTATGATGCTATAGCTGATGGAGGGGTTCCCATGATGCACTGAGTGTTTCTTTTTCATTCACCTCTTTTTACCCTGTTTATATACCACTTTGCATTTAATTATGGATAATTACTCATCTCTGGCTCTCTTTCACATCATGTTTTTTGTGCTGTCTCTCTCCCCTCAGCCCTGACCGGTCGCGGCAGATGACTGCTCCTCCCTGAGCCTGGCTCTGCCGGTGGTTTCTTCCTGTTAAAAGGGAGTTTTTTCCTTTCCACTGTTGCCAAGTGCTGCTCATAGGGGGTCATTTTGACTGTTGGGTTTTCTCAGTAATTATTGTGGTCTGATTTTACAATATAATGTACCTTGAGGCAATTGTTTGTGGTGATTTGGTGTTTTATAAATAAAACTGTTTTGCAGCAACAACAGCAACTATGAGTATATTCTTTCACTTATACAAAGGGGAAAATGGAGAATACATAAATGGTGTATGATTCATGCACTGCGGTCAATCAGAGTAGGTATGAAAGAATAGTATAAAGTTAATTTATAGGTTAATTTACAGATTTTAGAAAAGAATGTATAGATTTTTTTTATTACAACTCACCAAAGGTACAGAGAGTGGCCCCAGGATTCTGGAGAGTATTTCAGCTGTTACAGCTGAGGAGCCACCAATGATTATCACCTGATGACATTACGAGATAAATAAAATAAAGTTACTGTTTCAATTTAAAAAAATACTTGATAATGCTACTTCAAAATTATGAAGTTTCTTGAAACTGTTGATCTATAATAATCTGTAGGTCAATTACTTGATAATCATCATGATAACATGACATTATTAACAAGAATGGAAACCTTAATAATTAACTGCATTTGGAATAGAAAAGATATAAATGATAATAATAAATAGGGATGCGCCGATCCGATATTCAGTTTCGGTATCGGTCCGATACTGGCCTAAATTATTGGATCGGATATCGGAAAGAAATAAAAAAATGTAACCCGATACATTAAATAACATTTCGCTCACATTAGCTGCATTACAGGGCTCAGTGGTCGTCTTCTTCTTCTTGTGGGTTTGCGGTTGACCAAACCAGCTTAGAGCTGCATTACCGCCACTTACTGGAATGGAGTGGGGGATCAGGAGTTAGAAAACAACCCCCTCAGATCCTCCGTCGCTGTGACGGATTCCCTTTGACACTGAGCGATCATCGCTGACATGTTTTTCCGCCTCCACTGCTCTCTGCCTTGTTTGTGTGTTGTGCTCGCTGTGCTGAGAATCAGCTGTTATTTTTTTTTCTCTACTTCAGCTCCCGGACATACTGCTAGCGAGCGCAGCTATTAGCACTAGTGACCATCCGGTACCGGAAGAAACCCTTCCCCATCAAAATATTTTTGATACTTTAATCCCTGATTTGTGACTAAATATAGACCTGCAGTAGAAACATATTTAGGAGAATGCTTGTAAATATAAAGCATTACAAGATTGCGCTCAAGCAGCCCCTAGTTTTTCACGTGAACACTGATGACGCAACAGCAGCAGTCAGCTGATTTACGTGCAGTCTGTCTGCACAAGCGGAAAGAGGCGGAGCCGGCGCGCACAGATGGAGCAGAAGGAAATGTTTTTCTAGTGTCCAAAAGAAGCCTTTTCGTCCCTGTAACCTCCATTAAACCTTTACTGGGAAACAGTTGGAGATCCTTCATCAACCACCTGATTAGTAAGTGAAGAAAAGAGAACTTTGTAGCTTCTCCATCCACCCTGTTTGTTTCACACAGGGAAAAACTGCAGTACAGAAGTTAAAATATGCAGATGAACTGTTAATATGAAAAAAAAGTATTTCTTATCCAGTTACTTGGGTAATCAATATAAATAGAATACACAATTGCTAAAATAATTGATAGTTGCAGCCCTAATGAAATTTGCAACATGCCATAAGCATCACCTTCTCACATAGAAAGCAACAGAATTCAGGTGATAGTTATTGCTGTAAGTAAAGTTTATTTATATTGTGTTTTTCACAGACAGAAAAGCGCTGTACAATAATTAAAACACAATATCACCCCCCCCCCCCCCCCCCACCCCCCACCCCCAGAAAACACTATGCTAAAAACATAATAACATTACCATATTAAAAGAAAAAGAATAAAAATAAAGTCAGGAACCAGAAAGCCTGGTTAAACAGAAAAGTTTTAAACTATTTTTTAAATGATGCCACAGAGTCAGCTAAATGGAGCTGGAGTGGTAAACAGTTCCAGAGCTTTGGTGCCACTGCCTAAAAAGCTCTGCCCGCCCTGGTCCTTAGTCTTGTATGTGGGACAACTAAAAGACTTTGATTTTGTTGTGTTTTTTTAAATGCCTTGATCAATTTTAAATATTGGATTTATATCGGTATCGGCCGATATCCAAATGTAAAATATCGGTATCGGCCATAAAAAAGTGGTATCGTGCCATCCCTAATAATAAAGCTCATCTTCTGTTTTTTAAGCTTGCCACAATGTATTCATATGAATTGTATAGTAATGATAGTAAGCCATGCATAGAGTTTTAGCCAGTGCAATATTTGTAGTATGGCAGCTGAGTAAAGTCATGGTTTGTAGCTGGAGGACTGTCATGAAGATTAAAGAGCCCACCAATAATTAAATCTCCATCTTCTAATAAACCCTGGTCTCCAGGAGTACCCCCACTGAGAGCACCTGCAGCCCCACCCGGAGCAGGGATGGAGCAGGGCAGTACCAAAGAATGAAGATCCATTTGACCCAAGCAGAGCCGGCCCAAGGCATAGGCGACATATGTGGCTGCATAGGGCCCCTTGACCACCAGGGGCCCCCCCAAGCTCACCTACCTACATCTGTGATGAAACTTTATTCTTTTTTAACATGCCAGCGTCTTAAAGAAAGAAAAAACTATCCTACCTCCTCATATTTGTACAATTGTAAAAACACTAATTTAATGAGTAGGCCACTTGCTGACTGACTGCGTGTGTCAGCGTGAATTCAGGTAGTTTGGACAGGCATCAGCAGTGCTCCAGGTGACCTGATGGTCCGTCAGTTTCGGTCATTTGTGGATGAAGCTACGAAACAGAAATGTGACAGAAAGGAGCTGTCCCTCTGAGACAGAGAGGAGGGAACAAAGAATATTGGAGGAAGAAAAAAGACAAAGGTATGTTTCAATAAGCAATTACAATATTTTAGTTTGTAACCAGCTCCAAATGTACTTAGCTATCGCTAGCTGGCTAAGTATGGTATTTATCATGTCGCTGTGTCTGTCAAGAACAACCTGTCAGCCTGTGTCACCTTCCTTACTCTGTTACTAGTTAATATACGTTTTGCTTGGATCTTATCATCATGGTCGTGGGTTTATGACCCAGCATTTATAATTTTAGGGCATTCATTTTTCAATTTATATTGTTAATGTTACTGTTTGATTCCTAGTTTATTGTGTTTTGGCAGTTTTGATTTTTTGTCTTTTTCTGCTAATTCCTGGTTGGTTTCATTGTTTCTATCCTCGGGCTTCTTAGTTTTCTGAGTTCTGTTCTTGGCTGTTGTTTACTTTCTATTTAATCCTGTTTCAGTTCTCAGCCTTCCTGTGTTCCCGGTTCTGTTTGGTGTTTCATTGTTTCTGGTTTGTTCTCCTGTTAATTTTAGTCCTGGTCTCTGTTCCTTGTGTTGTAGTTTAAATCCTTCTCTTTTGTCTATGATCTTGTTGCTCTAGTGTAGGTGTTGTAGTCCCTCAGTGTGTCTGCTTCCCTGTGTTGTGTCAAGTCAGCATTTGTTTTTTGGGGTTTTTTTTTGTTTTTGTTTTTTTTTTTTTGCATTTTTGGCCACAGCGGCTTTTATCGACAGTGGAGAGAGACAGGAAATGAGGGAAAGATACGGGGGAAGACACGTGGGCAAATTGGCGATGGGCCCAGACACGAACGTGCGCCGCCTGCACCGCAACGCGGCATGTGTATGTGGTCACCGGCTTCGCCACTAAGCCACCGGTCAAGTCAGCATTTGTTTCCATGTCTACTTCCTGTTTTACTTTGTATCATATTCAGTTTTACTCCCCTTGTCTTGTTCTGCTGTGCTCCCTGGTGTGTCCTCTCTCCCTGATCATCTCGTGTGTGTATCGTCTGTGTCCTGTTATTTGCCACATTGTCTCACTCAGGTAGTGTGTAGCTGTGGTGGTTTATCCTGGTTCAATCACTGTTCCTGTGGTGACAGCATTTTGTTGTTTTCAAACTGTGGTCAGGTTGCATGGATAGACTAGTGGACCTCACTTTTATGCTCCATTTGTGCTCTTGGAGTGCCACCATGCCATTTTGTGGTACAGCAGTGTAATAACATTTACAGTACTGGGCCCAATTGTTGACCACTTGTGTTTGATATTATTCTATTGATGCTCAGCAATTCTGTATGTTGCATAATTATTATTTATATATTACAAATGGCATATTTACTAGTCTGTAATTAGGTGCATTTGCACAGTTATGCACAAATCTCCATCTTTTGGATGAAAAGAGTATGTCCAACATGTCCAAAAGCAGGTCACACCCTAAATTACATATTTCCTAAAAAGTCTATGCCCTCTAGATCAGATATTGAATGCATTCAGCTATGTCATGGACATAGTTATACAAACTGTATCATATTGAAATACATTGTTTTTCAATGGGCTGAGACTGAAACAGCGATGCATCCCAAAAAATTAATATTCAAATTCGACTTTTCTGTATTAATAACGGTTAGGCTCAGGAGACAATGAAGTGGTATGAGGGGGGCCCCCAATTCAAATTTCGCTTAGGGCCCCTTCAAGGCTCGGACCGGCTCTGGACCCAAGATATGGACAGCACTGATCTGTATATTTTAAATATGGATATTATATTAAATAACCTCTCACTGGCAAAACATACATTAATAGGGTGTAAAAAAATAAATCAGTAATAGTAAAAGTTAACATTTCTTGAAAAGTCAAATTGTTTTAAATCACTTTTTATGGAGTAAGAAAATACTCGTTTTTCCTGGATGTTTAGCTGTGATGGAAAACATTTTACATTGTTCAGGGGAGGAAAATGAGTCATACATATACATACAGTCAATTCTAAACAAACACTTTCATGTATGTGTAATTCTTCTTGCTCTGGAGATCCAATTAATGGCCCAATTATTTTACATAGTGTGTCCCAGTCTTAGTCCATCAATTCTGCAAATGTGGTAACACTTGTTTGTGCTAGTTGATGATACTCTAAATAAGCAGAAAGCAGTGTTAGCAGAAACCACCTAGTGGAAAGCCCCAAGGTCTTCACAGGACAAATGCTGGGACTTTTTGTACTCCAGTTGCACCAGCCACATGTAACTCTACCTCACCATTAGGCATTAAACTGGGCATTTTTGACCTGCTGAAGCATGAAATTTGCACTGGACCTCAAACATGACAGATGTTAACAAAGATAGCCACTCATATAGTAATGCATCATTTATAATTGGGAAATTTCTCCACTGATTCGGGATCTGTTCTCTACAACACAACATGAGTGGAAGGAGGAAAAGAGGCCGCAAAAAATTCCCACTCCATGTCACTATGACCCTTTCATTCAGTTTCCAGTGTTTGCAACTGTCAGTATTCATCTTCCCTGAAGGTATATGCAGCCTACAGTATGTAAATTTATTTCAGAATAAAATTAAAAATAAGTGGAACATGGGATAGATTCTATTGAGAGAAAGAAGTGACACTAAGTCTACTTCTATTCAGCCTCTAAATGACTCATTTGGAAGGGTGTAGTAGATGAAAATACTATTAAGTTTTGCTCACTTTCAATTCAGAATGACTGTAAAGACTGCACCCAGTGATGATCTGAGAATGGCCTGCAGAGAATGGTCTTATTCCACTATACACAAGTAAGCCAGGTTCTCTTCTCAAACACTGAAGGAAATAGGTGTAGGTGGCTGATGTAGCAACCTCATATCTTTATTGTGAGCCACACAGCAAAGGGTCACTATCCATTTAAAATGGTTCCTAGGAGGTTTTAGCTGTCAGTGATTCAGATCCACAGAAAAGTAACAGACTGCTGGTGAGTGGCAGATGCCAGAAGAACATCCCTGAGCTTTTGAAAATAAGAAAACAGCACAGTTTACCCCAAAACAGCCTTTAAAAATAAAACCTGGACTACTATTGAGACTACATTTCTAGTAGTAGTAACAGCATTAGTACAGTCCATTAAATTTGTTGAACATTGTATACACTGAAAAAAGTCAATAAAATACAACTCTTTTTGCCTCATTGTAAGCACTTCATTTCTAATTTGCATGTAAACAAAGGCAAATATCTTTAGACTTAAAAAATATTGCTTGCACTGTGGTAAGTTTGCTGTATATAGGTCATTGGGGAGTTACTGTATATTACTTTTAGAACAACCAGAAAAAGCATCAGAACATCAATTAATGGTGTGACACTACCATCTGCTGGCCATCACTTGGTACACACCGTTTAAGTAAAACCTACATTTCATTCCACCTTTAAAGTGGTTAGGGTATGTGATATCCACCAACTTATTGTAAAATGTGTTTACAATATATAATATATTAATGTGATAATCAGCTGCCAGGCAGATCGTCCTCTCTGTATGAAGTGTGTATCTTTCGTCTTCAAAGTGCAATGCCATTTTATTTATTTACCACCAAGTTATAGGATAACAGCTCAGGGCATCTTTATCATCTCTATCAACATTTTGATCAGCGTTAGTATGTTCATAAAAGCAGTCAGTTATCTCTGAATTTGAATTCATTTATGTTGATGGTATAATGAAAAAGGCATGGTCTGGAAGAGAGGGGAGAGTTTTATTGGGCTTTCATGCATGTTTTAAACAAAACATAGGAAAACAATTAAACACACTAATAAAAAAAGCCCCACAATTTATTTACCATCATTGCACTTAAATGTGATTACCTCATGTACCATTCACCAGCAGCAGAACACCACTACTTTTTGTAGTTACTCAGTTGTCAATGAAATAAAAATGTAATAAAGACTGATATGCACACATTCAAGCAATAAAAAAAAACAACAACAAAATTATCTATCTAGCCATAAGATGTTTCTTTGTGTTCTTCTCGGGCCTCAAAAGAATGATGAAACATTTGGGGGCAAAAATGCAAATCAGTAAACCATAGCTAGAGGCAAGTATTGCAAAAACTTCCACAGCAACAACATACTTCCCTGGAGAACTAATGTAAGCAGGCACAAAGGCCACCCAAACAGCACAGAAAATCAGCATGCTGAAAGTGATGAGTTTGGCCTCGTTGAAGTTGTCAGGAAGTTTACGAGCAAGAAACGCCAAGAGGAGGCAGGTACAGGCCAGCAGGCCAATGTAGCCCAGGACAAGGGAGAAGCCCACCACAGACTCCATGGCACACTCCAAGGTGACCTTTGACCCCTGAAAACCAAGATCACTTTGAGGCCTGGGAGGGCTAAGGCACAACCATATGGCGCAAATGATAACCTGTATGAAAACACATCTCAAAGTTATTATCATGAAAATAGCTGCTCATAGTCATACATCAAACTTTATAATGAGCACGGGATTCCAAGTTTAACTTTACTGTACAAATCAGGTCCACAAATAATATTTATATTTTCTTATGCTACTATTGTGTACTACATGTGTACAACAAGTACCAGCAAGTACTTTATTTGTACTTGATCCAACTAAGTACCAAACACTCTCATTATGTTATCAATGCAACAATATGCACACCTGTATGCATGTAAAGAAGCAGACACTTCCTCTCTGTTGCCCAGGGCCAAACCACTTCATCAAGGTTTCGGCACCAGGCCGAGCTGAGTGGAAAACAGCCAAGACCACGATGGTTTTTACCAGGAGGCAAGAAACACAAAGCACAAAGCTGATCCCAAATGCAGCCTGCTGGAACCGACAGGACCAGACTGATGGGCGGCCAATGAACACCAGTGAGCACAGGAAGCAGAGCTTGAGTGACAGAAGAAGCAGGAAGCTCAACTCTGAATTGTTGGCTCGTACCTGGATATGACAAAATAATAATAATAATAATAATAGTAATAAATAAACAAATGTGAAACAAGTGTATACCTCAAACTATGGGTTACATTATGTCAGGATCTCACCACAGGTGTTTTACGGTAGAAAAGAAACACCACAAAGACAGCTGTTGTCACAGTGACGCCAGACATAGCTGCTGTTGTGAGAGTGACACCCAAAGTTTCATTAAAGGAAAGAAAGTCCAGCTGCCGAGGGATGCAGGCAGTCTTTTCAGCGTTGGACCAGAACTCAGACTGACACCGCTCACAGTAAAGTGAACCTGGTAAAGAAGTGAGCGTGAGGAAAAGGGGAGTAAAAAAAGCCAAGAAAAAAAAAAAAGTAAAGATGAGCTTAAAGTAGGCAGGTCAGGGTAAACACGACCCCAGAACTTTGATGCACAATGCTCACATTTCCTTACTGGTTTTATTGCTAATCTCCCCTTCAGCACATGCAATACAGTCAAAACAGCAGGCAGGTTTCCCTTTCCTATCTGCCATCCAAGTACCTGGGGGACAGCTTTTACTGCACACTGAAACAGGCACCTAAACAAAGGCCCAAATGACATATGACATAATCCTATCAAAACTGACAAGAACAGTACTTTATGCAGCAAATTTATTAGTATCCTTAAGGCAGTTTGTTGATCTGACTACCTGATTGGATCCTGTGCTCCACCGAATAGCTGACTCATTAAGGTGGAGGTCAAAACCGTCTACCTGACCAACCAAAACAAGTTTTAGTGTCCCCCCAGGCGTGTTCTGCCAGTTGACAAGGTCATACTTTGCTGGAGGGTCACCTCCTTGGAAATAAAACACTTCTCCTTGTGGTGTTGTGAAATTCACTGTGTTTGTGTGCTGCAGCAGCTGAAAGCACAGGATTGAGAATAAACTGTTAACATTTAAAATGCTCTGTAAAAAAGTTTAGGGTATTCAACTTATCAAAACTGACAATCAAGCACTCATGTTTAATAACTCACACAGAGAGTAATTATGATTACCTCGATAGCTTTGATGTGTTTTGGAAAGGAGCAAACAGAGATATTATTTTTAGGAGGGATATCTCCGCTGGGGCAAGAGAGTAGGCTTTTAAGGGCATGGGCTGCAGCATAAACAGCAAGGTAGACATTATATGCCACTCTTAGCTGGGATGTATCACTAAAGAAATGTTGCACTTCCTTCATGGACTCTGTCCCACTGCAGGGTGGTAAAGATGAAGTAGAAATATTTGACATATGGTCACCTAGTGAGAGTGAGGTGTCCACATAACTGCAACCAAACTCCTTTTCCCAAAATTCTCTCAAAAAATCATCATCAGGACGACGAGACGGACTCAAATTTTTCAGATAATTTTCAAATCCTGGTATTGTTGAACTTCGAATGGCAACACCAAGAACACCACTTGCCACTTTAGAAATGGTAATATCTTGGAGAAGATCATCACTGGTACTCCAAGCCTCACTGGCCAGAAACTGTCTGTCAGTCACCTAAAGAAAGAGGATATTAAAATAAAGAAAGCTTGCAATAAAACAGCAGTGGTTTTATTTTTTAAAACATAAGTTTGTGTTGATTGATAAACTCCTAACCTATTACGATCAGTGTATTTTGCTCACATTTTTCTTGGCAAGTTCCATAAATATTTCCTTTACATCTGTATACCAGCAAAAGATCATAATCACAGTTGCAGTTGAAGATTGGATGGTGAGCGCCACCCGTCTGGCATCACTCACAATAGTTTCTCTGTGAATAGTCTCTATGAATTCCAGACACACCCTTTTCCCCTTAATCTCTTCCTTAAATACCTGAAATATGGAAGTCAAAACAGCCAATATGTTATTTGAATAACATATGAAGGAGACAAAGACTTATTCAGCAATTTATAGTGTAATAGCAAACTGTATACCTGTATTGCCATTTGACCGTAATCATTGTTTGCAAGCACAGCTCCAATCCAAGTCCAGTTGAGACGTATGGCCAGTTGTGCCATGGTCCGAGCTTGGTAGATATCACTGGGGATTGTTCTGAAGAAGTTAGGAAAGTTGGATCTGTCACTAAGACAGGGGCAGCTAGCCAAGTAGCTGATCTGTGAGACACACGAATACAATTTTGACAGAGTATTTACAACAGTAATAGATTTTTCATTATTTAAAATTTTAAAATATATTTAAAAACAGATCAGCCTCTCTATTTTGACTATGAACTATTTTCACCAGTTTTTTTTTTCCTATAAAAAAACAACTTACAACTGGTACAGAGAGAGGCCCCAGGGTCCTGGACAGTATTATGCCTGTTGTAGATGAGTGACCACCAATGATAAAAGGAACAGGCTGAACACCTGATGAATAAATAAATAATTCAATCAAAACAACATTTTTACACAGTCATACAGCCATATTACTTACTTTTTTCATAACTTCATGATATATCAAGTCAAACCTGCTGTTTCTCCAGCTTCTTTGTAAACTTCAGAATAAAGTGAGGAGGCTGTTAAATTGCAGCTCTGTCTGTCGCCACCAACCAGTGAGACAGCGCTTTGCAGAGCCCACGGGTATCGGCCGCAGCTATCAAGTATATGATAACCCAATTTTATTCCTGGTAGCAGAGCACTGTTTTGATTGATTTCCTCCACAGCAAATGCCATAGTATACATGTATTTTAATGCCTGTAATTCTAAACTGTAACCACAGGAGAAAAAAAAATCATGGTGAATTAAACAACCTGTGAAAGGTTAGGTTAGAGGATATGATTTGATAATATAATGTGATGCTTATTACAGCAAATAAACATTTTTGATTAAGTTTTACCCAGTACAAGGATTGTAATGTGGCAGTTTGGTGAAGTCCTGTTCTACAGCTGAAGGTATGTAGTGCAGACTAAAGAGTCCACCGATAATCACGTCTCCATCCTGGAAGACACCCCTGTTGCTTGGTGCACCCAACTGGGAGCACACTGTAACCTGTACCCCCTGCAGTTCCATCGGTTTGCCCATTACGCTGACAAACAGCAGGGGGAGGCCTGAGGAGAGCCACTTCGTGAGATGCGAGAGGAGCCGAAAAGTGGAAGCAGCCATTCTGGACATTTCACACATGAATGTCAAAATACGCATGAATCATAAGTGCAGTAAATCTAATGAGTTTAAAACACAATTCACCTCAAAACAGCTTCACCAAACCTGTTATATCTCACAGACACGGTTGAAATTTTTCAGTTACCAAATAGAAAATCCCATTCCCATTCCATATAGCTTCATAGCAGGTCGTCAAAAAGAAAGGATATTATGTTTCATCTGATTAAAAATTCCCTGGTATCTCGACCAGTGCATACCCCCTCCCTGTCTGCACATGTGAGGTGTGGGTGTGAGTATTTATAATAGGTGGGAAGCATTTTGCAAGGAAGTAAAACTGATGACTCAAGCAGCAGATAAAAAAAATGACTCCTCTCCAGAGTAATGGTGGAAAAACACTTGAATGCTAACAAGTGATTAAAATGCATGAAGTTGGCAGTAGTGGGCGTGTGTATGTGTGTACAGTACGTTTCCTGTAAATCTGTGGCTCCTGGGGGTCAGGACCCCCCAGGTTGTTATGAGTATTTTATATAAAACATGTTAATAGAGAAGTGTTGGCATAGTGAATGGTGAATGAGTGTATCAAATGCTTAGATTATGCCTCCATGTAGCAATTTCTGAAATAACACCCTCTGAGTGCACCAGTTACCAGAGCTGCTGGACTATGGCGGCAGTATCTTGATGCTACAATTCCACTACTATTTTAAGTTTCAAAAAGCTACTTAGAAATGCTGTATCTTTGTCATTTTGTTTATAGGGACAGAAATGTATTTCGTGTTCAAGCTTCATCCAGACTTGTTCTTGATAATGCCTGATCTAGTTTACAGCAAAGAGAAAAAGTAAAATAGACTGTTCTTTTCTTTACTTTTCTGTAATTTGCAGTATCCCTGGTTCAAACATTATTTAAAATATGCATTTTATAGTTTAAACTTGTTCCCAAAGCTAGTTGGTTTAATCTAGCTGATGTATGTACTAAAATAAAATAAATAAAATAATCATTCTTAGTAGCTTTCAGTATGAACTCCACAACTTTGGAACTGTGAGCTAGTTTTCATTAAATTCAACCTATGGACATAAAATAAATACAATGTAACACAATATGAAAAATGCAATATAACAATAATGCTAATACATTGAGAAATGAATATTTGCAAATTACTGGAATATCTGTTGCACTTTCTTAATAAGTCAGTCTTAAAACTGATATGTAAAACTGGTAAGAATGGGGAAGAAAAGTGTTTTAAGTGACTTTGAATGTGGCGTGGTTGTTGGTTTTGGACAGAATGATCTGAGAATTTCAGAAACTGTTTATCTACTGGCATCTGCACACAATCATCTCTAGGGTTTACAAAGAATGATCTGAAAAAGAGAAACTATCCAGTGAGTGGCTGTTCTCTAGGCAAAATTCAATTGAAAGCAAGAGTAACTTAAGTAACCACTCATTAAACCCAAGGGATGCAGAAGAGCATCACTGAACACACAACATGTTGAACCTTGAAGCAGATGGTCTACAGCAGCAGAAGACCACACCGGGTGTCATGATCCTGGGCCAGTGGCCCTGCGTTTTGAGTTCTTTTAGTGATGTTCTGTTTTGTTGTATCTTCTGGTTGTTTCTTAGTTTTTCTTACAGTCTACTTTCTCAGTTGTTGTGGTTTTGTATTGTTTTGGTTTTTTGTTAATTATAGGCTATTCTGATTTTCCTGGGTTCCCGTCTTCCTGCGTCTTTATGCTCCTGTGTCTGTGCTCCTCTGTGTATCTGTCTCCCCGTGTTCTTGTGTGCTGGTGTTTGTCTTCATTGTTTGTGTCTCAGGTGTCTGTGTCTTCCCTGTTCGGTTGTTCCCTGTCTGGTGTCAGCTTAGGTGTTGCTGGATTCTGTTTAGTCATGTTTGTGTGCCAATCTCGTTATGTGTCAAGTCTGTGTGTATCATGTTGGGTTACTTCCTGTTTTATTTTGACAGTTCTTTGTCCTGTGTGCTTTGCGTTACCTCCCTGAGTCTCGTTAGTGTTATTCTGTTCACCTGTTACCCCAGCTGTTTCCACTCACCCCTCGTTTCCTCTGTGTATTTATTGTCTGAGTTTTGCCCCGGTCAGATGTCAGAGTCTTGTTGTCTTGTGGCTGTGTTTCCTTGTGCTCTCCAGATCTTAAGACCTCCTTAGTTATAGGTTTCCTTTGTTTGTTTTGCTGCTTTAGTTTATTTTGCCATTCCCTTTTTTCTGTTGCTGTAATAAAGGCTCATTTTGGTTCATCTTTTAACACCATCTCCTGCGTTCTGCTTTTGGGTCCTCACCACCTTTCCACACCACACGGCCTGCACCCCCTAATCGTGACACCAGGTGCTACTCCTGTCAGCTAAGAACGGGAAGCTGAGGCTACAATTCAAATTTGGATGAAAGAAGGCTGGAAAAATATTGCCTGATTTGATGGGCCTCGATTTCTGCCTCAACATTCAGATAGTAGGATTAGAATTTGATTTAAGTGTAGCGGGTGTATTTAAAATGTTAAGAAAAACCGTAGCTCCTATCAAAATCATTTTTGAACTGTGAGCGTCACAAGGACCTGCTCTAAGCAGTGGTGTAATTTTTATTTTCCTGGGCTCAAAAGTGTGGCTGTGGGAGCAGTTTAAAAAAGGTGTTCATTTCTGCTTTGGAGAAAATCACCACTCTGAAATTACTATGGAGGTTAATGAAGGAGTTGGAAGGTACTCCCTCTGAACGCTTACAGTTTAAAAAGTGTACATTTGACAGGGATGTTTGAAAGTAGAGAAGCAGCTCCATATTTTGAGCATAAAATGATTGCTGTAGCGCAAAGAGTGGGGACACAGTGGCAGTTTAAAAATAAATTTTCCACCTGAGAGTTTTGAAGCCTCCCACTCTACTAATCAGGCTCCCACTCTAGCAAACGCGATACACAACCATTATAAACTCTGAAACAGCTGAAAAAACACCTTAAACTTAAACGCTCACTGTGCTTAAACCGTAAAAGATTTTGAAACACCAAGTAACAGCTGAATAGCTGAAAGGCTTGGCTTCATTTTAAAGCTTAAATGGTTTTTCTAGCTGAAAGTATGCTGAAGTTATTAGCTTTTAAAGCCTGAAAGGATTTGAAAAGGATTTGAAACTTCCCCATTCATTTTGACTGGCAAAAGTGAAGATTATAAAAAGTTCAATATCTTAAAAAGTATAAAGGTTACAAAAAAGAAAAGTAATAGCATAAATCTCCAGAACAGGCTGAAAGTTTTGATACCAGAACGGTGTCTGTAGCCCAAACGCTGCTTGAGTTTTTAGCGACCGAAGGTTTTTGGAGTACAAGAACAATACTGTGAATGCTTTGCAGCATTCACAGTAAGAATGCTTTGCAGCATTCACAGTAATAAGCTTAAATTTGAAACAATCGGAAAAAAAAAAAAAACATCAAAACAATCCAGCTGTAAGCTTCTTTTCTCTTACATTTCCTGGGATGTCTGTACTGTGGAAACTGTGAATCCAGATCAACAGGTCTATTGCTTGTCAGCTGTATTACACAGTCATTTCACAAGCAATTACATCCCATTAAGTTTTAGGCATCATATGGAGAAAGAAGAGACTGTTTGTCTTACAATGAATTGATTTTAAGCTTCAGCTGTATTATGGATTAATTATCTGATGCTATGCAGTATTTCCAGTAAAATAGAAAACAAACATGCAATTTGTTGAAACCAAATATTTCAATATTTTATTGCATTGGTAAGAAAATGCTCACAGTTCTTCAGTGAGCAGCCATACAAAGAAAAAGGATGGTGTAACACTGAAACAAAAAGAAAAAAATCCTGCAGCCTTTCCACCCTCCTATCCTCTGCCCTGTGTAGTTGTCACTCTACCTGTGCAGTTCATCACGTTATACAAAATAAAAATGAACAGAACCAAAAGGAGATCATTTTTGTAGTCTGTATCAAAGCAATTATAAAAATAAAAACCTTTCAACTCCATATTTTCTTAATTTGCTATCACATTTTCAAATTCTACAAATCAAAGAGCAACAAGTCCAAGCAAAGAAGTTTATATACTGTATTGCACCCAATACAAACAAGCCTATGCCCTCTGTTGTATCAATACAACCTTTTGTTCTGTGCAAATAAGGTTGGGCAATGCAACATCTATTGTATAAACTGGTGCATAGTCATGCTTGACATGTTCACAAGTAACATGCACAAACATAAATGTACAGTCAGAACTGATACTAAAAATCATCTGTGATGAAAAACCACATCAGGAATATTTACACACAACACAAATAAAGAAATACCACTGAAAAGAGAAGGAAGACTTACATTTGATATGAAGATGAAATCCATCAATTCAAAGTAGCCGCTGGATACTACTACACATTCAAATGATACAAAGAAAGACATTCCTTCTCTGCTTAAAAGCCAATACTTCTCTTTTTCTATTTTTGTTTTTGCTTCATAGTCAGTGTACATCGTTTGGACAGTACATCACAGGGACAAAGATAACAAGTATCTGTACAATCAGTCTAGGAAGCCATTTGGAGGGACTCAAAGTTCCCAAGTACATTTACACATTAAGCAGAATACAGACAATATAAAGCCGACTAGAAAGACCATTCACTATTGAATAGTGGACATTTCATACAGGCAGTTCATGCTATCAGATCCAACCATGGATTACACATGATGCTTCACTTTTGTCTTTTTTCTATAAACAGCCCAGAATAACATTTAGTCAACTCTGAGTTAACAAACATGAGAAAACACAATGGTGAGTGCTTATTTTATTGATCCGCAGGCTTTTGGTATAACTGAACTTAATCAAGAATCACTGCCGGATTCTTTTCATGTTAGATTATCAGAGTTACAGCCTGAGCAGAAAGTAGACCTCGGGCTCTGAGTGGGATGTGTTTGCCGGTGGAAGAGAGTCGTCAGTATAGTACCGATCTCCGTAATGGTCACCATTTCCATAATGTAATGATGTGCAGGCTCCTTCAGGAAGTCCCCTGTCCTCCAGTTGACCAAAGTAACCAGCTATGTAAGAACCAGTAGAGTGTCTGTTAGTTGGAGGAGTCTGTGAGGCTGGTTTATTTCTTAATACCACCCCACCAATGCTGGCAGTGCTATTGATCACCACCCCTGAGCGAGGTTTTAGAGCTTCTTGTTGTCTTTCGCGAGCACGGCTGTTGATGTGACGCACACGGCTTTGGCTACGGGAGGATAGGCGACGTGTAAGGGGTGGGGGGGAATCGTCTATATCCCGGGGGTCAACAGGAGCTATACTTGCTGCCTGTGGCTGTGAAAGTGGGGATTTTGCTTCCTTATACAACTGAGGAGGCTGGGGCCTATCACTGTCACTATCATCCCCCTCCAAACTGACCAGCTTACGTAGCTGTTCTGTAAGAGGATCACAAGATTGTGACTGGAAAGTCACGCCCTCCATGGTGCCTGACTTTTTTTGCTTTCTCATATGGGGGGTGATGAAACTGCGACTAATAATGTGGTATTTGCTCTGAAAGTTGCATGATATGTCTTCAGAGGTTAAGTCTCCCAGGGATTTGGACTTGCATGGGCTGGGGGAGGCAGAGTCTATGGTAGCAGACTGGGAAAGAGCTGATAAAGGCTTTAAATTAGACTTTTGTGTAGCCTGTGGCTGGTGCTTATTATTAATATGAGAAACCTTTTGGTTCCATGACTGAGTTTGGTCACATGATTGTGTTTGACTTTGGTTGAGTGGCGTGCTGTTTTGAGGAGCTGAAGCAGGCATAATGCAGTCATAGTCCAGGTGGCTATACACTGCTTCACAGTCTGAAGAGGGCGAATAAAGGCCTCTGTCTCTACAGCTGTTTACAGATGTAGCAGATTGATCATGGAGGCTTTCTGAAGAGGACAGACCATTTTGGTAACATTCCACTTGCCCTCTCTCCATCTGTTCATATCTCAGCCTGTCTTGATGAGGCATATTGAGCATACGACTGCCACTGTAGCTCATCTGTTGCTGGTAGGAAGTGCTGAAGTCTCTATTGTGTTTAAGGGCCTCAGAATTTCTTTGAGACATGGGGTAGCTGTTCTGACGGAGTGGACTGGGGTTAGAGGGTCTAGAGTAGAAAGGTCTATAGCGAAGGGGAGACTGAGAGTCGTCCTGGTGTTGATGGTGACTAAACTGGTGATAAGAAGGTGGATTCATGGGGGAATGACACTGTGAAAATGCTACACGAGATGAATGCGATGGGTACTGTTGCTGGGAATCATAATGTGAAGGTTTTTGTTGGGAGCAGCTAGGAGTGGACTCATGGTTTTCATAAATAGCATGTCGTTTGGTTGGACTCATAAGACCCTCCCATCGGCTGCCATGTCTTGGGGAAGTCAGTGTCATCTCCACTGGATCCTCATCAACATTTAGCTCCACTTCTGTAAAAACATTTCCAGCTGAATCATGGGGAAAGTGGAAACTGCTGCCATTTACAGCAGAGCCCATGTACTTTTTAGAAGTATCTTGCTCTGTTTCACTTATTCCTGGTGGATCAGTCACCTCTTCATACACCCTCTCCTCTGTCTCCTCAACTTCTTCACTTTTGCCCCTCTTTCTAGCCACATAATCCTGGCCTATATTGTGACTTTTCCCCAGTTCCTGAACCATTTTTGCTGGAGATGACCCCAAACTGGTTCCTAAAGTGTCCGCTTGAACATTGACTGTCTGTTTATTCAGGTGTTTTTCTGGCAACAAAACCTCCTCATCCAGAATAGTATAGACCTCCTCAAGCTCAGCAGTTTCTGGGCTGGAGAAGAGGGCTGGAGCAGGTTGGGCAATCTTGTGAGGTGAACAGATTTCCCAATTTACATTATTTGCCTTTTGAGCTGCCTTCTGGGGACTTGTGGGATTTTTCTTATTAGGAGATGCTGAGTTGGTCTTGAGAGGAGATCTGAACTCTTCCAGTGTTTTAGGGGTAGTGGGCCTCAAGTGTGAGTAATGAGATGGGGTGATATCATGAGATGTGAAACTGTTTTGGTCAATAGAGCTTTCAAACTGACCGATCAGAGCTGAAACAGAGCCACATGTGTCTTGCTCATTGCCTAAGGATACAGCATCAATAAGTCTGGAAATGGTGCTGTCATGTATAGAGCTGGGACTCTTTAAATCACAGTACCTACTGGCAGGGGGAAAAGGGGCCACAGAGGAGGGTGCAGAGGAAGAGGATGAAGACACTGAAGGTGTAACTGTGAATGCTGTGCTACTTGATGACATTTCTGGTTTATCCAGTTGGATCTGGCTATTCATTGTTGGCACTACAAAAGAGCTTTTCTCTGTTCCTGTGGCAATAACCTTCAATTTGTTGACTTCTGACTGGTAATTCGCATAGTCTTCTTCCTTCCTCACTTCTCCACCACCAACAACCAGATAAGAAACCTCTGACTGGAGAAATTCTCTGTTTCTATACGTCTTAGAAGGGGAAGGGATGCTTGATTCATTGGCAAGTGATGATTCAATGAGAAGGTCCACAGAGGAAGACCTGGGCCTGTTAAAAAGGCAGGATCCTGTGGACACAGATAAATAAACAAAGGGATTAATGAAGATATGCTCACATACGATAATTGATATAGAATACCAAGCAGACCAACACTTAAATGACAACAATTAACAATCCAGCCAATACAAGGCAACAGCAATACACAGACAAATGGATCACCAACTACAACTGTGAAAGGGGAAGCTGGTGGAGGTTTTAAAAAAAGGAAGAATCCATGTTTGCAAATATCGGATAAAGACGGAGATGGTCAAATGGGATTGGTTTGGTCAAATGGGATAAAATGGCACAGTAATATATTTCTCAGACCACTTTCCAACAAAATACACTGGGTGGACGCAATACTGGTATGTTTTTGAACGATGCAACCTTCAGACAATAGACATTTTAGATTACCTGTAGGCATATCCTAGTCAGTTCTCTACTATAAAGAAACACACAAATGAAGATGGGACAGAAAAGGCACGTTAAGGTATCATGGAGAGTAGGCTGTAGTCTGTCAGTTCACATGGTTACTGTACATGAGTTTTACGTAGCATGAAGTAAAGCAAGAGAGAGAAATCAGAAAACATTTGACATTAATTAATTAGCAAAGCAATTCAAGCCAATGCCATGTAAAACCCTGGCATTTTCTCACAAAAATACAATAATTTAGAAATATGCTGTAGTTAAAAATAAATAAACAAATAAATAAATAAATAAAATACCTGTTCCCAATTTTGACTCCGTTATAACTGCCACATATTGTTGTGGCTAGATGTGTGTTAGTATTAGATAATAGATCATATATTCAAATATATTCAATTCAATTTTTAACAGTGCCAATTCACAGCAACAGTCATTTCAAGGCTTTTTATGTGATGGTATTTAAACTAGAATGGTCCTATTTTATTTGTAACTTGCATAATTATTTCATTTATTTTCCTCTTTGACTGCAGCAGGAGTGGAAAATACCCACCAATGACAGTGTCTGCACCCATGTCGTGCTGTTCCTTGTCTGGGGAGCAGATGGAAAGCTGCCCTTGCAGAAGCCTGTCTAAGGGCATGGAGATCGGTCTGTGAATAAGTGGGGCTCGGGGCTGGAGACGCTTCTCCATCCCTCCTTCCTTCCCTGACACACCCTCTCCTCCTCCTGCAGCTGCACCTGTGCCATTCTTTTGGTCTGATATTGAAGCCACTGACTCTGATAGCATCATCTTTGTCTTCTTCCGTCCCTTTGCTGGGGCACTGGCTGTGCGCCGTAGGAGGTGATCGCTGATGGAGCGCTTTCGTAGACCACTGGAGTTTGTATCCACGGAGGACTTGGAAGAACGATTAAAGAAACCCCGGATACCTCGCAGGTGATTACTCTGATGAAAGGAGGAACCAAACAATAAAAGGTATAAGTAAGAAACAGTGAAACACCATTATCAGAAATACCTGATGAACCAGTGTGCAGTTCTGAAACAGTCTAAATACATTCCACACATTACAATTTGAGGTTAAGATGTTAATTTTGATGTAAACAATGGGAAGGAACATATAGCATGTATTGAAATGGATTGAGAGCAGTTGACAACTACATGCGTTTTTATAAATTGCCTCTAGATGGCACCCTTACTCCTTAGTTACCACAGCAAACAAAATGCAAAAAGCTATTTTTCGGTTGTGCGCACATGCTTACATTAAAAATAATATCTACACTCACAATGAGAAAACAACAGGTTTAAGAAAAATCGGAATGAAAAATTAATTTGTAAGTAAACTGCATGACTCAGTCATTTAATGTCACAAATGAAAAAGTCACTGAAGATAAGCCAGACTGCACATTTGCATCATGCATTGCTTTTTCATGCAGCACGACACAGACCCTAGTGAATCGATATACCTTATTAGATCCTAGAAAGTGCATTATGGTAAAGCTGGGGTTCAGCACTAGAGGGCTCCACTAGAAAGACAAAGTATTGAGCATAGCTTAAATGGACTTGTATGTTAAGAAAAACAATTTTCTGTTTACCTCTAAAAAAAAAAAAATTCTCACTTGAACAAAAAGGCTAACAGGGGGATGCTACAGTAAACACCAGGCGTGTAGCGCACTTACCTTCCCATAGACATCATGCACTGACACATGCACAAAAATGGAAGCTTCAGTCAGCCCTTCCAAGTAAACATGTCTGTAACCTGTGGTTAAAGATGAAGGGAGAAAGCATGTGAACTAGAGAGTGGGTCAAAGACAGATAACAGGTGTCGTCAGATGATGCAAGAGAGGGAATCAGGATTTCAGAGGCAATTTTGATGGATCCAGATTAAAATAAGTAAAAATAACTTAACAAATCACGTTTATTTTTCACTATGCACTTACATCAGATTATGGTTTACTAAACTTAAACACAAGATGACATACCCCTTAGCAATGGCAACATTTAAGCTGTAAGGGAAACAATACTAGTATTGTAGTGATTCTAACCAGCAGTGACAAACACTGCCCCCTCTTAAATTCATGCCATTCATATCCAATAAGTTAATTTTTTAAGAGATAGGTGAAACAAAGTTTGCACAGACCAGGCATCAGACTGCTGAAAGCAACGGTCCGTTGACCAATAAAGTCCCTTCCAATGGGGTCATGGTCCCAGACAAGGAACCGCACCAGTGCCACCTCAGCCATATGAAGTGTAAAAGTCAAAGTCTCCTCCCACACTGGGTTAAAACCTGAAGAACATACACATATATACAATGAGCTTATAATAATTAGTATGTATTTCTTCAGTTTGTTGTTCAAGCACACACCGCAAGACTTCCATCCAAAAATTTAGCATCAGCACACTAATCTTATAACACTGTTGAGCTCCTGAGCCCCATGACCTTTCCCAGAGGAGGCATTTCCTCTCCCCCTGCAGAGTGCTTTCATCTGTGGAGGCATGTTTGGGGTGGCACCCGAAGATCACGCCTTTCTGCTTCCTTTGTGCCTGTAATTAATTAGTCTGATTTTTTTTATCCTGGCAATGCTCCACAGCCCAGAGTAAAATACAACATCTGCAGCATTGTTTCATCTCCGCTTTGTTTCTTTGTTTTTTTGGAACAACGCCAAAGATTATTAGGATATCACAGAAGTGAGAAGACCTGCGTTTGTTTGGATCCTATGCATGCATTATGTTCTATAGGATACACAGCGTAGTATACAAACATAACCATAAAAAAGGAAAAGCACACACAGACACAGAAAGACATACATCCATTTTAGATGACTAAAAAAGTGATACAAAAGCATGTAAAACCATTATGAAGAAAAAATATACTGTTTGTATACTGTTTGATTCAGTGTACAGAAATGTGCAATTTTTGTATTGGTCAAAATAATCTGTGTGTGTCTAACCGTTGTCATCAACAACACGGGTCTGTTCTTTGCAGCAGTCAACTGGCAAACCGATTATCTCCACTTCAACAAAAGGATCAATAATCTGAGGAGGAGAAAAAGCAATAAAATGAATTATGTTTAATTTCATGACACTGGCTATATAACTTCAACATCTCTGAACAGTCAAATCTAACTGTCCAAATGTGTGTAATAGTGTGTGTGTGTGTGTGTGTGTGTGTGTGTGTGTGTGTGTGTGTGTGTGTGTGTGTGTGTGTGAGTGAGTGAGTGAGTGAGTGAGAGAGAGAGAGAGAGAGAGAGAGAGAGAGACACAGAGAGACAGAGAGAGAGAGAGAGAGAGAGAGAGCGAGGATGACAGATGGAGATTGTGGGAACATAGTGCATGTGTTTTGGTATGTTTTTACCTCTCCACGGTCCCCCAGCATGGAATCTGGTGGTTTGGGCAACTGCTGTCCACTAATGATCTTGAGAGTGAGCTGCTTCTTGGGGTAAGCTGGAAGTGGATCATCACTGAATGGGTTGAAAGTGCCTAGAGGGAATAAAAGACAGCAGAGCAACAACTTTGATTAATGCCATCAGCAAATGCAAAAATCCATGACTGTTTTCATACTGCATACATTTAGCAAACTAAAGAATTTGCACAGAACAGAATTGTAAACTAAAGTGAAACAAACCTGTTAAAAAATTCATCAATGTCTTTCTCATGTCGTGCAGCTAACTCCCAGTTGGATAGATAATTATGAAGCAAACAACACTGTACTGTAAAATTAAATCTTTCTAATGAACTGAGGTGGGTGAAGAGAAAGATACTTCAAATGTACAACACTTTAAAAACATAGCAGAGTTCCCAAATGATATACCACATTATGTAACATGATTACAAAGTTATTCCTCTACTTGTCCCATAAAACACGTACTTTGTCTCTTCAAATTTATTTCTCACATAAACAATCATTTAAGATTTTATCCCTTACAGTTAAAATCTCTTTAATCTCAGTACCTACTGAAATTAACACTGAGTTAACAATCCAGCATGTTTCCATTCCAACTATAATGTAAATCCTAAGGCTCATAGAAACAAGAAAAAAAAGCATTGATTTAAATATCAGTTGCTTCTATTCACAAATAATCATGTGTAAAGCACTTATGATTTGTAATTTATTTGTGTGCACGCAGTGTGTTTGCTGCTGTACCTTTACACATTGGAGGAGGCTTGAGGACATATCCAATACCTCCATTCACCATAAACTTGGCTCTGTTAAGCTGCATCATTCTTCCCTCTGTCTGGTAGTTGAGTGCAACTGAAACAAATATATATAAATTTAAAAAAAAATTAAAACATGTCACTAAACTAATACCCAGATATACAATAACATCAGTTTGCTTGATTTTACTTTGTGAAATCCTGTTGCCCAAGAAAGTTGTGGGATGATATATTAAAAAAAAAAATACAAATAGACTGCAATGATTTCTCAATAAGCCTTGACTCATATGTAATTGAAAATAGTACAAAGATAAAAAAAAATATATATATATTTTTTTTAAATCTATAATTGTCTGATGAAGCCAGCATCAGGTTTCAAAGATGTTTTGAGCACAAATGACTGGCTGTGTAAGCTGTGTAATCCAAAAGAAAATAAATAATAATAATAATAATAATAAATCAAATAAATTCACCAAGGAATATCTCAAAACAAATTAGTTTGCTTAGCAACATGACTACAAATAAAAAGAGCATCCCAAACATAGTGAGTCTTCCAAAAGCAAAGATGGAGTTCTGAATGACTGTGTGGGCAAGTAGTTTAACAATTTAAGAAAAAACATCTTCACAAAGTAAAATTGCAACTTGGGAGTTTCATCATCTATGCTTGTAGGATATATGCTACAAAATTAAGAGAATTTCAGCAACACTTCTGAAGTGAACAAAATCCATTCTTCAGATGGAACTGTTTTTGGTTCATTTAATAGAAATGAACCTTTTAGGACTAACAAAGATTCCTGTCTATACACAGATAACTACATTTCAAACTGTACTATGTAAAAGCCATGGATGAGTTAATTTGATGTGTTTGTGCATTTGTTAATAAGTGTCAATTAATGTGTAACAGCAGGTATGTGACAAAGTAGCAGGAGTATGGCATTTTTTTAACAATAGCTCACATCTGAAAACCTAAGAGCTCTAATTTGTTGTCTTACCCAACTGACAACCCACATTCCAGTAGAACTGAGGATTGAAATTGGAAGAGTCAATGCGATATGCCGAGGGATAAATTCGAGACAGCTGCCTCTGGTTAAAAGCCAGGAATTCTTCTGTTCTGTGATTTACCAGAGACTGTGCTCTGGTCTCACTGAAAGACAGAACATCACCTGGAGTACCTGAAGAAAAACATGGATTATGTATGAAAAGATGCCTTTAAGATGAAGACTGCATTTTGCTTATGTGTGTGCATGTGTCAGAGCTTTGGTGTGTCACCTTCATTGAGACATTCCTGTGAGGCAACAGAGTTGGTGAACACCACGAGATTTGACAGATCCCTGCTCAGTTTCATCGTCTTCCTCTTCCTTCCACCCCTGAAACAATTGTCAGATGACCGATGACAATTGCAAGAGAGGACAGAGATGACAAAGTGAGATCATCTAAAGATTTGAGAGGCAGAAGGAGTAAAAAGGATAGGAACGAAGATGTGCACACAGTCATTCACCCATTAAAGTATTTATAGTAGAAGAACATTGCAGGAGAGAGGATTGTCCATCGGAGGCAACTTGGAAACCGCAGGAAAAGAGCATCAAAGGCAAAAAGCTTAATAGGGACCAGAGGACATGCAGTGCAGAAGACTCACTCACATTCACACACACAAACAACTGCACTGTCATGCACCCACAGTCTTACAAAAAGAGTCAGTCACACAGCCACTCAGACACATGCTTGCGGGAATCTTTATTGTGACAGCTCCCTGGGACATGCCCATATGAATATGCAACAGAGACTGAAAGAACAAAGACAGACAAAGGTCTTAGACAAAGACAGCAACTGAAGAAGGAAAACAAAGCTGGATTCCACTTTTTTAACCAGTGCTCACTCAAATAGAAAGGGGAAAAACAAGATCGAGGTGGACAAAGAATGTGGGTGGAAAATATGTGGGCTATATTCAAATCACAGATGAAAATGAACTCGGATTTATTTATTTATTTTTACTTCGTGGAAAAAGTATCATTATTCTGACATACTACAATTTACTTTGGCCCACTTTCAGGTGTGATTCTAAATAGAATACAGATCAGATTTGTGGTACCAATAACACTGAATTATGTAACTTTAACACCCCTTACATTGCAATATTTTTTTAACTCAATAATGATTTGAGAGGAAAGATGGACAATTGGAGAAATGAAAGTACTACTAAAATACTGTGCTTCTTACACCTCAAAATGTATATTACAGTAACAATTACTACTTACTCCTTTAGCCCCCCCATCCCACCCACCCAACAAGACTGGAGACCAATACTGCAATACTGGAAGGGCATATGGGAGAAGGATGCAACACATAACAGCAATGCTTGGCAGCTAGTGGATCTAAGAGCAGACCACAGCAAGACTGGCTACAGATACCAACTATGAAATGGAGCAACCATTACCCACCTCCTATATGGATGATATCAACCCTGCTGGGATAGTAAGCTGGCCAAACGGGGAGATAGAAGCCACTGACATCAAGACAAGAAAGCTCCTTACCATGCATGGAGTCTTTCACCCCAAATCCATCAACCTGAGACTGTACGCTAAGTGGAAGGAAGGAGGATGAGGACTAGTGAGTGTCAGAACCACTATCCTGGATGAAGCAACAAAGATCCATGAGTACATCAAGAAGACAGCCACAATTGATCATGTGCTTAGTGAATACCTCAGGCAGCAGAAACCTGAGAAAGAAAAGGAGCAAGAACAGGAACCATCACTGAAGGACAGGCCCCTCACGGCATGAACCACCAGCAGATAGACAAAGTGGCTGAAATTCTACCAATGCCTACACAAAGCTGGGCTCAAAGATAGCAGAGGCACTAATCATGGCTGCACAGGAACAAGCTCTAAGCACAAGATTGATAGCGGCTGGGGTCTACCGCACCAGGCAAGACCCCTAGGTGCAGAGATGCCCCTGAGACAATCTACCACATAACAGCAGGGTGCAAGATGCTAGCGGGCAGGGCATACATGGAACGCCATAACCAAGTGGCTACCCTGGAAGTTACAAGGTCAAAGCAGGATACACCCCCCAGGGTGGTTAAGAATGACCAGGGTAAGATCCTGTGGGACTTCCAAGTACAGACAAACAAACTGTTGACAGTTAACCAGCCAGACATAGTAGTAGAGGAAGAGCAGAGGAAGCAGAGGAAGAAGGCCGCTGCAATAGATGTAGCAATGCCAAGTGATAACAACATCAAAAAGAAGAAAATTGAGAAGCTTGAGAAATACCAAGGGCTTAGAGAAGAGCTAGAAAATCTGTGGAAGATGAAGGCTACAATGGTCCCCGTGGTAATCGGAACAATTCTGGCAGTGACCCACAGTCTGGAGGAGTGGCTTCAGCAGATTCTAGGAACAACATCCAAGATCTCTGTCCTGAAGAGCACAGTCCCAGGAAAATCTAAGATACTGCACAGGACCCTCAAGCTCCCAGGCCTCTGGACCTGAGCTTGAAGGACAAAGACCGCCCACAGATTGGGGAATAAATATATATATTTCTGAACAAGAAGTCACGATTTCATTACATAGTTGTTACATACTTTAAAAAAAAAAATAGAAATATGTAACAGCAAAAATATGTCTTCATATGGGTTTATTTTATGGATAAAATGCCATCTTTGGCTACAATTTAATAAGCATAGGAACTGTGGGATGACACATTACTTAATGTTTTTTGTTATGGCCCCAATTTGATGCATCCTATATTCTTGGTCTTGTTTGTGTTTATGTAGGAAGTCAGTAAACTGTTTTAATAACAGATCAGGGTGGGAATCAAACAGCAGGGCATGCAGGCTGAACACGGCCAATGCAGTCAAGGAAAGTGGAAAAGGGTGATCGTACATTTTTCTTCTGAGAGAAGGCTTTAAATGAGAGGAGAAAGAAAACAACCTCGATTCTCTCCTTTTGTGTCAGTGGTAGCTCCAGACTTTGACTCCTCACACAAACATACAATAAAGCTGGAAAAGCTTCAGTGTTTGCACGGCACTAACAGTGACCTGGACTGTTTCATGCTCCCAGCAGTCAGCAACTATCCAACTTCTCAGCTGTCAGATATTGTCAGTACTGTGGTGAAGTAGTTCAAAGGTCACCTGTTGAACTGTCCTCCAGCTTCCCTCCCAGACCTCTCCTGACCGTCCTCCTCCTTGTCCATGCTTTGGCATGTCAACCTGGATTTGGAGTGCCTCTGGATAGTGGATAAACAGGGATATATAAACAAACACAAGTTCAACTACTGTAAAAGCTTTTCATTTGATAAAACGTATAAACTAAGCCAGATAGATGTGTAACATATATAACATACATGATACCACCCACATACTCAGTACAAGAGTTCTTCATGCCCACAAGTGTTGCTAGTGTGTTTTGAGCAAGTCCTTTTTGAGTGTGTGATTGTGCATATCAGATTCATATATAGTATATGCAATCACTGCAAGACTGTTTTTCAGTGTCTGTGTTTTCTTTGTTTTGTTGTGCATTTTGTTAGTTTGTTCGATTAGAGGTAAAGTGAAGTTAGGCAGAGGATGAAAGTTGCAGTAATTACAGGGTTAAGGCTGCCTGCCAACAGGTTACTTGCACCCATGTGTGCACACATATATACACACAGGTGGGAGGGTGCACAAAATGCAAAGAGGGAGGCATAAAAGAATGAAGAGTAGATGTATGTGGGCAGTAAAGCAAAATGAGGAAGGTAAAAGTAAGCAAATAGCTAGAGAGAAAAATTCAAAAAGGGAAATAACCAAACTGAGAAATGACAAAATGTTTAGGGAAAAAACAACCATACACATACTGTAACACTAATCTATACTTCTAATAAATGAATGATAAATTAGACTGATGCTGAAGAATTAGTAAACATCTTAATCAGTTTCACTAGATTTTTTCTTGGGGACACCACACTCAGCCACTCTCCAAAGGATAAATATACCATAAAGAAGATCAAAATTTGGACAAGTGTATAAGTATGCTTTAGATCTACATGTGTAATTCCAAGGTATGTGATAAATTAAGGGAAAGAAAAACTAGCATATTGGCTTAGGAAGGTGTAGGACCATCACAAAATCATCTTCAGTGTTCCTCGTCATTGATTCTACAAATCTCTGAAGCTCCACTGGATAGATAGATTGCAGTCTTTCCAAAACATATTCATTGGTTTAATGTTTCAATGATGGTGGTGGAGCGTGCTGCTTAACAAGTTGGTACCCTCCTGCAGAAGGTCAACTGGGTTAAGATCTGATGAGTTTAAGGGCCATAGCTTACAATTCACATAATTTCCATACTCATTAAACCATTCATGACCTCTTGTGCTCTATGGATGAGACCACTCCCATCAGCATGGAAATCTTTCATCACAGGATAAAGGTGACAGTGAATACAATGCAGCACCAACACAGCTTAACATATTGACTGGAAGCAGATGCAGACACAGTTACACAGTTAAAATATCCACTACCGAATCTCACTAATTAACATTCTATATCTAGTTTGTTTCATGGTTACAAAAAAATAAAGTATAAATACAACAAATTGAAGTTTTGCTGTCAAGCTGGTGGAGCATGTTAAATCAGCAACCAAGGTTGTTGTGGAGGAGTTCAATCAGAGAGGCTGTTCTGACAAGAGAATCATCGATTTCAGGTATTTAGTGCAGACTTGCATACTTTTCCTTCATGGAAATGACAGTATTGATTTCTTGAGGCAAGTTTGGGGTTTCATTCAAATTAAACAAAATTTCATCCTGTTTAATATTACCACCCACCCCCACCCCCCAAAAAAGCACCTTCAAAAATCATTTAATATTGTAAGCAGTATAATAACTCTTTACAATTTAACCTGAAGCTGAACAAATATGAATTACATTTTGGTGCCCCAGACAAATAGATTCAGAAACAACCAAAGAGAGCCGCTGTCTTTTCTATGCTTCTTACCTTCTGTTTGAGTGTCGTGATGAATGATCTGCTTTGGGATTTCTTCAGAACCCCTCTGGAGCTCTAAAGGAAAAAAAAAAAAAACACAATCAGAGACTTTCATATTTGTGTTTATGTGCACATATTTAGATTTGTGTGTGGTGTGAATCTTATAACAGTCACATTAGCACCCAGTGAGCCACTTAAACCCTAAATCTCAGGGGCTAAATGTAACAGACAATACAGCACAATACAGCTGATAAGTGGGTGAAAATAAGAAAAAGACAAATTACAGTAAGTCACACCTAGAAAGAAAATCATTTTGTGACAAAATGAGGTGCAGGGTATCACCAGCAAAGCACGAGTAGAATAAAATGAATAGGAAACCCCAATGCACAACACCCACTACATTAAAATGGCTGTCAGGAAACTGAAGCTTCTAAAAATAGCACAAGAGGCAAGCAGGGAAATTAAATATTAAGTAACACTGCAGACATTTAGTTTCTCATCACTTTCAGTCTGTTTTGACATGCTTTGGATGAAAGACCACTTACGTGGGTGGAAACATAGCATCCCCTTCAGAGAGACCTGTGTGTCTCTCTGTTTTCATCTGTTTGGGGAGTGTGTTTGACCTATGAGCCGTGCAGTAACTAGTCTGCTCTTTTTTTTTCTCCATCCCCCTCCATGACTAATCCCATGGCCTAGTTTTATCCCCCTTCTTTTTTGCTTTCTTCTCTTTATCTGTTAACAAGTACAACTCTGCTCCACAGTCATCCCCACACTTTGCCTTGGGGCTGTACCTGCCGCAGGTTCTTCTGAAGACCCTGGTGTGTGGCTCGGAGCAGAGCTCTGATGCTGAAGCTGTCAGTATCTTCCTTGTCTCCAATCCGAGACTCCTTTAAAAGAGAGTCCAGTTTCTTTCTGATGTGAGACTCCACCTGGTGGTGGCCATTGCCCTGGGTGAAAAAAAAAAAAAAAAGGTGAAAAAGAGGACTTTAAGATGGTGTAGAGTAATGCCATTTAGGAGCAGAAGTGCACATTATCACCTGAAACTGCAACATCACACTG
Organism: Archocentrus centrarchus; assembly: GCF_007364275.1. Lineage (NCBI taxonomy): Eukaryota > Metazoa > Chordata > Actinopteri > Cichliformes > Cichlidae > Archocentrus > Archocentrus centrarchus. The sequence goes on along the minus strand of NC_044358.1, from coordinate 21,470,903 downwards.
CCAGGAATCAAACCTGTACATACAGTGCTGCCTAGTTGCAGGAAATTGAGGCAGAAGGTGATAACGGCTTATTATCACATATAATCTTGTGTACATCTGCAGCTTTTCTTTGCACAGGTCAGAATGTGTATAAGTGGTCTGATAATGAATAAACAACTACACCTGCTGAATGAATGGCAGAATGTAAATTAACATTTTTCTCAGTGAGTTATACCTGGAATTTAGTATGCGCATTAATACATTCAAAATGACAACAAAAATAAATTTTTTATCACAAACAGTGTGAGTAATCAAGACTATACACATCACCTTTTTACACATCGCATATCTCACAACTGTACAAAAGGTATAACACACTAGTACCGCAATGTTCAGTGGCGACTGCTGTGAAAGCATACTGGTTTAATGAGCTCAATACAAAACCTCCCATCAGTGGAAACCTGCCATCTCCCGTTTTAAATTGGCAATGATCATCTGAAGTGGCATCTGCAGCCTCATGCCTCTCAGCTAAATGTGGAAAAATGATGCCATATTTGGTTACACAACTACACCATCTGGAAAAGTCTCGTCCTGTTTTAAGCATTGTAAGGAGGACCCTGGCATTGTTGTATCACAAAATATGATGATGACTAAGAATAGCTATGAAAATACCTCATGGAAAACTAAAAAAGTGATTATCATAACCTGGCAATGATGGCATTCTCAGACATATTTTGTGAGATGCTTTACTCTTTATCTATTGAGCTTATTCAAAGTATTTTATAAATGTTTATTGTCTTAAATCTATGCCTGCTTGATTATGCATTGGTTATTCAAAACATTGCAACAATAACAATCATTAAAACCTTACAAGCACAAATTATTGAAGTCATTACCTCTAGAACAACAATGCCATTTAGATCTCATTACCTTACCTCTGTTTATGGTGCCCGTACGTGGAGCTGGGGATTGATTCGGTCCAAACTAAGGGCTTGTTTTCTTGTTTGTTTGCCTGTTTGTTTTTTGACAGGGTGTGGTTGCTGTTATATTTTGAATTAGGATTTATCATTTATTATCATTGTGATTTATTATCATCAGAGGATGCTGTGTTTCAAAAATGTAATTAACAGTGAAATAAATTTAAATCCAATGCTACTTCTTTTTTTGTTTGTTTTTTGTTTTGCTTTTTACTGTGCAGTTAAGTCTGACTTGAAAACTGATAGTACTTTCTATAACATGGACACAAGGAGGTAATAATATAGAAATAACAAGTTATTACCCCATAATTACCAAAGTAATATTCAGGTAATAACCGAATAATATCTTGTATCAGCAATGGTTATAGGTGAATAATATTACACTGAAATTTGTGTGACTGGGCAATAAGGGGCCAGAAAACTAGGGGTAATTAAGTGCTATCATTTGTCTCCATAGAACATGCAGTGAGAATCCACTTTTAGTGATAGTGTAAGACTGTTTAAATTTTAAAAAGACATATTCAGAAATGCTTTTGTTTTTTCAAAGACAGAGGAGTTGATGCCATTTATTTAAGTTTCTAAATAATGTTAATAGAATTTTGATGCAGCAGGTGAATGGCAATCATATTATAACTGTCTTGCATTGAGTAAGATGGAAAAGTTGTTCTTGGATGTTACATTGTGTTATATTACCATTTATATTATTATGTTATATTACCAATGTGCTTTACTGTCTTACTATCATGTTTATGAAACAGATTAAAAAACACATATATTAAGTCCATACAGTAGATAGAAAAAAATTAGCCTGAAAATGATGACAGCATCTAATTGAAAATAAGCAAGCCGGACCTAAGTGATACAAAGGAATGTGTCTATTTGGACATGCTAATTTGAGGGTTTGTGCTTCTTTGTGTGCACATCAAATTCATAGATTTAGTCCTCTATCTTACATTGCTGCTCTTGAGCTTGAAGTCATCCTCAATTTCATCAGCACTGTCATCATCAGACACTTCCCCTTCCTCAGCATCTGCAGACAGATAGGCAGGCAGGCGCTTTCCCTGCATGGGAAAAAAAGGACAGACAAGGAGATGAGAGACATTTGACCCATGCATATGTCTTAAATGCATTGCTAATCCATTTTTATACACATGTACACCCACACTGGTTGCACTTTTAAGATTGTCCAAGAATAACACAGCACAATTCAATATGTTTGACTCATAAAAATATACAGACACTGAGTATCTTACTAATTTATGAAGATGCTTTACCAGGATAAACAGGCAGAATGAAAAGAAATAAGCACAGAAGAGGGCACAAAACACATATGTGCAACCACATACACTATAAACAGTCAGCTGCAGAGTCTCTGAGAAGCTCTCTGAGCACCTCTTTCAGCACACAGTGGAAGCCCATTAGTAAGCCACTCTGGAGGTGTGAGTGGGAGTTAAAATTTTCTAAGCTTCTTCTTCCACTATCAATGGCAGACTGTGTGCTTACTGCAGTACATCACCACCCTCACTTCAACCACTGCCACAAGTAATATATCCCATTTCCTTCTATTTGTGACTGTCAGAAACCTTTATGCCATTTCTCTTCATTGTCTTGTGACTCTCTGGACTCTTCTTGCACTTCTGGTTTATTGAGAGAGGTGAAAGCCTCTCAAATGAGGACAGAGAGAGGGACAAAAAAGATGGGGGAGCAAAGGGCCTTTATAGAAAATCAATAATGCTCTTTAACTTTTCAGACATCTGACCATGAGACAGATCCGAGGCTTCTTTCACAGAGAACAATGCAGACTTTCTTCAACATTACAGATAAAGTCCATTATATGTCATTCTTATAAAAAAAAAAAAAAAAAAAGAAAAAATCCAACAAATGTGGAAAGCTTTTGTTCATCAAGATCCTCTGTCTGTCTTGGGGTCTTTGGGTAACTCCTACTGTGCTGGTGGATAAGGATCTTGGGTCTGAGGCTGTCAAAGTAAGACTGGATATTGTGTTGGATTTCTGTCTTTTAGGTGATGATTATATCAACCACGATTCACAGATCATTTTGCTGGACACCTTTACTGCCCTTTGGGAGCAGCTAGTGCTCTAAAGAGATACACTTGTGAGACTAGACATGGTACTGCTTTTAGAAAAACTTGCAAGTGAAACATCCATGGTCACTCTAAAACGTTGCTTTTATCTAAATGATCACATTGACTGAAGAAGTTTAGTAAGGGACAATAGATGTGACACTCATCAATAATGCTCTTGGATTGATGTACTTTAAGTCCCCATATTGAAATCATCAAATATGACCTTGAGCACTAGTTTAGAAAACAAAAACAAACTGGTTAAATTTAAGATATTAGGATATCTAGGGGTATATAGTAAACAGACTGCAAGACACAGACTAATGCTGCTGTATCTCTAAAAAGTCACATAACTTTAAAAAAAAAACACCAAAATTACCCAAAAGGAAAACGAATCTACTAATCGAATCTAATCTACACTAACCTGCCACTTTGTTAGGTACATCTGTCAGCTGCAAGTATCTAACCAGTCAATTACAATGCTGTAATAAATTTAGGTATAGAGACATGGTCAAGATGAAGATGACCAGATGAAGTTCAAACTGAGCATTAGAATGGGGAAGAAGGGTGATTTAAGTGACTTTGAATGTGGCATGGTTCTTGGTGCCAGACTGGCTGGTGAGAGTACTTCAGAAACTGCTGATCTACTGGAATTTTCCAACCATAGGGTTACAGAGAATGGTCCCCCCCAAAAAAGAGCTAAGACCAGGAGACTGAAATTACAGTTCACACAGGCTCACCAAAATGTTTCCTGGTCTGATGAGTCTATATTTCTGCTGCAATATTTGGATGGTCAGGTCAAAAATTTAGCATAAACATTGTACTGTTGCTGACCATATCCATTCTTTTACGATCGCAGAGTACCCATCAGCACGCGTCATGTCACAAACCTAAATCACCTCAAACTTCTTGTCATCATATCAATATGAATTAAAATGTTTCCAGCTCCTTGATGAATCTATGCCACGAAGAATTAAGGCAGTTCTGAAGGGAAAAGGGGGTCCAACCTGGTACTTGCAATGTGTACCCAATAAAGTGGCCAGTGAGTGTGTAGTTTAGCACCTTTAAATCACTCATCAATGTGTTGTGTTTTGAGGGCTGAACAGATCTGCCAGCTATAGTGGCTTAATTTTATGTCAGTGAAAAACTTTTTTTAAATCAGTCATTTGAGTCATATCAAAATTCTGATAATGAGTCACTTTAATAAATTTAAAATACAATGTTTTTCAACTTGGTAAATATAAATAAAGAGGATAAACTTTGATATTACAAGGATTTGTTGTGGTGTTGTATGCGTAGTAGTAGTAATATAAAATTTAAATATGTTGAAAATATTTCTCAATGCAACATTGCTATTTACAATTAGTTACTAGCCATTTTAAAATCTTTTCACACATCCAAACGAAATAATAATTATAATAATAATAATTCAAGCGCAAGATAAAAAGGTCACAACAGCTCAGAGAAAGGGAAAAGTCTGCATAAGGCTGCAATTTAATAATTGCATAATCATAATAATCTCGTCTCAAGCTTTAAGGCAGCAACAGTGCCTCAGAATCAATGTTGCCTCAAAAACTAAAAGAGAATTAAATAATTAAATTGGACCCAGCAGTTCTGAACACACTTCTTTTTTGTGATTTGTAGGTAACAAAACTTAAAGCCAGTAATCTGACGCACTCATCATATACAAGCTCGTTCTTCTCTCATTTCTTGCCTATAATTAATACCGTGACCTAGTTTTGCCTCCCTCCTTGCTCTTGTTCCTTCACTTCATCTGTTTATGGGAAATAATTAGTGGCCTTGCAGTGCCTTCTCAACTCATTCACATGAAGTAGGATTGACAGATGATCAGCACACTTCTTCCTTCACTGAAGTGTGAGGAGATCTAATGCAGATGCTTTCAGTCACAAGTGAACTGACAAGTTATATTAGAATTCAGTAAGTTATTCATTCATTTAAAAGCATGAAGTCCATCTTCCATCCATCTAACCACTTTAGATTTATTCTTACTTTGATGAGTATCTTGCCTTGCAGGCTATGAGGACTGGGTAAAGTCTTGCAGTCGCCACTCAGTACATCTCCTATATCCAGTTTGTCCGCAAAGATTTCTCGCAGGTATTGTGCAATCTTCTTCTGCTGCTGGATGCTACAGTGATTCTCTATGGAGAGAATCACTGGGTACCTTGAAAAAAAGAACAAAAGACATACTCAGCTTTCTTTAAATTGCATAAACCCTGTCAACACTCTGAAAATGTGCCTTGAACGAAGTAAGTGGACTGAAGTGAGATGGATCTGCTGACATGATCATAAATCACATTTCAAACTGTGCCTCCATTTCTCACCTCAATCCAACAGAGCAAAGAGGAGGTAAATCATAAAAATACAGCAGTACCTCTGTGGCATGGTGTCTGCGAGTGCCTGGGATGACTGTGTCCGTGTGTGTGTGTGTGTGTGTGTGTGTGTGTGTGTGTGTGTGTGTGTGTGTGTGTGTGTGTGTGTGTGTGTGTGTGTGTGTGCGTGTGTGTGTGTGTGTGTGTGTGTGTGTGTGTGTGTGTTTTCATTTAGAAAAGGTGAAATGACTTGTGGCCACACAGCAGCACAGCTCAAATGTCAGGTTTGTCAGACTGACAGCCCTCCCTCAGGGGACACAGCCTCCCTTTCACTCCCACCTCTGATCCTCAAAACACACACTTGCATGAACAACACACACACACACACACATTGTGTATGTGTGTGTGTGTGTTGTTCATGCAATACACACACACACACACACATAAAAAAAAAAAAAAGAAAAAACTAGTCCTCTGACAAAGAGCCAAAGACAAAAAGAGACAAGAGAGAGAGAGTCATTTCATTTCAAAGATGTAACAGCTCCTCTCAGGTGAGACAGTGAGGCAGTCCAATGAGCTGCGTAATGTGTGTGTGTGTGTGTGTGTGTGTGTGTGTGTGTGTGTGTGTGAGTGAGAGAGAGAGAGAGATGCAGGAGAGCAAAGATTCACTCCCTTTCATTGTAGCCTCGGGGCCATTAATCACATTAACAGGTGGCACTGATGATAAAATATTTACTGAATATAGAAGGTGAAAATGGCAACAGGAGAGAAGAGATAGAGCAATAAAGCACATGGCATTCACTTTGTTAGATTCTCACTGTCAGTATTAATGAGTTAATTTGAATAGGCAATTATTTCCTAATTGGAAAGTTGCAGTATTTTACATGATGGGGTAGGGGGGGGCAGAAAACTGTTTTAACTACTGATTTGTATTCAGTACAGTTAGGTCCACAATTTGCTGGACAAAGGCACAATTTTTGGAGTTTTGCTGCTGTGCACCACCACAGTGGATTTTAAATCAAGAAATTAATATGTGGTTAAAGACCTTCACCTTTGATTCTAGGGGTTTTGCCAAAAAAAACTGTATTATCTGTTTAGGAATCCACGGGCCTCAACAGGTGAGGTTGCTGTTTCATAATAAATGAAGCATGATTTCGCATTTATGCTCAGCTCTCTCTCTTCACCACAATGGACAGGTGCAGCGTCTGCATCACTGCAGCAACAGCCCCAATCTGTCTGTCAGTCTCCCACTTTCCTTTCACTTCACTTGTGAACAAGACCCCGAGACGCTTAAACTCCTCCACCTGGGGCAGCAGCTTGTCCCTGATCCAGAATAACTACTCTACTCTTTTCAAGCTACAGACCATGGCCTCACACTTAAAGGAGCTAAATCACATACCTGCCGCTTCACACTCTGCTGTGAAGTGCTCCAGTGAGTAATGGAAGTCAAGAGAACCACATCATCTGCAAAAAGCAGAGATGAGATTCTGAGAGTTGAAGCCTTCCACCACTATGCTGAGAAATTCTGTCCATAAAAATTATGAAAAGAATCTGTGACAAAGGGCAGCACTGGCAGAGTCCAAAACCCAACAAAACTACTTCAACTTATTGCCAGCAATATGAACCAAGAGCTTGTTGCAGCTGTACAGGGATTTAATGGCTCATAACAATAGACCAGACACCCCATACTCCTGGCATAGACTTTCCGGGAAGGCTGAGGAGTGTTATCCCCTGATAGTTGGAGCACAGCCTCCATTCTCCCTTTTTGAAGATGGGAACCATCACCCTAATCTGCCAATCCAGTGGCACCACCCCAGATCTCCATGTGACACTGCAGAGACATGTCAACCAAGACTGATAGACGAGTCGTCCACCTTGTCCTCAGACTCTGCTTCCAATACAGAAGGTGAGTCAGTGGGATTAAGGAGGTCTTTGAAGTATTCCTTCTACCGCCTGACTATATCCTCAGTTGAACTCAGTAATGCCCCACCCGTAATATACACCATGTGAGAAGAGCACCGCTTTCCCCTCCAGGGTCACCTGACAGTTTGCCAGAATCACTTTGAGGCAGTCTAAAAGTCTTTTTCCCCTAAACTCCTCCCACCTGAGTTTTTTTTTTTTTGACCACCACCTGAGCCATGTTCTGCTTGGTCTGTCATTACCCATCAGGACTCCTTCTGCTTGATGGCTTCCTTCATTTCAGGTGTCCACCATTTGGTTCGGGGATTACCACCATGACAGGCGCAAACCATGGAGCTGCAGCTGAGGTGTGGAACATGGTCCATTTAGACTGTTTGTGTAATGTCCTCAGCCTCCCACAGAATGCTGTTGATCTTCTGCCAGAAGTGAAAGTTGAAGATTTTGCAGAAAAGGGCCTCTGCCAGGCATTGCCAGCGCACCCTCACTCTACATTTAGGTGCACCAGGTCTGTCCCACATCCTCCCCCGCCACCTGACCCAACTGACCACCAGGTGGTGATCAGCTCACCTTCTCTTTTCACCTGAGTGGCCAGAACATACAGCTGTAGATAGGATGATACAATTACAAAATCAATCATTGATCTGCGACCTAGGGTGTCCTGGTGCTATGTGCACTTATGGACATTCTTATGTTAGAACATGGTGTCCGCTATGGACAAACTGTGGTTTGCACAGAAGTCCAATAACAGAACACCACCCGGGTTTAGTTCAGGCGGGCGATTCCTCCCAATCATTTCCCTCCAGGTCTCACTGTCATTGCCCACATGACATTGAAGTCTCCCAGTAGGACAATGGAGTCACCAGATGGAGCACCCTCACACACCCCACCCAGCAACTCCAAGAAGGCTTGTCTGATGGTACAGGGAAGCAACCCTCTCATCCACTGGTGAAAACTCTGACATAGAGGCAGGAAGCCAAGGGGATACAAGAATACCCACCCTGGCCCAGTACCTCTCACCAAGGGCAACTCCAGACTGGAAAAGAGTCCATCCCCACTCCAAGAGACTGGTTTCAAAGCCCAGGCCATGCATTGAGGTGAGTCTGACTATATCTAGCTGTTATCTCTAAACCTCACGCACTAGCAAACAACACTGCACCTGACCCCTACAACACCTCCTGCGGGTGGTGGGTCCACAGGAGGAATGGTCCAAGTTTCCTCTTCAGGCTTTGCCCTGCTGGCCCAATGGGCTAAGCACCGGCCACCACGCGCTCTCCCTCAAGCTCCCTCCCCAGACCTGGCTCCAGGGTGGGACTCTGGTAACCCTATCCCAGGCACAGTAAACTCTTCACTTGGTCTTTTTTCCCATAAGGGTTGTCCGAATCAGTCTTTGTCTAGCCCCTCACCCAGGATCAATTTGCCTTGGGAGACCCTACCTAAGGGCTAAAGCCCCCAGACCACATAGCCCCTGGATCACTGGAACACAAAAACCCCTCCACCACAATAAGGTAGTAATTCATGAAGGGATTTTGTATATGCTTCATGAATTTTAACAAACACAAATTTAAGCTTTATTAATATCAGTGGTAGGGTAAAGGGAAAATCTGAATGGGACACACCTTTTTTTCCTTTCTTCATATGTTGTGAGCTAAATATGAAGCTACAGGCTGATAACAGTAGCTTAACATAAAGACTATGGAAACAGGTAGCCTGGCTTTGTCTGAATAGAGAAAAAATCTTCATGTCACTGTAAAGCTTTTTATCATGCACACACACAAAAAAAAACAGAATAAAAATCATAACAATATGTGGCTCTTCAAGCTTCATGCTAAGTTAAAATTAGCAAGTATTAGTTGCAGTTCCATATTTTATGTGGCAAATGTACTGCTCACATAAATACAACTTCAAAAAGTTCCCTTTAAACTAATAACAGCCATACAATACCTGCAACAATATCTCAGACCAGAAAGAATTAAGTTGAAAATAAGTTAAAGAACAGGCATACAGCCTTGAATTAACTTTAGTAAATAGTTCAACAAGCTGCCAAATGTAGTCCCACTTCTTGTTTACTTATAGAAATTGAGTGTACTCCAATATGGTTTTATTAGAAAAAGATAAATGGTTTTATAACACAGTCGCTGCCATCACAAGAAGCTGCAATACTGGATGTCAAATTGAGCCAACGTGGCAGCAGGAAGCTGCATCATTCAACACTTTGTTTGGGTAATGTTGGACCCAACAGAGACAAACCATGGCTCCTTGGGGGAGCTAGAGGAAGTGCTGCTAAGCAGATGGCTGGGTAATAGGTGCCATTTAGTGCCAGGAATCACAGTAATATCTGAAAGACACAAACCTTGTTGTCTACTTTCTGCAACTTTGTTGTGAAACATTTCGAAGGAAACTTTCAACATATTCATCAATATTTCATTATAACAGAGTGAGAAAAGAGAAAATATGTTTTAATCATGTTAGTGAGTAAAATGGAAAGATAAATAAGCCAAACAGCATTTCCATTTGGTATTCAAAGCTGTTTTCTCCCACTACAATAATGGGATAATGGAAATGTCTAGTTTCCATTAAACACTCAAAAACACTCAATCTCTCTCTGTCTCTCTCTTACAAATGCATACACATAAATATGCACACATACACACTGAAGCTTTGACTCACTGGTTATTTATGAAGGCATATTTATTGATGGTCTCTATGACAGACTTGAATGGTATCTTAGAGGTCAGCGTGTAGCCATGCTGGACCATCGGCTCTCCGTCGGGACCATCCCAACAGTCCACTGTAGAAGAAGAGGGAGAAATGATTCATAAATATAGAAAATATTTTTATGCAGTTCTCTCCTCAGAAAAAGCATGTTGCAAAGGTTATTACCAGTTGAGGTATTGGAGGTTGTAGGTTACATTTTATGTTAAAGTAAAGCTCTTTCGTATCCAAAAGAATCTGTCCAGTGATTGTCACCAAAAACAATGACACAATTTAATACATGCTGAAATGAAAATAATTTTTTATAATTATGAGCCTCCAAAAAAGCTATCTCATCTAATTACAGTAGTACATTTTCACTGTTGACATATTTATTAGTTACAATAAGAAAGGCTCAGGTGTTACTAGTTGCATTAATGAGTGTACTGTTCTACAACATGAAACATTAGGCAATAGGCACACCAGGACCCTGAAAGTGAAGTAGTGTAATGCAAGTGCTCTATTATCCATCCATACATACATTTTCATCCCTTTATCCAATTCAGGGTCACAGGGGCGTTGGAGCCTATCCCAGGTACCATAGGGCGTGAGGCAGGGTACACCATGGACTGTCCTTTTTCCTACTTTTTCCTACATGCTCAATTGTCTTCCATGCAATGGGTCAGGTCACACATTTAAATAGAGATGAATATTTACCTTCTACACAGCGGCAACCGGACTGCAACACCCAGGCATACATGTCAGTCTTGGAGTGGGAGAGGAGCTGGTCCCCGGTCAGGTAGGTGTTATGGGAGGAAGCGATGAAGTAGTTACAGAGAGGTTGGTCCATGTCTTGATTTACCTCGTGGTGCAAAGGGTTGAAAATGTCACATGTGGGACAGCGCATGAAATTTGTGAAACCTGAAGGAAAATATGAATTTTAATTACCAAAAAAAAGATAATGGGTAACAGATGTATATAATATAGGTTTTAGCATAGTTTCAATCATGTTTTACAGCTTTTGTATTATATACAATCAAAATTTTCCTTCATTGAGATGGGTCACTTTGCTGTGTGAATGAAATTTAATGACATAACCCTAATGGTATTCCCTGTGGCTCAACAGTACTTGTTGTTTAGTTATATTTTTTCCCCAACAACAATCCACTGGATCATTTCATATACAACTTCTTCCTTCATCTTTGCATTACCAAGTCAGTCTCCAGGAACTACAAATGGATGACAAACAACTCTAAAACCACAGTGCTCTGGCATCAAACCAGAGCTGTGAGTCTTCAAACGACACTGTTAGATATAAACATGGTTTAACTTTTTTTTTTTTTGGGGGGGGGGGGGGGGGGGGGGGGTGATACAGCATGAAGAAAGAAAGTTTCCTTTCATCCAGTGAGAATGCAAAGAAATGAGACAGGAATACCAAGAGCAAGAGAAGTAAGGAAGGAAGAGGAGCAGAGAGTTAATGTGGGAAATCAGACTGAGGAGGGGAATTAAAATAAGACAGAGGCTGAAATTAAAAGTTTTGATTTTAACAGTACAATATAAGACATGAATACTCATGTGTTAGAAAAACAGGTGTAAAGAGACTGAAAACTGTGCAATACATGTTAGTCTTCATGCTATACAAAAACATTCATTTAAATCTTCACACTGTCACTCCTATTTGAACACCCGTAATTCAGGACCGCAATGGGGGGAATGAGGAATACTGGTCTGATTCACCAGACATACACACAATGCTGGACTTGATGCCTCAAGAGACAAGATTAGTTAGACCTTCTGTCCCCTACTCCCTCATCTGCTCTGGCCGCACTCACTCTTCTCTTTCTCACTGCCCACATTCTGATTTGCCAATTTTCACACTTTGGCTACCCTCATCCATCCTCACACCTTCTTCTCCTTTAAGGTCACCCTTTTGAGTACATAGGGTGTAACTTAAAATGACACTGAAAGATAAAACCAGAACCATTCGTGGCTATCCTTTTATATTTCATAGTATTAAGTGGAATTCAAAAAACAGCAACAAAAAATGTTGCTGTGAATGTCAAATGTCTTTATAAATTTTGTGTAGTCAATGATGACCTGGCTTGAATTTGCTGGGTTTAGAAAGGCCATACATCAAGGGTAATTTTTTTTTTACAACACTATGTGTTATTTGTCTCTAGTCAAAGTGTCAGTCATAAGACACATAATGAGTTCAGCTTTACATGTCATCACTTCCAGAACATCAAAATGGCATCAACTCTGTCAATAGCTGGTATATTAAGAGGAAGAAAAATAATCACAAAATAAGTAATGGTGTTGCAGAGTGATGACATGCCATGAGAAACACAGGGAAGGAAATAGAGAAAGACTGACTGGATGCAAATGCAAATAGCAAATTTTGAAAAGGAAGATAAAGAAATAAAAGTTACCTTCGATCCCCATGACGCATTTTTGTTTATTTTCTTCAGACACCTCAAACTTGTCAATGATTTCTGCAACATACTCTGGAGTCACATTACTCATCTATACAGAAAGAAAATGAAAAAAATATATGAAAAGACCCATATTTGCACCTTTTGAAATGCAGTAAATAACTGGTTTCATTTAGTCTAGAAGGTCGAGGAAGTCAATATGATTTCCCATTTTTATATTAAACTGTGCAGCTAAATTTTAGAACCATATTAACCGGAGTATCTCAGGGTGGGAACTGAAAACAGAACATGATGAAAAATTACACCACTTAAATGTAAGAGAAGGGGAAAAATGTGTAAAAAAAATAAATAAGAGAAAACCTTGAGAAGAAAGAAAAAGAGCAAAGAAAAGTCATATAAAACAAGTTAAGTGCTCCCATGACACAAACCAATTTTAGGTGCAATACATTGGCTTAGTGGAGCAGATTCCTCTGGGCAGACAGCTTAGACAAAGGGAGTTAAACACTGGAGTAACAAGGATAGAGCAAATAGGAATATAATAAACCACTTTTCTGAGGCAGAATTACAATTTAAAGAGCTGATTTTTGAGACTGTGCTTTGCACTTCTAATCATAAAACTGAGCTGGGTTTTAACAGCTTTAGATGAGAATTTGATTGGCACACCTTTTGCTCATTGCGCAGGAAGTTGGCCAGCTCTTCCACTGTCAGGTGGTCCTTCCGATCACTGTAAGCCAACATCAGCAGGTACAGGTCCCGTCTAAGAGACATCATCTTGTAGAAGACAGAGAACTCCTCATATGTGAGGGTGCCCTGGTGATCATCTGTGTCTGCTTCCTGTGGTGATGAGGGAGTGATATGTCATTGACAACATGACTAAAGCTTTTTATATTTGGATTTTTAGACCAAAACTACAAATGCAAGATTTGTTAGGCTTATTAATTTATTGCTAATGTTTCTCTCAGTGAAGCTGTAATTCAGTGTGACATTTTTTCTGCAGTACAAAAAGTGCCATGAGTTTTTTTTTCCACCTGTAAACTTATCTGTTCCCTGATATTTGACTAAATGCATGAAGCTCCTGCTTCTATATCGCACGTCCTGTAAGTGAAAAGCTATTATCAACCCTACCAAGATACGAAACGATACGTATACTCTAAAATTGTGCAGATGTGCACACTGTAGCCACATACTGTCCCATCTTTTGAGAAGTAGCTTCCTTTTTCACACTCATACAGCACAGGTTCACACCACCAAACACATTACACAAACACATTACCGCCACATACACTTTTTTCCCCTTTACTCATATCTCACTAGATGTTTCCAGAAGGCATACACAGCTGGGCTCACTCCTTATTCTATCCTGCCACCCTGCGCCGTCGGCTTGGTGGGATCCAGCATCTCATATTACCTGGACCTCACGGGGGCCCATTCGACATCAAATCTAATAATATCAGCTAATGCCTCCATCGCACTCCCATAATGAGTTCAGTGTGAACACTGGAGACTCGATCACAGACAGAATCTACACACAACGAAAAGGATAAATCAGTGTGATTAACCTGGAATATATGGACAGAAAACAAACAGCTTTTGGATATTTTAAGCACCAAAAGCTGTTCAAATGATCCTGTCTCCTAGTGCGTTACTGGAAAAAGATATAGTAAATTTTTTTTTTTTTTTATAATTTAAACCCACAGATGGAACTCTTTAAGTTTAGTCCATTACGAGGGGATGAAACACTGAAATTCACTGTATCAACTGTGAACTATTGAAGGGCTAGAGAACAGGAGGCTTAAGGGAGAAACACTGTTCAGATTTTTTCATATCAGCAAATTCTATTTTAAAAAATGAGTTAATTCTTGGCTGAAAAAGGGATTTACTGTACAATGTGTTCTCGTAAAGAGCCATTTAGAAGCTTAAAGGCACTCAAACCATTTTCAGCCTCTACATTTGAGCAATGGGTCTACCCACAGTTTATTACAGTTTTTATTTGTGTCGTTAAAATGGTGAAACACAGATGCTTTTATGAACTATTCACAGCTGAGCAACTTGACAGTTGTGGCTGTGGTTGCCTATTGTTCCAGGACATCTACATAGCCATAATTAGGCAGTTAAGTTGAGTTTTATTTGTTTGATGTCATGATGGGATGCAAGAATGATTTAAGAGTTTTATGAAAAATGGCCTGGTTTGGGTCTTCACAGTAACAAATTGTCAAATTATTGTAATTATTTCTGATGTCCTTGGTGCTGGATCAATTTGTTAGGGAGGGACTCCATTTGTTCAGTTCCATTTGTGAACACTTTAAAGGAGGAGGGCATAAATTTTGAACCTTTAACTGTGTTTTCATCAGATTTACAGTCTTCTTACTGATAAAAGTATAACCTGTCATATAGCAAAGTAATAGCTAAACCACTAAAAGAAAAAAAAGTGTTTTTGTACTGTTAGTCTTCAATTTAATAACACAAAGATTTTATTTCTGCTATTAACAATAGCAGTAAAAAAAAAATCACAGATAATTTTTGTTTTTTTATCTGTAGGATAAAGGCCTTTATTTCTGATTGTGCAAACCCAATGAGCAGCACTGACTGGTTTCCTTGATTTACTGCAGCTCATTTTCTATCTAGAAAAACTCAAATTAAGAGGTGTGTTGAAATCGCACTCATTTTTCTTCAGGCATCGCAGGGATTGAATGTGTACTTCATGCATGTACCTCTTTACACTGAAAGTAATGGGAATAATTTGGAGTTTGTTTTTTATGGGCAATAGTTTTACTGGCCCAACCCAGGAAGATGAAACTGGACTGTATGTGACCCATGATGTAAAATGAGATTGATTTATGGAATAACATACCTGTCTGCAACTACTTGTCTCCTTACATTATAATATTCCTTTCCTATGAAAGTTCCTCTCTTGCATAAGGATTAAACAACTACTTAATAGTTCTAACATATTTATTTGAATTACATACAGGCAAAATAATTAAATCAGCTGAGCGTCTGTGTTAAAATGGAAAACCTTCTGCAATGAGAAGTTTTGTAAAATGTATATAAATTTACTTTGAGCAAAATATTGCATATAAAAGATGTGAAACTGTGAATGTCTGTTTGACTGTATGTTTTTTGTTTAGTTTAGCAGTATATTTTCAATTAGCATCCCATACTATTACTTAACACTGTGGACAGTAAAGGGTGAATACTTGGAATGACTTTGTGTTCTGACCTGAAACATTTGCTTGACTTTCCTGCGTGGCAAATTGACATTCAGCTTATGAAGAAGTTGGTAGATCTCGTCAATGTTTAGGAAACCATCACCATTCTTATCGGCTTCTTCAAACGTCTGCTTCATCCATGTAAGGCGCACACACATTAAGGAAAAAGAGGTGGGTTTTATGTGTATTTCTATCTACCTTATCTATCTACCTTTCGAGATAATTTCCAGCATTTCCACTTGTTTAATGTGAAACACAGACATAGATATATGAAAACAGATTAAGTAAAAACATTCTGATTGGAAGCTTTAGTATTACAAATTATCTGTTGAGAGTCTGCTTGAGTGAGTACATTATTTTTTAAGAAAAAACAACTGAAATTCACATTGTAGTGAAGAATTTTATTTTGAAAGATTAAACGCTTCCTTCAGAACTAAAAATATATACACTATATTGCCAAAAGTATTGCCTCATCTGCCTTCAGATGCATATGAACATAATCCATAGGGTTTAATATGATGTCAGCCCACCCTTTGCAGCTATAACAGCTTCCAAAAGGTTGTTCCACAAGATGTGTTTATGGGAATTTTTAAACATTCTTCCAGAAGCACATTTGTGAGGTCAGACACAGATGTTGGATAAGAAGATCTGACTCACAGTCTCTGCTCTAATTCATCCTAAAGGTGTTCTATCGGGTTGAGGTCAGGACTCTGTGCAGGCCAGTCAAGTTCTTCCACACCAAACTCACTCATCCATGTCTTTATGGACCTGCTTTGTGCACTGGTGTGCAGTCATGTTGGAAGAGGCAGAAACTGTGCCCACAAAGTTGGGAGCATGAAATTGTCCAAAATGTCTTGGTACACTGAAGCATAAAGAGTTCCTTTCACTGGAACTACCACGCTGGAATTCACTGAGCTCCTGTGAGCAACCCATTCTTTCACAAATGTTTGTGGAAGCAGTCTGCATGGCTAGGTGCTTGATTTTATACACCTGTAGCCATGGAAATGATTGGAACACCTGAATTCAATGATTTGGATGAGTGAGTGAATACCTTTGGCAACACAGTGTATGAATACAAAATTGTTTTTCTTCCAAGAAAATTGATGTTGAAGTCAAGACACCTGACAGCAGTGATCTGTATCCAGCTATTCATTTAAAGGATATTGGTCATGTGTACGCTGCCGCTTGGCCAATGAGTCCTCATCACTGATTCCGGCCATCAGGTAGCGGAGGCCAGTTATCCAAGTTCTGGCTTCTTCTGAATTTGATGTTACTAGGTCAAGGGACTCCATGTGGTTTCCATGATAGACTGTGAAACAACAGGCTGGGTCGAAGCCGCCATCCGCATGCCGATGGAAGATGTCTGATTGACCACCTTCTGTCACCTTATACAGTGAATCGATGGTGACTGACAGAGTGAAAAGATGAGAAGGAAGGAGGAAAATAATTAATTAAAAAGGCACAATTTCTCTCTCTAGTTGATACTGAATTACAAATTAAATGAAAGGCTGCTAATATTAAACTTTTGAAAAAGCAACAACTGTGTAAAAAATGTACTATAATAGTTAATACTCAAGTTCAAGTATAATATTGTTATAGTAAAAACATATCCAAAAGTGGCACAGTTGCACTGGCTGGCTTGTTCTATCATTATGACAAATATGTGCACAGACGTTAATCTCACAAACATCCATTTGCTCTACATTAAAGTGTACTATAAACTTCTGATTTGGTAACATTATAGCAAAAAAACTAGAGCACCCAACTTATTTTGAAAATCATAGTGCATTATAGTGCCAGTCGCCTCAAGTCACTTTATATTGCAAATTAAAGACACTAAAATATTAAAGAGAAAACCCCAACAATCAAATTTAATCAAACACTGTGGGAAGGAAGAATAACCTTTAACATACTTTTTTAAAATGTGTGTATCTATGTGTACCTGTGCTCTGTCCCCTTATTTATTCTGTTTTCTCCCCTCTATCTTTTTTTTCTTACTCTCTTTTCTTCCTGTCTGTCAGACCTGCACTCATATTTTTTGGACAGTAATAGAAATGAATAAATAAATAAAATAAAAAACAAACATTAACAAGAGGAGCCTAAAGAGAGTTTATAGAGCTCTTCTTGTAAAAGCAAATATGTTTGGCATAACAGTGCACTCGGATCATGATTCTGATTGTGAAAACTGCCAGTGAGAAGGAAAGGGAAAGAGGGAGAAATAATGAGAGAATAGAAAGACAAGGGCATGACTAGTTTTTAAAGATTCATTCTGCAGCAATGTTGAATTGGTTTGGGTGCTGAAAGAGACAGGACAGGAAAATTAAAGTTTATTATTTGCTGACAAATAAAAAAATATGGACTTACACTGTGGTATTATCCTTTAACTTTTTGAAAAATAACTATGATTAAAAAGATGCAGGTTCCTTCATGCTCTGCTTTTATGTGATACACAAAGGCAGAGAAAGAATATAAGTAGCTCCTATAGGCTTCAGAATATCACAGCCTAATGAGATTGGAGTATAAACCCAGCTATCTCTGAGTCTGTGTCTTTGTGAGGAAAGAGAGACTCCCTGCAGTAAAGTATGACCTTTTTCTGTATTTACAGTACACTCTATGCATTTCTTCGAGTTGCTGCTTTTCCCTTTATGTCTATAAAACAATTTCTTAATGACTTCCATCAATGCAAAAATCATTTTTAGCAGGATGTTTAAATGACTAATTAAAGGATTGGTGAGTTGTTGTTTTTTTTTCATTATTCAGTTACCTGTCTTACTACTCATCTTAAAATACATTTCGTCATGATCCATTCCAGAATTATCCACACTACACTCTCATACCACATCACTTCCTGTTACATAATCTCATCTCTGAAATACTGCTACAGTATGACTGAAAGCAACAATATGGCCGCCTTGTTTTGGCACTGCTAAGGAAGACGGTGCACACACACATTTTCAAAGAAATAGTCAGGCAGCTGTTGTGTGTTTCTCTTAATCATGTCAATGGAGAGGATCTAAGAGGCTTATCTAATGCTGACAGTCTACACATACACACACACTGCCATCTACACATGTAAGGACAGGTCCATAGACAGATGTATGCCTTAGTGGGTTGATGCAAAATAAAAAAAGAGCCAACGGTGCTTTGAGGGGGCTGTGAAACCTATAATGATAATCCTCTCAGAGCCAGAGCAGTGTGGTAAACTCAGATTATTAAACTTCAACAGACATTCCAGGAAAGAAAAAAAAAGAAGTTTATGGCTGCAAAAAAGGAAATAAAAAAAAAAAAAGTATTATTTGTGTTATATAAGAAGAAATAATCTTGTGTTGATATCTTTTTATAGCCTTAACTGTTGAGTTCTTGAAACAGTACAATATAAAACTGTATGTTCGAACAATTATGTATGCAAAGAGCAGAGAGTGGGGTTTATTGTCTCAGTAACATTTGTTTAGTTTTAAAAAACAAAAACACGTTGTTTCAGGCCATAGCTGATTTTTTTTTCTGCATTACACCAAAATCATAATCTTTCCAACAACTTAAACAGGTGTAGATGACAACCACTGATACCGATAAAATTATTCTATTTTATTTATTTTGCTTTTGAATTTTTTTTAATGATTTTCTGATTTTAAACCAAATTCATATTAATTATACTACTACATGTCCATGCTACAGTATCATTTGGTCTGTGATTTTAGACCATTAGTAAGAGATGGCTAGGCAACATAATGCTGTTATAATATATAGTATCATGCATAATTAAAGTTTTGTGGATAGAAATTAGATTAAATTACTGCTGTGAAGTAAAAATGACACAATGCTTTCCTACAGTGTTATAGGTATTTAAACACTACAAATGCGTCACTTTAGCCCATGGGTAGTGGTTACTAGGCAACATGATGACATCATAATATCTGATATGGATCGAAGGCAAAGATATACCTTTGTTCAAATTTTGCTTGCTCAGGGCCTGATTGTGTAGGAGGAATTTGTGGAAAAACAAACAGAGAGATTTTGTGTATTATTTGTGTATTTGTGTATTGTGTATTATATTCAGTGACCTTATAATATTACAATAATCTATAGGACACAGTTTTTATGGTAGCACAGTCTTGTAATAACATAACTGAAGAAAATGCAGAAGAATTCTTCTCAGAAACTAAAGGGAAACAATCTGTGAGAAATGATCTGATTTTTAATAGCACATATCTTACGCTGTAAATACAAAATGTATATACTCTACTATGGCCAGAAAGCACCTTGTGGCAAATCATTGTATTCTACACAAAAGTCATTTTCTATTGTAAATCAAAGGTAAACACTACTTTTACTCAAGACAATTTTTCAAACTTAACTGCACATTAATAAATGCAACTAGAGCCACCATTTTTAAAAAATATGTAGATTGGTATGCATGAAATACTGAGTTACAAAAGAAACCATATGATAGATGGCCTATTGATGAAGCGCAGTATACTTGCCCTTAAAAATGACATTAAAAGACAGCTGACTTTTTAATTTCTCAGAGGATTAATTCCCCTAATATTTAAGCTTCAGTATGAATCTTAAATATTAGGGGTATTAATCCTCTAATATTTAAGCTTCAGTATGAATCTTGAGACCGTGATGGAAATGCAGACAAACAACTGTTTATTAAGGTCCTGTATTTTAGCTGTTTTTTGTGCCGGGACCTCACATATGATTAGTAAGCATCGAGGCTAATCTATATGGTCACTTAGGTTGGAGGTTTGTTCGGTGGTACCTCTTGATGTGCTCCTTCAACTTAGACAAACTATGACAAAATGTTCTAATAAAGAATATTTTCCCCCATCAAATGTATCAGGAAGTTTAGAAATTATAGCATAATTTGAAAGAAAGCCGAACAGAAAGCCATATGCAAAAAGAATTCATGTATGTGTTTTTGTGTACATGCAGAGTGGTGAGTGTGTGTGCGTGTGTGTGTGTGTGTGTGTGCGTGCGTGCGTGCGTGCATACTCACTCTTAGCCTTCTCACTCTTGCGTGAAGGCTTCCAGCGAATGCAGGAACGATGTTCATCCAGGTAGAAGAGCCTTACCAGTGCTTTGGATCCTGCCTTCAGCTTTACCATCTGTGTCCCCGACTGCATAACACTCATGCATCTCTCCACTGCAAATAAATTCACACACACACACACACACACACGAAAAAGGTTAGTAGAGCACTATATCAAGACAAAAGAGAGGAACAGGTGTTTGGCTTTAACTGTATGTTCTCAGGAAGAAGTGTGGTAAAGTGTTACAGAGTCACACAGTTGGTTACTCAGCCAGCAGCTGATGTGGGTCAGACTCCAAAATGAACAGAGATGCTTCTGTGTAAGCACACAGGGCTGCTTTTCTGTTACCCCTCTGACCTGCTCCTAAGAGCAGCTCAGAGAAGGAAGAAGTAAAGAGATCTCAGAGAGCGAGAGAGAGACTCGTCTGATGTGTATGTCTCTGTTCTAAGTTTCACAGAGGGCCTAAAGAAATGTCTAAAAAAAAATCTTCACATTATGATGAAGCAGGTGGGAGTGAAGATTTGGCTGCATTCAGAGCTGGTGAATTTGTTGCATACCTATGCAGATACGTTTGCTTCAGTCTGTCAGTGCTTTCTGGTGTCTGTCTCTGAGATTTCTCCCCCTTCCCCAATCCAACTGGACTGAATACAATTCTCCTTGCGGGTCTCACAGTATTGAATATATTTCTTCAAAAAACTAAAATAATTCAAAAGCAGAATCTGTGTTGCTGCTACTCTGGATTATCAACAGACCTCACTGTGAGCAGTATGAATTGAAACTATGATTTGTTGATGTTGTTTTTGTGGAGAAGGGTTTGTGGCGGCTAGTTAGGTAACTTCAGTGCTGGGCTGCAAGGTTTGATATGTGCACCTGCTGCATCATACCTTTTTTTAAAAAATAAAATGAGAATACTGTCGTATTTATAAAAGTCTCTGCCCATCAGCTTTAATATTAAACACACACAAACATGCTGATTGCAAATCTATGCTTAATATTTTCACAGTAAACACAGGCAGACGATGGTCAGGTCTCTGCCCCCGCATTACATTGTAGCAGTATAGTACTCATGTGTGTCTTATAGCAGGAACTGAAAACTCAATTTCTGGCAGTTATCTACTGGCAAAGGTTCAATTAAAGACACTTGAAGTATGGTGAGGAGGGGGGCAAAGTGTTCTGAAGAGGAGAGCAGAGGGACTGAAATGATGGCAAGAAGTGGCTTTGAGTTTGATTGCTTGAGTGCCTAGTACTGTCCAGCTTTGAGAAAGGATAAAAGACAAAGCTTCAAACTTTTTTACTTTGTGTGACAGCTGGTGGCACAGATATAGACAGGGATGACAGCAGAGAGACGGGGAGATTTCCATCCTCATTAGTGGAGTGTGTGCACGCCTCTGTGTGTATGTGTGTATGCGTGGCTGAGGATATTTCACATTTTCATGTAGGGATGCATCATTTTTATGTTAACATGCATCATGTAGATACATACATCTGACACTTACAGTAAGTAAAGTAGAAAGATGAATGAAATACTTGATAAACTCACTGTTAAGTTTTCAGATATCTGGCCTTAAAACATTGCTGACACATTTTAAATGCCTCCTCCCTCCCTTGACCAGACTGTATTTATGAACTGCTAATTATCATTTTAGTTAAATGTTAAGTTTTGACAGTGATAGAACAGAAACATGTGGTTGGAGAGAAACTCTCTGCTTTCTCTGGGAAAGTTATTTACTAAGATAGACCTGATGAGAACAATTCTATACATCATTTCTCTAATTATATCTTTGCAGTCACCGTGTAGAAGATGCACCACAACAAATATGATGCTGATGTGATGATCTAAAATATGCCATGGCTAATATAGTAACAAAAACTGGAACTGCCAGCTTCACTGCCTGCTTTCTGGAGTTGCTATGAGCTAAATGACTTTCTTAAGGAAAATCTAGTCAGATGTTTGCCAACACATACGCTGGAGCCAAGTCCTCAAGGCCAAGGCACTCTCAAAAAGACACAAATCATTTGGTGCTGCTGAATAGTAGTGATAATAATAATAGTAATATCCCCACACTCCTTGTCTGTTCCCTGTTCATGTTTTTATCCTATGCAGGCACAATTTACAACATTTCAACCAGAGATCATCTTTTTCAGATAAAGTTGAGAGAAAACACACTTGTATTGATGACAATGAGGGGCAATACAGGAGTGATTGCACATTTCCCATAATAATTACTTACAATAATTTCTTTTTTTATAGAGCTACTTAGTAAATGATCCACAAAATCAGCAGAAACTGGATTATATTTGTATCTAAAAAAAAAAAAAAACTCAGTTCTACACTTTCCAGGTTTGTGCTCCCCCACTTTGAAAAACAGGCTGCCTTCTGATAAGTAGACATTTAACTATAAACTATTTCAGTAGGTTTAGGATGATGAATTAACCTCTTCCTCTAGATGTGTAATGTGCAGCCATACCGCAGGCTAGAGCTGAGGAATTACATTCCTAAACCTTCAAGATGAGCTGTGATTACTGTGAAGTGTAACACTTTATATTAAGGTACGAGTATCCACTATCAGCTGGCTGTTTTTAGGGTGCATAGCTGCAGCATAAGGGCAATTTAGTAGTCATTACTAAACAGCCCTTATGCTGCAGCTATGCACCCTAAAAACAGATGCAGCATAAGGGCTGTTTAGTGGTCATTATTCAGTATGTACTGATGCCTTATTTTACATTACAATATTCTATAATTATTAGGGTATTAAGAGATTTTCCTACAAGAACCCTCTGCTGCTGAAAACTAGTAAATTAGTTATTAGCTACATACTTTGTGATTGGGACTGAATTTGGACAACTGTGATAGAGCAAACAATTATATAATTATATATTATTATTATATTATTATATTATATAATTCATGGACATCTACTCTCCAACAACAGGCTGCAATTGAAAGGAAAACTCCGTAGTACTTGCAGTTACCCAAAGTAGCTATATACCACTTAATGTTAAATTAATGTTAATTTTGCAAACCAAAGTGGATCTTTGACAGTTTAAGACAACAAATAAAACATAAACATCACAGTCTGCACGTAAACACATTTGTCAGCCATTGCCCTTAAGCCCAAACATTTACTCCAACCATAAGGTTCATGATAATTCTTCTCCTGAACCAGTATTTAAATGAAGGTGAGCGCTGGTGTAAATTTCCATTCATGCAGTCCCTCAACAAAAATCTCAATGTGCTATTTAATGAAATTAACATAGCATCTATTTCAAAAACAGTCATGGTTAAGAGGTTAGGAAAATGTGTTTCCTGCAACTAAATGCATGCATGATTATTAGCTGTTTATTTTTTTTTAAATCAGTGCTGAAGGAACCTAATGAGTCTTCAGGGTTTACAAATACAAACTGTAGCTGTGTTACGCCCCTCTGCGATCTGTAGTCTCTTTGTAGTGGCAGTGAGAGTGTTTCAGGTGCTGCTAATTGCTGATTATCTGCACCTAAAATTCTGGTGTCAGTCTCCACTTTATGTTGCGGCTTTTGAGCCAGGTCGTAACAAACTGTCTAAAGGCTTCATGTCAAAATTAAAAAATTAAAAAAATCTATTACAGTTGTAGTAGTAGACACAACTACACAAAAAAATATTTAAAAAATCCATATTTTGATGACATGGGCGATTATCTTCAAAAACAGCAAAAGTCAAACCTCTTGTGGCTCTAAAACACGTATTTAAGCATACTTGGCAGGGCACACACTCAGCAGAGCGCTGAGTGCAATCTGCAGTCTCTCTGTCCCGAGGACAGGCTTAGCACGTATTTTGCTTTCGATACGAGATGAGTTCTTTTAGTCACAGATGCTCACTCCAGAGACGTGCAGAAACACAACTAAAAGCAAACGAGTCCAAAAGATGCGTATTACCTCTGAAGGCTCATAGCACATCATAAATGCAAGAATAGTCACACAACCTGTCATGTTAATAACACAACGAAGAACAAACATTAGAAGACTGTGCAAATATATATAACAAGCTAACTGCTCTTTAGGCGTTAGCCAACAGTAATGGACTGCAAGGGTCACTGTTTATAAATGATGTGCTTGAATTTATATAAAAGGATTAGAGATGTGAACATCTGATATGACAAATGGTCAAACACGGGAAAAGAAGCAGCTTAAAATACAAATTCACTGTTAAAAGTATGTTTTTGCTGAGTAGGTTATAAGCCAAATACGAAGATATTTTATTTGAAGTTGAACAACCAATTGTGGTAGCAAAATGCTGCCTCTTTATACTTCCAGCAAACAAAGAGAAGCATTAACATTCATTTGAATTCATGTTTCTCTCCACCAGGCCAGTATTTACTCAACCCTTCAGCAACTCTTGAGGGAACTATTTATTTATTTATTTTTATTCTATCCACTGGATATATATACACATAATACACTGAGTCCATCAAAGATGCTTTGCTGAAAAAAATATGTTCTTAAGATTAATATGAGTAATCACAGTGAACCAAAATGGTAAAATTATGAGCCATAAAACTTAAACCCTGTGCTAGATGATACTAAAAAAGCACCACAGAGCAGACAGAAGCTGCAGAACTGGATATTTCTGTTAGTCTATCCTGTGAGAAATATTTCATTTAATGCAGTGCCCTCCGTTTGTTGTTTAGCAAATAAATATTATTTAGTTGATCTGTGAAACCCTATTACAGCAGCCACAAGAGCAGCATCCTGGGAAGGAGGTTATGATTTGTTTCATTTCAATAAATTATATGACTCAGGACCATAATCACATGGTGTGGAGTATAAACAGATCATACTGGCAAAACAATGGCACATGGCATGGCTACAGAATAACAAATATTGGTTAAATAAAGGAAGGACATTATTCCAGAGTCACCACATTTGCAAAAGTAGTTTCTGTTATCTGATTGGAGTAACAAAATAATAATTGCATTTATGTAAATATAACACAAAGAAAATGGCCTGCCTGCACTTTTGGTTCTCATACAGCAGATTTTTTTTATACCATTTTAAGCTCGTGTTAGATAAATATCACCTGATGTCATACTTCTGAACTTATAACATTCACTGCTTCTGGCTTGTAGAATCATGGCCTTCACAGTTTCACTACCACTTTAGCGAGTGGTTGGTGAGTGTTTGCAGACAAGTTGGCACCTTGCATGCAATCTATGGGCGACCACAGAAATGTGCTGGCAACCAAAGAAATCACAAGAAGGTTTTTGGTGCAGCGCGCTCTTTGTAACAGATTTCACCTCATAGCAGCGACCACTCAACAACCAGAGTCATTTTTCTCTAGTGGCCACAGATTACCAGGAGGTTGCCAGCTGGTCTCCAGGCCTGTGTGACTGAGGCCTAAATCAAATTGACTACAAAAAAACCCTAAAAAAAATGCTAAATTTGCTGGGATATTTGCTTATGTAGTTTCTCATTGTGAATGTCAAATGAACAAATGTATTTCACAGTGACATTAAAATATTCTGCAGTGCATAAAACTATAGTTGGGCAATTAGCTTTAATGCAACCAGTTTAATCAGCATTCACTGAACACTGTAGTCTTGTGCATTCTTTAGTGATAAAGTGTTAATATTGTTTACCACTGTAACTGTTAAAAAAAACAAAAGTGGCATAATTTTTGCCCCATTGTTACCTCCACTAAAAAAGTTGTGTTTTTGGTAGCGTGTGTGTGTGTGATGTGTAAATATGATAGTTTGAAAAGTTTTGAATGAATTCTCATACAACTTTGCAGGAGTGTAGAGTGGGGTCAGGTTGACAATCCATTAAAATGTACCTTACATCCACCAAGGTCTTCATGGACAACTTCATAATTTATTGGTTGTAAATTGACCAAAAAAAAACCTTATAACTTAGCGACTAGGATTCTTACAAGTGTGGCAACTACATAAACATTTAAAATATCATGTCACATTTGACCTCTGAGCCCTCTGAGTTTCTTGGGCGCCAGGGTGGCTTAGTGGTGAAGCCAGCGACCACATACATATGCCGCGTTGCAGTGCGGGCGGCGTGGGTTCAAGTCCCAGCCTGTTGCTAATTTGTCCGCGTGTCTTCCCCTGTATCTTTCCCCCATTTCCTGTCTCCCTCCACTGATGATAAAAGCCGCTGTGGCCAAAAATGCAAAAAATATATATATATAAAAAAAAAAAAAAAGACTGTTTCTTAATGCCATTGTTTGTATTGACAACTTATGGGCATATAGGGAATAATACACAGGGATTTAAAATATCACATTATTTTATCATGACTTTTTTCTGTACATTATAGTAACAGATTATAACCTTTTAAATACATAGCAGTTTGAATACATGTACAATGTTCCTGAGTACTTTTTTATAAAACAAAATAAACTTGATCAAAAACTTTTTTCACTTGATATTTGTTACCAAACATTTAAACAAATTTTACTAAACAATAAAATGAATGCTACACTTGCACTATATCCACATAAATAAAATATATTAAAAAAAAAATTATACTCAGAATTATGTCAAATAGATTATAATGGGTTTCAACAGGGCGAATAACAAAAGCCTGCATTTTGCACTTGCTTTTAACGGCACTACAAACTTCTTAAAGTATGTTTAAAAAGAACAAAGAAAATAAATGAATACTATTCCCTTAAAAGTAAATACTGCCCAGAGAGTGAGCTGCCTTGGCAGAGGTTTACGCTCTCTGAGAGCTTCTTGTTATATTTAGTACATGATAGTTCAGAAGAATTAGGATATGAGGCACAAGGTTTCATTACATCCCCTAAGAGTTCTATATAAATATTAAATGTAATTTTTTTTATATCCAGCTTTAAATTACTTCTTACTCTTAGCCATTTTAAATCATTTATCACATTGTAGGGAACACCACCAACTTATATTGGCTCATAATGGATGAGCAAGTACTTTATAGTGTTGTAAGGAGCCTTCAGGGCTGTAGAAAATAATAGGACACTGAAGACACAGAGACATTCAGGGAAAAGAATTAATCAAAAACAAGAAAATAGGCCATGTTACATTATTTATCACACATAGCCATTTATGAAATCCACAGCTTCATTAACAATGGATTTCAATGGAATACTCTGTCATATGTGGGTTTCCTGTAATGCTAATCATATCCACAGTCTTTCTCAGCTCGCTGTGTCAGTCTTTTAAAATCCATGACTCAGACTAGACAAGTTGCAGTTGCAAGACAAGTTGCAGCATCACTCTGCCAGCAGTTAGATATGTAACATCACAAATCAGGCCCAAAGTGAATAAATGCTCTTCACCAGCCCTAGAAAGTACATGCCCACTGTTCCCTTGGAGCATAAATATGTAAAAGTGTTTTTCCAAGAGGCAGTCAGATATATTTCACAAGAAAATGCTCAAAGGGAATACAGAAGTCTTTTTTTTTTTTTTTTAATTTATCCATCCTGCTCAACAGCCAACAAAAGGCAGCTTTCCAGAAATAGAGGACTGACATGCAGGTATAATTTCAACATCTGTTTGCATAGAAGCACAACCTAAAGTAAGTTCACTCCCTCCCTTGCTGCTTCTTTTTCCATGTTTGCTCTATTTTCTTCAATCCATCCCTGCTATTCCTTGACCTTTCTGCGGGCATTCTCCTGTCACTCTGTTTTCCATCACCATGATAAGCACCACAAAAGAGCCAAATCTCAAACTTACACTCCCTTCCAAAAGTATTAGAACAGTGAGGGCAATCCCTTTATTTTTACTGTAGACTTAAAATGTTTGGGTTTGACATAAAAAGAATCAATATGACACAAAAGATCAACATCTCAGCTTTTATTTCCAGATATTTACATCAAGGTGGCACCTTTTGTCTGAACCCACTCATTTTTCTTGTGAGCAAAAGTATTGGAATAGATAAACTTAAAATAGATTAAAGTGAATAAGACAACATTTAGTTGCAAATCCTTTACTTGCAATAACTGCATCAAGCCTGTGACCCACTGACATCACTAAACTTTTACATTCTTCTTTTGTGATGCTTTGCCAGGTTTTCACCGCAGCCTCTTTCAGTTGTTGTTTTGGGGGTTTACGCCCTCCTCATTAGCAGGTAAAATGCTCTAGAGTTTAAGTCTGGAGATTGACTAGGCCAGTCTAAAGCCTTTCATTTCCTGCCCCTGATGAACTCCTTATCTTATCTTATCTGCATAATATAGGACCTGTCAATCAGTTTGGTGGCATCTTTCTTTAAACTGGCAGACAAAATGTTTTTGTTCGGTTTTCATGTTGGTTACTCCTCTAACTATAAATGCACAATCTGCACAGGCAAAGCCCAAATCTGAACCTGAGTGCAGACATTCTGCGCTATTTATTGTTTGAATAATCAATGCAACAGGATGCACCTGGGCAACAAAACACACCTGTCAGTCGACAAAAGGTGCTATCTTCTG
The DNA here is from genome assembly GCF_007364275.1 of Archocentrus centrarchus. NCBI lineage: Eukaryota > Metazoa > Chordata > Actinopteri > Cichliformes > Cichlidae > Archocentrus > Archocentrus centrarchus. Next base: position 21,441,826 of record NC_044358.1, on the reverse strand, counting down.
AACTGTGTATCAGATCCAGATGTAAATACCTGTAAATAAAAGCTGACTTGTTGCTCTTTTGTCTCATATTCATCTTTTAATGTCAAACCCAAATGTTTTCAGTCTAAAGAAAAAATAAAGGGATTGGCTTCACTGTTTCAATTCCTTTGGAGGTGAGTGAATTTAGGCTGGACACTGAAAAAACAGAATGGAAGAGAACAGGTGGGTTAATAGCTGCCCAGGAGAGGGAAGTCGGCTCACAATAATAGATGAGAACTCATTTAAGGAGCTCTTTGAAGACCAGTGATGTTGAATCAAATAATCAGTGCCCTGAACACCTTGTCCAATTTCCCCTGAAGTATTATTTGCTCAAAGCATCTGAGGAGAATATAAATTTTACAGTTTCAGTTCAAATTTGTAATTCTAGTCTCTCTCTTAGAGACACCTTTGCAAAAATGAATTCACTGCCTTTTTAACCTCACTTGACATTTTTATGCAAGTTATCCTGTGATGGTGGTCTTTGTGCTTTACCGGTGCTCTCCCTGCAACCTTCCAAAAAAGGATTTTATACAGAAATACATGGCTGCTCCACCCAAGTATGAAAAATGTGATTTTTTTTTTCCTTTCTTTTTTACCTATTGGAGAGTAGAAAAAATGAAGAACAGCTTTTCTTTTTTCTACTTTTTAGCTTCCATTTCCTCTGCTGCTGCACATGCATCTACTGCTGTGCTGTGTGTGTGACAGTTTATGTGCGTGCATGTGTAAAATCTCATCATCTCTGTCGGCGCACAGCAGAGAGCAGATCAAAGCTTTGTCTTTCCACAGAGGCCAAGGAAATTCAAACATATTTTAATGGGGTAGGTGATGAAGACGCCTCTGTGATAACCTGATGAACAAAGCCTGTCCTCACTTAGATCCATATAATAAGGCCTGGGACCGCAAACACATTTCACATAACACCTGGTATTTGATTATCAGCTACAACAGCTTTCATTAATCATTTTCAATCTTAACTGCCATTTTTTTAATCACAACACTGATGTGAGTGTCCTATTAGCTATGCCCTCATTTGACTGACTAATCAACTCGGGCTAATATTTCATTTTTTTGCATGGCCCTGTATGAGATCTCTGTTAAGATTTGGTCTAAGGGTGATGACTAGAATGGACAACAGTCCAAAGAGTTATTGTAATTTATTCATAACTACATAAATTCATATTCACCAGCATCTGCCTGATCCTTCATGCACTATTCATGTGGCATAAGGCACCAACACTCAAACTATCTGAACCAGTTTGGTTACTGAAAAACAAACTGCATTCAGACAAGAATAAAACTGTCCGAATCGAGGCTTCTGCCACACAGCTTTCGTTACCTGCAGGTTTGCTTTGTGCACTCAAGTTTATTCAAGATGTGATTCGGTCCACAAGACAAAATGACATTTACACGGCAATATAATGTGAGATAAAATATGCAAAAATCAACAAACAAACCAGAAAAATCTTCCCTCATGAGGACTCTTCTGTGGGTTCAAAGTTATGGTAGCTGAAAGTGAGCAATTTGATTATTCTGGGGATGTTCCATTGCATAAACATGAGCTCCTGCTCTGCTCCTGTGCTATGAATAGCACCAGGATGTGAGGTGTTCAATATGCAAGATGTTGGCACACATTTAGAAAACCTGTACAGAAACAAAACATGAAGATGCGAGTTTTTCACAACATATATCAATTTAAGTCTAAACGATGGGGAAAGCATGACAAAAATGCTGTCAACTCTTATTTGTTGACTTCAGTCTGTGTTAGTGTCTAGACTCACACACATGCTTAAAACACACAGACGCACAGATGTCAACTTACCAGTCTGTGTAAGCCTGCATTTCTGTGGTACAGCCACGGTGCCACCAATATGGTATATGTTACGCGCCAGGAGAGTCGCTACTGTTAACGCAGCAGACTTTTCAGCAGGACCGTGAATAAAGGTGGATTGTACTTTATGAGCAGACAAAGAAGTGGGACCAAAAAGTGAACAAATTTCCTCCATTTCCTCAGCAGAAAAACAAAAGTCGCCTGTAGGAGTCCACCTCAGCTCAGCCCCAGTATGAACCACACTCAGCTTTACCTGTAGCTAAACCCTCTGAAAACCACTTGCGCTTTTCCTTAAATTAGGCTTGATGGACAGAGCGCACTCACTTCAGACAGCCTCCACAATCCAAACAAGAAGCAAGCACACCAACACTCCTGCTGTTCATCTTCCTCTGTGCTGTGCTCTGATCTGTAGCGTCACCTTCATCTGACAGGCTTGAATCTCAAAAAAAACACACATGTCCACCTTTCCCGTGGTCATCTGTTCTCCACTCCCGCTCTTCCCATCCACCTCCCTCTGATGTTCGCAGGTCTTTCAGAACATGTGCAGCTGTGTGAGTGTGGCTGCCAACGTGCTGCTCTGACAAACAGATTTGTATTGTTGTGCAGTTTGTGGAGTGATTATGAAGAGCATGGGAGGAGGATAGTGCAGATTTGTGTCTCTGTATCAGCTGGGTTCATTAAGGTCAACCAGTGGGATACAGGGATAAGAATGATGACATAACATTCATGATAATGCATTACTAAAAGTAAGATTTAATGGGCTGACATGTGGGAGGAGTGTATGTGGGGATGTGAGTACAACAGGAAAAGTCGGAGATGGCACATCTGTTCATCTTTCACTAAATGTGCTGCTATTATACATAAACCTTTCCCTCCTAGGAGTATAGTCCTCTTCCTCCTCATTAAAATGTATTTGATCAGGAAATTAAAGATGCCATTTGTTAGGAGCAACATAATAATGTAATTTAATTAATGCGCTTATGTGTTGTTTTTCATCCCCTAATCTGGTGTTAAAATCACAGTCAATAAGCTATAGAACAGCTCGAAGATATGAATGGCTGGTCAATTAGGGAAGGCTTGGGTACATCTAATTATGATGTGCTTTTTTTTGGGGGGGGGGGGGGGGGGGGTCCTTTGTAAATTTTTTCAGGCTATACTGAAGCACTGTTTTCTCGCTTTTTACCCTTGAGCAGAGAAGTCCTGGAGTGGTACTTCTCATCTCTTCTCTAGCACTTACAGTTGGACGAGAAAAGCATGCTGTGATGAAGAGAGGCCAGATGCAATAATTGCTCAAATACAGAGATAATGACAAGCGTTTCCAGGCAGTATCTCCTTGAAGATTGAACAAAAAAGCTTGAGAGGAATTCATAACATGCTTACTGTCACACCGCTGCATACATGAAGTATAGTTATTTTGAGATGGCATGCTTCACCAGTTGTTGGTTTTTCATTAGAAATACAACTTTGGAAATGTGGTGAAGTTAGTATAGTTGGTATAGTTTATACCTCCATTGTTTGAATTCAATTTACTGCATGTGTTAAGCTGCTGGATGCCCTAATTTCCTTTGGGATCAATAAAGTATTTATCCATCCATCTATCTAAGAGAGCTGGTTCAGACAGTGTTCCAACAAATGGAACAAAAGGTTTTACAAAATAAAACTAAATGAAGTCATCTGTACCTACAATGATGAAGGTCTAGATGGATAGCCTGCTGGACATTGTCTACACACAGGAGAAGAGGTACAGCAAGGGGCTCTTCAAGGACAAGAAAGTCCTGCTGTTCTTTAGCACTGACTGTCTGAAGTCTGTGTACATTGCCACTGGCATTAATGGAGACGTTAAGATCACCCTGTGGCAGATGGGAACCCTGATCTACTGTGACCTGTAGGTTTTTGCCCCTCAGATCTTCTGAGATCCTGCTCATGTTTCTGCTGAGGCTGCGAAACCTATGTTTGGAAGCACCACTCTACTTTGCTCCCTTGGACTACTTTGACAAGGAGAAGATCTTCCAGCTGAATCCTGAGGTCCACGAAACAGCTGGTTTCAATAATTAATTAACTTTCCCTTTTTGTTAAATGGTAATGTAATCTAAAAAAAATGTTTTTAAAGTGCATGCTGTTGGTTCATCATTTGCTATAATATGCTAAATATATTTACTTTTTTCCACTACAGTCTTACATACTTAACTTATCCACTGCCACAAGTCACTGCAAAGGTAGAGTTTAGAAGTCCCTGCTCAAAACAGTAAAACTGCATTACACAGAAGTGATGTAACTTTGAAATATATATATGTGGGGTGAAGAGTTTCCCTTTGATCAAAACAAATCTCAAGAGGGGTGCGAGTCTCATGCCAGTCTGTTTTCATTCTGTAGTGAAATGAAGTGAGAGGTATGGAGAGTCAGTGTGAAACCTATGACCGTCAGTGTACTCAAAAAATATAGCATCAATTTTTAACAGTAACTAATAACTTAACTTTTTTAAGAAAAGATTTATAGAAAATTATTTCTGGAAGTATTTTTTAATTTCTTATATGAAAATTTCTTTGTATTGTAGGTAATAAAATATTATATAGCATTTTTATGTGGACTCAAATCTCACATCTACAAAAACCAGTCTGGTTTTCAGGCAGATTTTATTTATTTTTATTTTTTTTTATTACTGCAATAGATCAAAGATGATAAACTGCAAATTAAATCTCATGTAATCCTATCATATCTTCATATCTTCTTCTTACATATACTCATGAATCTGGTGTTATATTATCCAATCTCGATCCTGTTTCTCTGTTCCTCTCAGGACATTCAACAGCTTATGAAATTAAATTAGTCAGGCACACAGCTCTGTGACAGATGATGACTTCTGGTTAAATTTGTGGGGAAATCAGGCTGTAGCATGGTGTGATGAATGCCCCTAGCTCATTTGTGACTGTGCTGTTTTTAATGCCTTGGCAAAATTCAAATTCCATCACCTGTTCCACCAGTAGGCTTTCCAACAAAGTGATTACTGGGTGGCCCTATTTGTTCAAGTAACAAATCCTGATGTGGCATTTAATTGATTCAGTTTGTCTTGTTGCATGTTTCCGTTCATAGTGATGGTGCCCTAGAGCCTTTCTTAGTATGTATGAGGCGGAGAGCAGGTAAACAGCCTGAATCTGTTGTCAGTCAGTGCTAACACAGATAGACAGACTCTCACAGTCATACCTGTGGGACAGCTAGAGTACAATCCACCTGATGTGTGATTGAAAAGAAACACAGGGGAACCCTGTGTGAATGCAGAGACAACAAGCAGACTGCGTGCAGAAAAGGCTAATTAAAGAACCTAAAAGCTGCACAGCCATGACAAGTTTTCTAATGTAACCTTTTAAAATCAGAACAGTTGTTTGCTTATATAGGCAAACAAATCTTCAACCTTAGGCATACTTATTCTTAAATATATGGACAAAGTCTGATCGAGGTTTCTCATAAAGGAGTTTCAAGGGGTGCTGTGCTCTCCAGGCAATCAGAGACCTTACTGACCCTGGCCAAGAAATATTTTGGTAAAAACCTTAAGAAAATCATAGATTTAAAAAATACCGAATATTAAAAATGGATTGATAAATGTGCAATTATTTAATAATAGTTTGATCAAAAATGCAAGTGTAACAAAAATCAACCACTATAATCATGTATTGTTAAAAAATCTATATCTAGTGAAAGCTAGTGAGTAGTGGAATTCAATGTCATGTTCAAGAAACCAGTTTTTGCATGTCCATTGACGATGGGATGGACATGGTCAGCATCAATAGTCAGGAAGGATGTTGCTACTAAGGGGCCCAAGTGTGCCAAGAAAATCCATCCATGCTTCCACACTGTTTACGCCAAATTCCAGACCTGACCTTGTGAGTGTTGCAGCAGAACTTGAGACTCATCAGACCAGGAAATGTTTTTCCAATCTTCTATAGTCCACGTTTGGTGAGCCTGTATAAATAGTAGCTTCAGTTTCCTGTTCTTAGCTGACAGAAAAGGCACCCGGTCTTCTGGTCTTCTGCTGCTGTAGCCCATCTGCTCCAAGGTTCAACATGTTCATTCAGAGATGCTCTTCTGTAGACCAATGGCTTATTGAAAGAGACTTAAAGTAGCCCTATCTTGCTTTTCCTTATCTTCTGTGATATATAATGCTGGGATAGATCTTCATATTAAAGATAGTATATATATATATATATATATATATATACACACACACATGTGTATGTGTGAGAAAACTGACAGTTGGATATTTACTTAATAAGTTTCCTTTAAGAAACTTGAACAAAAAATTTTTTTGCCTTCTAAAGGCGGCCACATGACTGTTTTGTGATCTGCTGCCCCCCGCTGTTGTTTATCAGTGTTACATAGTACTGTTTCATGATAACATCAATAATATTATCTGTATGGTCAAGGTTAGGTTGAGTTTCAGAAACAAGAACTTCTTGCTTCTTGTAAAGATACAAAAAATAAAATAATCTTTTAAGGAAAAAAAGGTGGATGTAAGTTTTGGATACAGGTAGAAACAAGTCTGAACCAACTATTCGCAGGTGGCATCCATAGTGTCACTATAAGCTCAGTTGGATTTATGGTACATTATTTTCTTGTTAAAGGCATAAAGACAGCAAAAGTCATAAAAATATTATCCTAATCTGAAAACTCATTCATAACAAATTGACTTCTGAGCTAATATCCTCCCGTGTGCTGCCTGTACAGGCTAGTTTTGTACTCATGTGACAGCTTGGACTATTTCAGCAAACTGAACCAAAGGAAAACTGAACAGTTAGCCATGTTAATATCCATGTTGATTTGAACAATTAGAAGTGCTTCATCTAAGGACAAAAAGTGAACAAACTACATTAGAGGTGTCAAACATACTGTCCACTCCCACCAAAGGTTACAATCCTATCTACTGAATTTACAAAATGTGACAATTGCAGTGAAGTCAATAATAATTATGTTTTTCTATTAATTAAGGCTATCAAATTCAACTGAAAGGATCTGTATGTGGGGACAGCATGGTGGTAGTTTGGTTAGCATTATTGCCTCACAGCAACACGAACCTGGGTTCAAATCCACTAGCCGGATTTGTGTCTTTTCCGTGAGGAGTTTGCATGTTCTCCTCATGCTTGCATGGTTTCTCTTCAATACTCCAGCTTTCTCCAACAATCCAAAGACATACATGGGCTTAGGCTAACTGGTGATTTTAAATTGACCATAGGTGCAAGCGAGTGCATGCATGAATGGCTGTGTCTCTCTGCATTAGTGCTGCGATAGACTCCAGTCCCCCTCCAACCCTGAATTGGATGGAACTACATGCGAGATTTTGAAGGGTTTTTTTATTGCCAGTAAGGGAACAGATTGTACAGCAAATTAAAAAAAAATTATAATTAATCAATTAATTAATTAAAAAAAAACTTTGCATATAAAAGCCTGTGGACAGATTTCTGAAGAACTTTCCATTTCTTCCACTACAGTCTCACAAGTTTGCAACATGAGCTCAAATTAGCTTAAAAATTTACTCTGTATGCAAACAACTTGTTCCCAGCCCCAGAGTCCATCACAAATACCTGGCACAAAAAAGACCACCATGTGCAGGATATCATATTCAGCAAAGGACAATGATTCATTAGTTTCAGCAAACAACCCAGAGTCTCTAAGCTTTTTAGTGAAAGCTAATATTATAATATGACTTCAGTTCCATCATGAATTGATGAATGCCCCAGATTGTTTGTTTTGACCAGTTAAATTTCTGGAAGTGTATTTTTGTATGTATGTATGTATTCACTGTCTACTTATACATTGTAAATCACACATAAAAACTTAAACTTATGACACAGATAAATGGAAGTCGGGATAAAATTTTGCAGTGTTAAACATTATCACAGCTTCAACACTTTGCATTCGACAGCAACACAATGCCAAAAGGTTTTAACTACTGGGATCTGGAGTATACTTTCAAATATAAATTCTTTTTCAAACAAAGTCATTACACAAAACTTCTACGATAGAGGTAAAAACGTTTGGTAGGTCTTCTTTTAAGCAACATAAAAGAATACACACTCACTCTTCTGTCGCAGTCACTTACTTCACCTAATTAAGAGCGCTTAAAGCAATGTTCAAGCCGCCAGTGCTACAAATGGGTTCCCACATTCCCTCTGGTACAGAGTGTGGAGAAACACCGGAATAAAAATAAACACACGACAACTGCGGCATGATAATGCATTTGCCCAAGCTGATACAGGGGGTCCCTGAGTGGAGGAGTTCAGCTTCAAAGGAGGGAACTGAACCCTGCATGTTTGTCTGTGCACCTTTTATGTGTACATTTTGTACACTGTTGTCGGCGCTTCATGCAGTGTTCAAGCTTCATCTTTCTTCCTCCCAAAGCCAGGCAAGATGATTGAGATGCAGTATCTCTGGCAGAGCCAGACTGCCATAAAAACCTGTCTGATCTCAACAACTTCACAAAAAATATTTGAGAGAAGCTACGATTGCCTTGCCTTGTGCTTCATTTCGGGGAGACAAGAGAGGCCACAAAGTTTTGAATACAAGTGAAACAAGCTTCTGGGTAGTTCAAAGGATGAAGGGATACAATCTCATCCAACATGTCCAAAGCAAGCCCAGATGTGATGTGCCAGTGTCTATGTCACCAAGCAGGCAGATAGAGTAACTCAGCAGCAATGAAATTTTATGTCATATAAAAAAAATTCCCTTGGGAGAAAAGAAAAGGAAAGAACATTAATAAACATGAAACTAATTATTGTTATATTGGATACATTGAGAACAGCAATACAGCGGGACAGCAAAAGAGATGTGGGACATTTTTCCAGCACTACCTGTGTTTCAGTATCATACTATGTGATATCTTACTGAAAGATTGTCTATTTAAAATTGTCTAAGATGGGCTGGAGATAATTTTTATTTCATTTCCAACGATAGAGAAGAGAAGAGAAGAGAAGAGAAGAGAAGAGAAGAGAAGAGAAAGAGAAGAGAAGAGAAGAGAAGAGAAGAGAAGAGAAGAGAAGAGAAGAGAGAGAGAAGAGAGAGAAGAGAAGAGAAGAGAAGAGAAGAGAAGAGAAGAGAAGAGAAGAGAAGAAGAAGAGAAGAGAAGAGAAGGTACTTTTAAAAGCAGAAAGATCTAAAAGAATGTGAGTGTGCCTCTTCCTGGTGTCTGTTCACTGTTTCAGCCCTGAAGCTACAGAAAAGAAAAGGCGCGGGTGACAGAAGGGATGCACTGAGATTCATCAAAATCAGTACAGAATGTGGAAGAGATAAGTATCTATGTATGCTTCTCCATTCCCTTCTCCCCCTTTCATTTTTTGTTCTGTTTCTCTCACAACAAGAGCTGGATTGTTCATGAAGCACAAGAGTTGCTCAAAACGAATAAAGAGCTGGATTTCGTGTCCAAGGCTAGCCCTCCCTCCCTCAAACCCCAACATGAGAAAGAAAAACACACAAACCCTGGCACTGCAGGGGGTGTGTGTGTGTGTGGGGGGGGGGGGGGGGTGCTGACAGCTTGACACATTCTGCTTTTTAAGTGCAAAGGATTCTCCATATTTTTGACATCATAAAAGGGTTGCTCTAATAGCCCGGGGACTGTTAGGGCTTCAATTTGGCCATCAAGGCTTGATGTAAAGCGCTGCTACGTTGTGCGGTGCTTAACGTGCCCCGCCTGATTTTCAAGATGATCCTATTTCTGTTGATGCCACCGACAATAAAGTCCACCTCTATTAACGAGCTGTGGCATGTGGTAATGCTATGTGGTGTGTCAGTTTCTCAGACATGTTCTCACAAGGCATTGTAGTGACAGAACTTGTAGACATCTCAGGGATGGTCAGATTTCTGTTAACAGTGCAGAAGATGCAGGATCTTAAAGGATGTAGCACATCCAGATCTATATGGACTGAGGGCAGTATTTTCCAATCGAGAATTTAAGGGGGTTTTCTGCCCCCTAGTGACACCTACAAAGGGGCATTTTCAGCACCAGGGACAGTTTTCCGCTTCTCCCCTGCTGCTCTTCATCAAGATTTCTCATATAAACTGACAAAATCTCTTAGCAGTTTAGAAATGTAAATTGTAATTAATTGTTTTGTTTTTTATCGCCAATAAACATTAGCCTAAGCACTACCTAATTAATCCCTCGCGCAAATTACAGTGTGATTCGATTCCTTTCTCCAGTGTTTGTAGTGGGTGATGAAAATTCTGCACAACAACAAGCGCAATGGAGATTTTACGCTCCAGCCTGTTTGCAATGTAGGCTGGTGCGCACGCGAAGGAATGTGTGCACCGCACTGTCCTCTGTGAGACAGAAACACCAAATAGCCAAAGGTCCAAGTATTGAAAATCATCACTTACCCCCCTCCAAACTAAGATTTCTGCAAACTTCAAGCTCTGCCATTTAGGACTGAAGTTGTTGGTCTCACAAAATCCCTCCATGCGCTTCGGGCATCATTTTATTCCCTGGTTGCAGCGGTTTGAAATGCCAAGAAGCCATCAAAAAGTATCCGATTAGTCCATTTCTCCATGATGACTAGACTGTTCACAAAAAGCGTGCCATAATCATGAAGTGTCACCTTTTTTTTTTTTAATCCAAAAACAAGCCCCAGAACTGCTCCTCAGTACCTGCCTCTCTGAGCTGTCTGCAGAGTGGATTCACAAATCACCAAAGCTCACATCCACAGTCTGTGAGCGCACATCCTCTCCTCTCACCAGGCGCAACACAGAAGCAAAACGATAAGCCGATTTCTCATGCGCTCGATGGGTTGACAGAGTGGATGTTAATAAGCAAGAGCTCAAGACGGGCGTGGAGTAAATGAGGGTGAATGATAGCGCACAGCGCGCTGGCTTAGCCAGCCGAGTTGGCCATTTGGACATTTTCATCAGTTTTGCCCGACAGTCTGGATCAGCTGTTTGCCGACAATTCAAATTCCCCACCAAAATGAGCTCCTGCAACATCTGTTTGTTTCGTTATACGTTTCTTTTTTGGTCGGTGATTGCTCTTAGCCTTAGTAAAAAAAAGGCACAATTGCGCAGCGATGCCAACGCTATGACCCACTTTACACTGCCTGGCTCTCTCTGTGCTTTCTCCAAGACACAACGGGAAACGGGCTTTGTGAAATAATGGTAATGCAGTAAATACATTAGGACATATTACCGGGAGAGAGCGACAGAGGCAGATCAAGTCCCGTGTAAACATTAATTAATAGGTAAATTTTTGGTGTTCAAATTGCATGTGAGCGTTTTTATGTGTGTCCAGCCGGGAGCGTATCATCCTAGAGTCATTTCCCTAATGAAAGTTTACTCAGTCTGAAGCTCATAGATTAGTTTCGTTCACTGGTCCTCGTTAAAGCCATTTCATTTAGGACTGCGAGAGACAATTTTGGAATGACCAAGCAGACACACAGACGCGCAGTGTTCAAACACTGAGAGCCAGAGGCAGAGGTTACCAAATCGATTAGTGCTGTCTGAAAGAACAAAAACGCATGTCTGAACACCACTGTGTCACCCTCAGTTTAGTGTCGCGTGTCTGCATGCGTTTTCCATTAGCATCGTGTGTATTAGAAGGTAATTGTTGAGTCTAATTCAAACATAAACTTCTCTTCAGTCACACCTGCCTGCTCACAGACAGTTTCTGCACCCACCCTGAACCATTTTGCACCATCTAATTTATGCATCATGACCAAACAAAAACCAAAATTAGCCATTATGACAATTCAGAAGACTGCAAACAGCTTGGAAGAAGGAAAAGAGGCAGACTGAAGATAAAAAGAACTATATGTTCTGATGCTAAAAGACAAACAGGGGCATTAAGGGAAAAATGCAAACTGAGATTTTAAAAAAAGGATCTGAATTTCGGCAAAGACATTGCAAAGAGTTCATACAGTTTGAGTGATTTTCTTCCTTATGTACCTCTGAAAATGACATAGCAGCTTAAAAATAATAACTACATCCTACCAAATTAGCATCTTCTCAAGAAAAGATTAGAGCAGAGCAGTTTCATTTTCACAACATTAATAGCCCATGGAATCTAAAAGAAAAGGCAACTTCATCCTCAAATAAATAATTTATATATATAAATCATAAAGAAATTGTAAATTTCATAATTTACAAATTTCATAAACACGATAATGCTCTGATTTTTAAGAAGCGAAAACAAGAAGGGAAAACACAAACACTTTTTCACACCAACACTTTTTCTCTCTCTGTCAGTCAGGTCAATCCATCATCCACAGAAGTGCACTGAAGCAGTCAACCCTGTTTTCTACTACAGTTCGTTGACAAGAAAAAGTACAGGCAGTGTGTAGCACACAGTCTCCTGGAGTAGGATGGAGATTCGGGAGGCAGTTTGTCAAGGTGAGGCTTTAAATGGTTTGTCTGCTGTAGGTGTGTGAGCCACAGAGGCAAACCGACCCATCAGAGATTTTTCATGGATTTGTGTGGCAGATCTGTCAGTGCAGCGATCAAGATCAAACTGATGCGACTGCATGTCTGTATTTAGTTCAGCTTAAGGAGCATTTGGAAGGAAAAACTGATTTAGATTATCTAACATAAACAGTAAAGCCTCTAAGTGATACGGATGATATGTGCATACATTAACGAAAAGAAAAATATGGCATTTCCAAAGAAATTGGAAAATGCGGTGATGAGCAAATCATTTCAACCCCATTTATTTGAAAATAGTACTAATGTAATATCTCAAAAGTTGGTTGAGAAATATCTTCTTTTTTTTTATTTGTGCATATTTTGAATATGATGACAGGGCAGGGGCATGTTTTGTATCAGTGGGTGACAGGTCTTAACTGGTCAATTAAGCACCTGCCCTCTTTTACTACAAAGCCATGCTGTTATTTGCATAATATAGTTTGATATAGACTAGGCTTAAAAATAAGCAAGGCCTAAAAGACATTGACTGGAATGCAGCATATATTGCTCCCAAACCTGTCTATATAATTCAATATTGATGGTACTTTCACAGATGAAGGGTACCCATGCTACATGCACCAATGGAAGCTCATCCCATCAAGCTGACACTTGAGCTGTTAGCTAATAACAATCTGGATGTTTTTTTCCTTCACTTTAGCCTGGAGGATGCAGCCTCTGTGATTTCCAAAAATAATTTCAAACCATAAATGAACAGAACAGTTTTTCACTTCTTGATGTTGCACATGTAAAGTATTCTTTGGCTGGCAGTTTTAATTTTGGAGAAATTAATTGACTTAGATTATAAATGACAATATTTTCCTGAAGTGTTCCTAAGTCCATGCATTGATTTCCACGGTAGAATTGCCATCACCTGAGCACTCAAACATTACAGCAATTTAACAGCTTTTCCACATTGTTCCCTGAACAGACTCTTCTTTTAATAATACTGTGTACAGCAGATGATGAAATTCCCAAATATGTTGCTTTTTTTTTTAACAACAGCAACCACAATGTCTCAGTTTCAACATTTGATATGTTGTCTTTGTGGTGATTTAAGTTACATGTATAATTAAATGGTTTGCAAATCATTGCCTTCTATTTTTATTTATATTTTAGTACCATACTTGGTAACAGTGTCATACACACATTACCTTGTACTTACTAGGTGATGGAAATGTCAGAAACAGGTTAGTTATATTACTTATGCAGTTTCTTTGGCAATGCATCTCCCTCTAGTGTCCATTCTCAATACATGCAGGTATCAGAAAGAATGTGGTCAAAATCATAGTCTGTGTATTATAATATTCTTATTGTGTGTGGGTTTGATATTTACCATGAAAGATGCTATTGTCTGCCAGGAAGTGCCGTCGATACTGTGGCTCTCCTTTCCTGTTCACCACCCAGGAGCTCATGGCCACAGGAAGAAGACGAACAACTGGATGACCTATGAGGGAAAGGACAATTGGATTATGCTGTCTAAACAGTTTTGCAGAAATTTGGATAAATGTTAAAAGTAATGCAATGATATATTTAATATAAAAAAATGAATCCATTGCATGTCTTGAGCTGTGAGCCAAATCACAAATCTCCAAACAGCAAAAGATTTGGGTTAAAAATAAGGCTTACTGAAGATTTTAAGAATAAACATTTTCTATCTGGACACAAGATGTTATTACAATAATTGTAAAAGTCAACATGAAAAAATATTTCAGAGTTAGCTCAGTAGTCCTTTTCTACCTCTCCAGATTCAATCAAAAATGGAAATGAATAAAAATTTTCAACTGTTGCTATTTAGACACGAACCACACTCCCTGCTGTCTCTCCCGCTCTGCATTCACCAACCAGGTCTCATTTTCTCTGGCCAGTTCTCTTCATCCAGCTTTTTGTCCCCTTTGAATTTTTCCCTCAACTTCTCAACATGTGTTCCCATTTATCTTCTTTCCGTTTCTCCTCACCATTATTCCAGGAGACCAAATTTTCCATTACTTCCTCCAGATTACCTTTCATTCCTACCGCTTCCATGCCAGCTCTTAGTGATTTCCCACCTGTTGCTCATCTGTCTTTCTCTGATTTATTGCGTCCTACTACAAACACATACCACCCAAAGATGTGTAGTTCTGGAGAGGCTTGGAGCCTCTGAAACAGTTATTGGCATCTGGTTCCGGCTGACCTGAGTAGAGGTGACTGTTGAAACACACAGAGCTCAAGGGTCAAGTCTCTTGAAGGTGAAAGTACTTTCCTGTGACCCTGCAACCACCTCGCTTTATAACAGGCCTGTAATGTGAATGTTTATCATAGACCACATGGACTGAGACTCATGTGTCCTGTTAATATGAGACCCATGTCATTCAAGTCAGGGCGTGCTTAATCCAGTAATGTCAATGCATTTTCATGTCAGTGGAGCAGTTTCGTGACACAAAAGGTTTTTTATTTTTCTATGTTTTTATTTTATTAATTTTTTTTAGCTCTTCTTTTTGCAGACAGCTGGAATAATTTCAATGAATACTAAGACTTTATAATTGTTGATTATGTGTACACTGGTGACTGCTGCTGCAGGGAGTTAACTTTACAAGATATTTAAAAGAAAAAAATAAAATTATATAATAGAAAGAACTGACTCAAACACAAAACATATGAAAACCCAAATATTCCCCTTTTACTTCAGGGTATAAGGGAGAAAAACAGTGGGGAAAGTGTTTAAAGAAGAACAATAAAGGAACAGAAAAGAGTTAAGGGGGCTTTGATAGCGCATATTTCAGCTAATCAGTGCAGCCTAGTGCACTGGTGGTTGGAGGAATACAGCTTTGAATTTGTGTCATTATTCCTACTCAGCAAAAAAGCTTTTAATTAAAGGAGATGAGACAACTTTTGTGTTGCCTTCATGTCAAAAGCACAAAAATCTGAGGCTTTTCTTCAGCTCTGCTCCACCTTATGCCTGCAAAGTCTCTTAGGGGCTTTCAATTGACTGTAGAGCACGGCCCCTTGAGGCTTACTGTTTAATTATAGAATAATGTTCCTAAAATCTGTTTGTTTTCATAACAGAGTCCAAATTAGAGACAGGAGTTGAGCAGCAGCGGTAGATGACGGGGGATATTGTTTGCACAGCTTTTATGGGATGTCAGGTTGCGATGCAGATAGATTATAAAAAAAGACAAATCACATGGCAAGAACTCACCATGCTTGCACATACAAGTCAGCAGACGTTATAAATGCTGTGCAAAGACGCACAGCAAAATGACATCAACAATGCAATGACCATCTGAACTGACAGTTCTTTTAGTAAGTGGTGCTTCTGTGACAGAACCACAAAGCTGGAAGAAACAGTCTTGTCAGTTTGGAGAAAACAACACAATTTAGAAGAAAAAAAAGGCACTTTCTTACCAGGAGATTCTGTAGATGAGAAGACTGATAGAATTCTTAGATGTTTTTATTAAATATAAAGCTACACAGTTAGCTGCTCAATAGCTTGGCTTAGCACACTGAAAACAAGAGGAAGTAGGATAGCAGACTGGCTCTGTCATAAGATAAAAAATCCATACTGCAGCACCTGAAGAGTTCACTAATTAGTAAGTAAATTACCTTTCAATTGGTGAAAACAACTGTGTGGTGGTCTACTGCTTGGCTGAGTATAGGAAGACTTGCTGTCATTGGATGTTTTCCAGGAAGCCAATAAAAACTTTTTTGTACTAAACAAGCAAGATGTTACCTGAAAATTACAGCATTTGCAGTCTTTGCTCTAAGTCACGCTAAGCATGAGTGATTTTTCATCTGTGTGTGCGTGTGTGTATGCCCATGTGTTAGTGTATGTGGGATTACGGTCATACTCACATCTTGAAAGTTAGTAAAATGACTTTTATGACTACATGTAACTGTAGTACCCTTCTTATCCATAGAATGCAAAAATCTCAGGGGAATACAATCCATTCTTTCTTTTCTAATGGGCTCCTGACTGGTAGAGAGCAGCTTAAAAATAGATATTTCACTGCCAGACTGCCAGAGCTACTCTATTTCAGGTCCTGACAGGAAGTAGGTCAAAGATGTCCGCAAGTGAAAAGCTTTGTTGTAGTAGATATTTAAATCGTAGTGGAGTAACATAATCTAAAATATGTGAATGCAGCATTTCAGTACTTCCACTTATCAACTACAAATACATCACTGTTTTATGTAGACATTTATATGGTGCTAATGCAGAGGTTACCTGTAGCATGTTGTAGCCTCTGTTTGTGGAGGGCATGCAGGGCTTTTTAAAAAAAAAAAAAAAAAAAAGTAAAAAAGTAAACGTTTGGGTCAGATTTAATGCTTCTATACACCTTATTGAGTTGTAATCATAGTTAAACCTCCCAGGTAAACTCTAACAAGTCCTCTAATGATAGAGTATAGTCACTGCATAACCATTCACTTTTAGTTTTACCACCAGTTGAAGTGGTTTAGATAATCTGCTAAGAACTTGTCAACACCTTGTCTGATAATACTCTGAATTTGGGGTTTTAAAGTATCCTGTAGCAGTTTATGTGTTTGGATACAGCGACAGGTTGACTGGGTTTTGCTGTAGACTTTCTATTTGGTGATAACTGATCAGGAACAATGCAAACGGTCACATATTCAGGACGTGGAGCAATGCGTTTGTTGAAATTATAACAAAACAGCAGGCCCACACCATTATGAGACAAGCGCTCTGAGAGTTCACCATACTCCAACCAAAAGATTTTTATGTGAGAATGTGAAGCAGTTTTCAAGAGCTGAATGCTTATTTTATTGCCAGTGTGAGAATGGATTGTAATATAGCTTAGAAAATGAGCTCTTCCCTGAGTTTCATTGTTGTTTGCATCAGACTGATGTTTGTGTAAAGGACACACAATGGATTTTCTGTGAAAGGGATGTGCATATGCATCCTCCACAGTGCTTCAGTGCCTCTCTTTCGGTGCCCTACAGTGTCAGCACTTGTTAATGTCTGCTTGGAAACACTTCACTAGCACAACAAATGACTTGCTCTCAGCACAACACAGACTCGAACACAAACTCAGCATGTGGACAAAAACAAAAATGAGTGTTGTGCCAGCAGCCGAGTTAGGCAGGAAGCAAGCTAACATCAGCCAGCTAGCTGCTACATAAGGGAGCAAGAAATTCATCCAATTTACATGTGTTTGCCTATTCAAGTCAGTATTCATTATTGTGCAAAGGTTTTGAGCCACCCCTAATTTCTTTATATTTTGCTTCCAATGAGCCAAACTTTATTGGAATTTTTAAAGTGGTCTGCAGCAACAGTTCTCTAGTCTTTGGTGCCGTTTACACGAAGCCGTTTTCACTGGAAACGGCGTCGTTTTGATGCGTTTCAGCCTTTCATTTACACGATGGCGTTTCAGAAACGATCCACGTTTACACGATGACGTGAAATGATGAAAACGATGTAGTTCCCATGCCAGGCCACAAGTTGGCGTTGGTTTTCTCTTTGCAAAGTTTGTTTATGCAAGACGCGCATGTGTGGAGTGACACAGTAGGAAGTGCGGCAAATTGTTCATTACTTACAAAACGGCCAATGTGAGAGGTTTTGTGTGGACTGACGATGAGGTTGGATCGCTGGTGCACACAATGCTGAATTACAAAACGGTAAAAACACAAGAAAAGCATAAGAAGCACTCGTGAATCCGCGAGTACTGTTCATCAATTTGCGCGTGCGCGAAAAACTGTGGCCGTCGCAACCATAGTGCGCATGTGCGAGTCGAGCGTTTTCAAATCACCCCGGTTTCAAGTGTTTACACGAGAACGCAAGCCGGTGCGTTTCTGAAACACTCCACTCTGGACCCCGTTTCTGAAACACATCGTTTTCACTCTGTCGTCGTGTAAACAGACGGGCGAAACACATCAAAACGACACCGTTGTCGTGTAAATGCAAGGCCGAAACGCATCAAAACGACGCCGTTTAAAATGAAAACGGTCTCGTGTAAACAGCACCTTTCTAAAAAGGTTTTCTTTGGACATTGACTGCTTTTTCACTCATTTTCAGTCCAGTCCTTGTACCTGACCATTTCCAGAGGATTTTGTTTTTAGTTTAGTTTTGTTAAGCTGCTTAATACTGACCTATGAAACATTCAAGCATAAAAAGGGCACCTAACTCAAGGGATGAACCAGTGTTGTGTCTACATATAACAGACAACTTAGCAAAGAACCAATTTTAAATTGTATCTTTAAGCTTTTTATTACTAACAGCCTGTCACAAAATATATAATTTGTTCCCCCTTTCTTTAGTTGAATCTATGTCAAATGCCAAAGATAACACAGTTTGACATTTTTGCACCAACGAGATGATTCCCAAAGAGCTATTAGCCAGAAACTTGGCATAATTTAGCACGCTGAGCATCTACAGGGGTTGGACAATGAAACTGAAACGTCATTTTAGTGTGGGAGGTTTCATGGCTAAATTGGACCAGCCTGGTGGCCAATCTTCATTAATTGCACATTGCACCAGTAAGAGCAGAGTGTGAAGGTCCAATTAGCAGGGTAAGAGCACAGTTTTGCTCAAAATATTGCAATGCACATTATGGGTGACATACCAGAGTTCAAAAGAGGACAAATTGTTGGTGCACATCTTGCTGGCGCATCTGTGACCAAGACAGCAAGTCTTTGTGAGGTATCAAGAGCCACAGTATCCAGGGTAATGTCAGCATACCACCAAGAAGGACGAACCACATCCAACAGGATTAACTGTGGACGCAAAAGGAAGCTGTCTGAAAGGGATATTCGGGTGCTAACCTGGATTGTATCCAAAAAACATAAAACCACAGCTGCCCAAATCACGGCAGAATTAAATGTGCACCTCAACTCTCCTGTTTCCACCAAAACTGTCCGTTGGGAGCTCCACAGGGTCAATATAGGCCGGGCTGCTATAGCCAAACCTTTGGTCACTCGTGCCAATGCCAAACGTCGGTTTCAATGGTGCAAGGAGCGCAAATCTTGGGTTGTGGACAATGTGAAACATGTACTGTTCTCTGATGAGTCCACCTTTACTGTTTTCCCCACATCCGAGAGAGTTACGGTGTGGAGAAGCCCCAAAGAAGCGTACCACTCAGACTGTTGCATGCCCAGAGTGAAGCATGGGGGTGGATCAGTGATGGTTTGGGCTGCCATATCATGGCATTCCTTTGGCCCAATACTTGTGCTAGATGGGCGCATTCACTGCCAAGGACTACCAAACCATTCTGGAGGACCATGTGCATCCAGTGGTTCAAACATTGTATCCTGAAGACGGTGCCATGTATCGGGATGACAATGCACCAATACACACAGCAAGACTGGTGAAAGATTGGTTTGATGAACATGAAAGTGAAGTTGAACATCTCCCATGGCCTGCACAGTCACCAGATCTAAATATTATTGAGCCACTTTGGGGTGTTTTGGAGGAGCGAGTCAGGAAACGTTTTCGTCCACCAGCATCACGTCGTGACCTGGCCACTATCCCGCAAGAAGAATGGCTTAAAATCCCTCTGACCACTGTGCAGGACTTGTATATGTCATTCCCAAGATGAATTGACGGTGTATTGGCCGCAAAAGGAGGCCCTACACCATACTAATAAATTATTGTGGTCTAAAACCAGGTGTTTCAGTTTCATTGTCCAACCCCTGTATATCTGAAAGTCATGTCCTTAAGAAACAGTAGGAAAACACAGCAAAGACATGACACAGGACCTGAGAGATGCATCTGACCCTTCAGTTGATCCATCTAGTGTTCACTGAACCCTCATCAGAAATGTTGTTAGTGGCTGCCATTCTCAAGGAAAAGAAACAGGGAGAAAAGGCTGAGGTATGCCAAATTACACAAGAACTGGACTGAACATTAGTGGCAACAGGTCTGATGGAGTGATTAATCTAAACTTGACATTTTTTGTTAATATACAAATGTATTATGTACATCTGTAAGACACAGTGGAGACTGTATCATGGTTTGGGGCTGCATTTCAACCAGTGGTTTTGGGGATCTTATCAAAATTGACGGATTTTTGAACACAGAGAAATCCATCCAATTTTGATCTACCATGCAATACCATATGGAAAGTATCTGATTGGAAATGGCTTCATTTTTCCACACTGCCAATGCAGCAAAATGATACCTGGATAGAAGAACACACAATGGAGCACTATCAGTCATGGATTGGCCTCCCCAGAGTCTGGACCTCAAAATTATTGAAGAAGTGTGGGATCATCTTGACAGAGAACAGAACAAAAGGCAGCCAAGATCCAAAGAAGAGCTTTGAATGTCCTTCAAGAGACCTGGAGAACTATTCCTGTATACCTTATATACTGTATTTCCACATATTTTCCATGTGTTTCAATAAATTCTGTTTTTGGGCATTTCTGTGTCCAAATGCTCCTTTAAATTCTAAAAAGCAAACAAATAAAAAAGGCACCTTTGATTGAAACATAGTAACTTCAATTAAAAACATGCTATACATGAGCAGTGCTAATAAAAAGCTGTACAGGCCTAGAATTACAACTAAATGGTTTTGGGGCCTGATATTTTAAAAAAAAGGTCAAAGTACACACTGGAAACATGATGTAAATATCTGCCCATATATTAGTGTGTTAAACAATGTCCCTCTCATGACTGAGACACAAAGAGAGCAGCATCTGTTACGCCATATTGACACATGACAAAGAGTGCGCTGCTCAGACATGAATAATGAGATGTACAATGATTGTTCTGTTTTATCTTATAAGGCCAGCTGTCATAAATGCTGGAAGTCTACCAGTCATGTTTAGAGTTAATAAATCTGCACTGACACAGAGTACATAGTTTGTCAGATTGCTTTACTCTACCTCATAATATCCTAAAATCTGTTGGTACACACAATAAAACTGACTACATTAACAGAAACAGAGGTGTTCTGCTCATATCCGAGTCGACTGTGTCACTCTCTAAACATCCACCTTGACTGTAACTCTGTTGGGAATGAAAGGGATCCTAATGGCACACTGCTTGTAAACCCTCCATGGTCTACTGAGTCAATGAGTACCTTGCAATTGCTTGTTGAGCAGTTATCAGAATAGAGTAAACAGTCTTGGTATGCTGATGGCTAGACAGATGGTTTCATAGAAGAGACTGAGTGACTTACTGACTCAACGATATTTTAGAATAATCTGTACTGAAAGCATAGGATCAAAAGTCTAAGATTTGACATTTGAAGACTTATAAATTATTGTAGTTTGTAATACATTGTTTAATACATTGTTACAAACTGGACAATTGTTTTTAAAACAGGTTTAAGTTTTATGTGTTTCTGATTTGGCTGTTTGTGTTTGTGCATACAACTGTGTGGTCCAGTTGGCTGACAAGTTAACTCGTTGTTTAAGTACTACAAACAACTATGTGATAGTTTAACCAGACTCAGAGGAAAGACAAGGAAGTTGTAACATCTAAATTGCCCAGTCAGAGCTGTTTCACAGAGCTTTGACCTGATAAAGATACAGGGTGAACCTTTAGGTTACAGAGGGGTCAGTGTTGTGTTACAGAGAGGGCAGTACAAGAAGTGCAACTGCAGACAGGTGACAAATTAAAAGAAATGCCTGAGCTCTTCACCCCTACAGTGAGGGAATCCATTGGCTCTGTTGGGCTGCAGGGGGACTATTTTGCTGCCTTGGCTTTAGTCTACTCAGAGTGAAGGTCTTTTGCAATACAAAGTTGTTCTAAGTGATCATTTTTAACCTAAGATTAAACATTTCTAGAATAAGGGGTCACTGAATGGTTTGATGAGTATCAAATTGATCAAAATAATATGTAGCCTTCACAGTCAAAGAATTTACACCCAATGGAACATCTGTGGGACATTCTGGACTGATGTGTTAAGACCAGATTCCATCCCTTCAGTGGAGTACCAGAGACCTGGAGCACAATGGCAAGGAGCACTCGAACTGTTCTGCTGTCCTCAGAAAAGACTGTATTTGTTTGTTTGTTTTTTCATTCTCTGTACCTTAGCTTTTAATTTAGAGCAAGGATAGGCATAGATAAAAGTTCTATATGAATGTGTGTGTAAATAGGTGAATGTAATTTGTAGTAGGAAGTACTCTGGAAGTCCTTTGAATGCTCAATTTGAGTAAAAAAGGTGCTATAAAAGTACTGTCTGCATGCTCTGCTTTGTGTTCTCATTGATAAGAGAGATGCCATAGACAATTTCCCATTTCAGTAACTGGTATAAGGAGAGAGTGTGTTTACGCAAGTGGCAGCTGTTCATTTTACAGTTTAATTTACTGAAAGTTGTTAGAAAGTTATATCCACAAAGTTACCCTCAAAATGTATATTCAAGAAAGTGTGATCAGTTCAGTCCTCAACTATTCACTTTATTGCCTCCTCCTTTCCTTTCCACTAAGAAATTTGAATTATTCATGATCATGAGTGATCCCAGCACCCACAAAGTATCGTGTTTCCACTCCTACAACCCAGCACCAGCAAGTTGATACACTGTTCACAATACTTCAGCTCACACAACATAGGGAGTCACTTTACGGCTGATGCATTCCTTCACACACGCGCGCACACACACACACACACACACGCAGCTTTCACAGTGTGTGTGGGTGTATGATGGAATAGCTGCAAAGTGGTACAGTTGTTACCAGTGTGCATTTATTATGACAGAAGGTGAAACAAGCAGCTGACTCATCCAATAGAAAACTAAATTAACAGGGCTGAACTGCACATGAAAAAATACTTTGGACTTTAGGTTCATACACAGTGTGTTTATAGTGTGTAGACAAATTAAAGATTAAAAACAGCATACAGTGTCTTCATATTGGGTTGCCAGCAGCTTCAATGTGCCCTGCCACTGATTCTATAAGAAGTCTTTGGGAATGATGGATTACCATTTTTCCAAAAGATATTTCCTCAGTGTTGAAGAGCTCAGTCTAACCTCATGAACCAAAATCTCCAACAGGTGTCCAAAGGCCATGGCATATGACAACCATCATTCCCAATGGTAATTCAGTGACACCTTGTGTGTTGTGGATGAGCCATTGTCATCATGGAAGATACAACGACAATCATGAAAAAAGGTGTCTGCACTGGGTAAAGAAACCCAGACCTTACCATCAAAATGTTCCCTACACCTGGACACCCTCACTGTAGAGGTCCACGGTTTTCCTTTAATTTGTCACCCGTCTGTGCATGCTTCGCCCAATGAGCATACAAAGACACTCCTTGTATTACAAGCTGACAGCGTTCTGTAAAGTTTATGAGGCAGGAGCACCAGAGATAGAGAGTTACTTTGTGTTTTTGGGTGCATTTCAGTGTCACATTAGCTCCCTGTCTCTTTAAATCTCTTTGTCTTTCACACAGGGCCAACCACTCACAACAACCCACTCAAATCAAATCAAAAATCCCCAAGGACTGTGCTCTGGGATAGGGGAGTGCCCCACCTCTTTCTCTCTGCGATGGCTACCGGCTGAGTGTAATAAAGGCCTTTGTTATGCTGCCCTGCTGCAAATCTGTGCTGTTAAAGCTCACATGGCAAAGAGCACCAAAAGCGGCTGAATCTGAATGTCACAGAAATGTTTCATCAGTTACACTGATTAATTACTAATTGTGTCAGCAAGAAAGCCAAATAACATGAAAGAAATATATGAATGATCACATGAGACCATGCAGTCTGTTGTGGTCAAAATGATCCGAGACATGTTTGTAGCCTGACCCTCTTACCTGGAGAAGGACAATAAAGATAAGGATCAAAATGTCTTGAGTTTTGGTTTTATAGAGTTTGTGTCCAGGTAGGCACACAGGTTTAACAGGTGCACAGCTGCTTGGATACTGCATACAATGTCCTAACAACAGCAAATTTAAAGTGACAGCTGACTGAGTGCAGATTGTTAAGTTAGTTAGTAAAATGTTTAAGTGAAAGTTAGTAAAACGCACCTAATTATTTTATGTCTAGCTGTATTTTTTTTAAGAAACAAAGAAAAAAAAAGTGCTATGCCATCATGCACCAGCTTACTTACGTCTATTAGTTCAGTTTCAGATTTTGAGGTTAAAAGTTGTCCTCCTTCACCAAATCTTGTCACTTTCATTGGTAGTAATACAGCAGTCCTTCAGGCTCTGGGCTTCCATAGCATTAGGCACTAATGTAAATCTGTTATAGTCCCAGTGGTTTGGTTTCAGGCAGAGAACGCTCCAACAACTTCACTGTGTGGGTAAGAACCCACCACCAGATCAAGCATGGTGCCTTTTCAATAACTACTACTGGTGTGGGACTAGTGAACTGGGGAAAGCCTGGAGTGGATTTCGGAGTGGACTGTGTTTCATAATTCATTCAGGTTTCTGTTTAAATTAAAAACCAAAAAAGACAAAACAGACTTTTTAAATACTTCTGAATCAAACATTTAAAGACCCTGGCATTAACCTCCATAAGCTGACATCTTTAATAATGCTTTCTCCACTCTGACATATCCAAATCTACTTTTCTTTAACTGTGCTAAATGTTAACTATACTAAACTGGACACTGTTAATTTTTGTGTTACAATTTGAATTGTCATCAGTGCTTATGGTAGTGTATACAAAGATGGTGAAGAAACAAATAGCCCTAAATCAAGATTATATTTGGACAAATTAAACTAATTAACTGTTTACTATATGGCAATGAGTCCCTCCTACCTCTAAAAATATAAAATTACCATCAGTTAACTGAGATACAAGTGGAAGTTACACCAGCAGCTAACTAAAACATTTAAACCTCCTGATTAAATGGCACAAACTCTCTGTGATCACTTGCTTTTTTGCCCTCCTCCTGCTGTCTGTCACAGCCGTGGTTTCCCTCCCACTCCGCCCTCAGTGACAGTTCAAAGTCTGGCAGCAACAGCCATCAGCCTGAAATGCACCTTACAATTTAAACCAGCCCACCAATCACAAGCCTCTTTGGCAGCAACAGTCGCTAGTAACATTTGCACAACAAAAGAGAGATCTGATTCATCATTCCCCCCCCCCCCATCCCCCCACCCCACTCCCTTTCCCTACTACTGTGACTCCTCCTCTTCTGCCTTTGTGCTCAAACCCAAAATCCCCTTCTACCCCTGTGACCCTCCTCCTCCTCCGCACTAATCTCCTTGTGCCCACTGGATTGACTGCTTCACCTCTCACTACACGGAGACCCCCTCACCCCACACCCCACAGGACACATCACTGGCTGGCCTCATTTGCAGGACCTCCTCCTCCTCGTCTGCCTTACTTGGATGAAGTATGAGTAACAGACACAAGGTGTAATGTTGGCAATGAAAAGCAATAACAGGAGAACAATCCTCAACAGGAAATTTGTTTTGGTGCAGGTGCTGATGTATGCTGATGAGAATAACATTTGCAAATAAATATCACTCATGAGATTTTTCATTCATTTATGCAATAACTCCATGAAGCGCTCTGAAATCAAACCTATTTGATCTCCATTTCCCACTGTGCTTCATGCTTAAATGCACTGGTCACATTACAACTAAAAGGGCCCTCTTTATTGGTACTTAAAAGCCCCCCCCCCCGCCACACACACACACTACACACATATATATATATATATATATATATATATATATATATATATATATATATAAGGCTCCCATGGGGTTTGAGGGCCCCCAATATAGAGTTTAGCCTTTGGTTTGCTTTGTATTTCACATTTGGTGTTTCTATAGCAACTGTGGACAAGTGGACCCCCTCTTCATTTTGAACACTATTAAATACCCCACCCCCGTCTTTAGTTTAGTGGGGTTTCCCCCACACACACACACACACACCAACAGATGAGGCCGTGTCTAGCTCTGGTTTAATTGGTAATGAAAGCTCAGGGATTCGGGATTGAAGACTGAGCTTTCAACGTCTGTAATTATTTCAAGCTTTTTCTGACAGAGAAACAGTAAAAACCAGCTGTAAACATTTACAAAATGTGTGTCATGAAGATTTGGTGTTAAAATGTAATTCTTGTTTTTTTTTTAAGTGTCAGAAAATTGAAAGCAAATCTAATGCCCTGTTCAGGTAATCCATCCATCCAAAATATCCTAAGTGCACAATAAAATGAATGTGAAATATCGTATTTTTGGCCATACTACTAACAAACTGTTTTTTGGATTCTGACTTGGATTAAATGCTCACTTGGTCCATCAAGTCCTTTTAAAGATCCTCTTCATTAGGCTGAATAAAGCATTGTTGCTGATAGCTTTGGAAGTTCTCTCCCACAGGCTGTCCTCCTTCCACAGACCCCAACCCTTCTTCTCAGCTTTCACCTCTGCCCTGTGCAGTTGTTTGTGGAGACGCCAGAAGAGGCGAGAGTTAGAGAGGACACCAGGGACGGGGGCAGTGCGAGCAAGTCCCAGCCCGAGGACTTCTTCGTTCATACAGTAGCTCCTTAATGACCCCTTCTGGAGAGATGAGAGAAGACAAGGAAATATAACTTTATAACTTATCATTAATTATTCACTTTTTTACATAATGCTTGTCAGAGACAGCTCACCCTGCTTTGAGACACAAAACAGTGTAACATGTCGCCCTCTCGGCTAATAAGTTTCAGCCACACCATTTGGGAAGGAGCCACGTTCTCCTGCAGCCATAGCCTTCCCTCTGGTGTCAGCTCCACTCCTGCAAGATGCACCAGCAATGGAGACGTGGACACACCTGAAGAAAACAAAGATGAAGCATTTACTATTACATTTTATGTAAATTCTTTTTGTGGCCACAGTGAAATTCTGTAAACTGTTTAGGATATGAATTATAAGCAAGACCTGAACTTGGTTATAATTCATGTTTTTTATAGTGTGAGTATGATATAACAGCTCATTGGCATCAATACTGAAATGCTGCATTTTTCATTTAACAATTAAGAAAATAAACTTGTTAGATAATGCAAAATCAAATTGAAGTCTGCAAAAACCTGAATGAAAAGATTAATAACTTGGCCATAAATTTGATGTCAGCTTTCAGTACATTACAATTTTTACATATTGTAAAGAGCAAACCATCTAAGATGTATCAGTAAATTGTCACAATACTAAATCGCAGATCAACTTTGAAATGTTGAGTCAGGTGGGACAAACGTGTGATCTGTGTCCTTCATACTGAAGCAGCTGATGCTGCACTCTATATATAAAGCGTCATGATTTTATTGCTCAGTGAGTACTATGGCTTGATATAGCAGCTAACAGGCTTACCTGCCACTTTCAGTCATGACAAGATGATAAAATTTGTCTGACTGCGCAAAGTAGAAAGTGTTACAATTATATTATGATGCAAAAAGATACAACAATCGCGTTGCTAAGCCATAAGTCACTGGTTCAGTATAGACTGTATACTTCTTGTGTGATTGTGCACATGCTTTCATGATGTCTGCCATATTACCCTTATACTTTGAAAGTAATGGAGAGATAACAGGCAGATAAATGGGGACATGCTCCACTTCAAGGCCTTTCTCTGTGACAGAATGAACTTTCCCACGAAGGCTGACGTTCTTCTCAATAAAGCGAGCGGGGATCTCACGTGCAGCTTGAAATTTTGTGATCTAGAGACACGGAACAAGACAACTGAGCTGCATAGTTTAACGACTCGCTCTTGTAAAACTTTTCTTTTGTAAAAAGACAGTAATACCCTGTGTAATAGTGCAATGTGCAGTGAGAACGGAGATTGCACCCAGCAGCAGGATGAATGTGGAACTGAATCAATATTTAAGGGTCTTTCTCCCTTACCAGTTTGATACTCCTTGCTATGACGATTACACCAGCAATGGCCAGTCCAGTGCTTATATTCTGGGAGAAAGAAGATAATATTAAAGGGTAAGCTATATAGATGACAGGACGAGAGTGATACCACCAAGCCAGCTGAGATGCTGGACGCTGACAATGAAAGAGACAATTTACAGTGATGCGCATGAGCATTAAAGTCCGCTTGGGACAAAAGGAAAAAGAAAGGGCATCTGGTCAGTGCCATGAAGGGTTAAGCAGAAGGCTACAGTTCTTTCTTTCAACATATAGGCTACCACCATGTGAAAGATTAAATGTGCATGCAGGGTGACAGTGAAGTAACCATGTCGCCTGTGCATCACAGCTCTCAAACAAAGGAGACTCCTACCCGCACAAGTGTTAAATTATCATCTGCGAACTGAGATATTAAAGAGACGACGTTATCAGACGCCCGAGTTGCTTCCTTTCTTTGCTGCCCGTCCCTCATTCCCGCCTCAGTTTCTGTTTCTGTGGAAGTCTGCGGCATGTTGACATTTTTTTCTCGACGAATCCGAAGCCCCGCCTACTCAGGAATAGGGACGTTTCAACAGCGGAGGCTCCGCCCTGTGGTCGGCTGTGGCTATGACAGGAAGGTGTGCACGTCCAATGCGTCTGAATGCATCAAGTGCACAGCCTATATAACATAAAAGATTCAAAACAGCGAGCACAGTGTGTATTTTGCGTTGTAGATGGTAAAGTTGCTTATTTAGCACAGCAATAATGCAGCTGCAAGAATGCAGCTGGGATTTACATTATTAAACACCACTGGGATCAGTGACGTATTCATCTTTGTCTTCACAGTTTGACCTAGATTACTTCATTATTTAACATCCTCCCTTGATTTTATCCGCTTAGGCCTGTTCTTGCTGTTAGTTTAGAACAGTATAACGATTTAAGCTGTGATCTCTGATTTATATACTGAGACTGTAATCCACCTGTTCTGAAATGTACACACACCTATAAACTGTGGCAAGATATTTGTAGATTCATCTAGGACAATGGGCTTTTGTAGTTTTGAGTTTGGTTATCAAGGATCAATGCAAAAATATAAAAAGTATAATTATATATATATATTTTTTTTTTACAAATTTTCATTGAAAAGTACATTGAAATCTCACTATTATAAGTCACTTTGTTTACTTATCATGACCTGTAATGTTTTTTTTTGCTGTTTATTACTTTATTAATATTGATCTTATTAATAACAATAATTAGCTGACTTCGTGTCCGCAGTAAAATTCAATGCACAACGCAAACAGCTCAGTCAGACAATAGAATAATTCTATTTTTACAATTACAGCCTTTATATAATAATGCAAAAAAAACACACACACACACACACACAAATGTTCCCCTTAATAATTTACCAAATATTTCCCATAACCGTCGCATGCAGCAGATGTTGCACAGTGAAACATGTCCGCTAACAGGCATCACTCAGAGGAGTGACCACTGCATGACAGATGCACCGGAGCTTTCATCTTGTAAACTGTGAAGTCATGGAGCTACTTGAAGCCGGATCACGCCCCCATTGCCACAAATTGGCCAATAGGAGCCGAGAGGCAGAGTTGTCCTCCTGGCCGCCATTAAAGAATTCAATACATGAACTGAAATAATGGAAATCTGCAGGACCTATGGAGCAGGCAGAGAAGACTAGCTGATGAGTAGTCACGCTGTTTTGGGGGCGTTTCGTACCTTTTAAGGATAGTTTTAATATGACGGAGCACCATGGTGGTTTTGGTGAAACGGAGGGCGGCGTAGCTGGTTGTTTTATTTAGCTGGCGAGCTAGCGTTGGAGCTCTGGTATGTTAGCGTATGTGCTAGCAGGCTAGGCTAGCTCAGGGGGAGGAGGGGCGAGTTCCTCCGCTTTGAAATTGTTTCAGAGCAGCTAGCTGGCATTAGCATTAGCATACTAGGGTCTAAGCTTTCGAGATGAAGTTTTTCTTTTAGTTTTTGAGCTCATGTTTTTATTGCGCATTTAACTTTCTCCAGGGTTGTTATTTAATGTTAATCTTTCCTGGCCGTGTTATCGTTGATTATTTTAATGTTGAGGTGGTGTAGCAGCAAGCTTGCGGCTAACCAGATCAGACAATACATTTCAAATAGGATTGATGAATCGTATAGCGAGAAGCTTACAGTTGACGCGTTCTGGCTGTCTGACTAACGTTAGCTTAGCTGCCAGGCTAGTGGTGGTGGTGGTGGCTAGCGCCGGTTAGAAGTTGACTGTTTGGCTAGCGTCAGCTAGCTGGAGCTAGCAAGTTGTGGCCAGCGCTTTAACGGGATAATTAGAGCTGAACGTCGCTTCGCAAGCGAGTTACTCAGATCGGCTGTTGCCCCCTCCCCGAAGGTGATTGAGAAAATGGACTTTAACGTTACAATCACGCAGTGAAAGGATGAGTTCGTGCTTTGTACCAAACGGGGCCAGTTTGGAGGACTGCCACTCCAACCTCTTCTGCCTGGTAAGACTCTGTTCTGTGAGCTAGCGTTAGCGTTAGCAATCCTGAGAGGCCAGAAAGCCATTTTGGCTAATAAGGCAACAAGCCTTGTAACGTCAGTTGCAGATTGGAGTGAAGGCATCGGGCCTGCAACTTGCAAATCGTGATCTGAGCCAACTTTCAGAACAGAGCGAGCACATTCTGCACGACAGCTATGTTGAAGGCTCGTTCATGAATATGGCATGATCTTGTGTTTACACTGTACTGGGTACTAAAATACTCTGTTAGCGTTAACGTTATTTACATGGTGGTAAAAAGAACAAGTAAACGAGCAAATTCTTTAAAACCAGCTGAACAGTTTGTTTTCCCTTAACTTAAGTTGCACTCCATGCAAATTAATTGTGTCTGTCACCAACCATTTTGAGCCAGGCCAGTGTGGTTTAAAACTGACAGGTCTGTCATTGGTTGTTATTGTTAGCTGTAAATTATTTCCTTACAGTTATGTATTATGGCTTCAGGCATGATCACCATGGCAAGTATACAGAGTACAGCAAAACTTTCAACAGAGTAAACAAACCTCAATTTTCAGTTTTATTTATTCAAAGTAATTTTAACAGCTCAAGCAGTGTAATGTTATCTTACTGCTGTGTGCTTAGGTCAAGAAGCATGAATAGTTTTGCAATCAACTGCTGACAAATGGCTTAATGCTCTGCAGTTATTCTCTGTTAATTCTCACATCTTTTTTTTTTTTTTTTTTTTTTCCTTCTCTTTTAGGCTGATTTGACTGGAATAAAATGGAGGCGTTTTGTGTGGCAAGGACCCACCTCTTCGCCTATCCTTTTTCCTGTGACTGAGGAGGACCCGATCTTGTGCAGTTTCAGCCGGTGCTTGGCAGCAGATGTGCTGAGTGTTTGGAGGAGGCACCACACCCCGGGTCGCAGAGAGCTCTGGCTTTTCTGGTGGGGTGATGACCCCAGTTTTGCAGAGCTTATCCACAATGAGCTCTTAAGTAAGTACATTTAACCTCTCCATGTCTTCCACAGGATTTGTGGTTCTGACAGCATCAGAGTTTACTAGATGGAAATGTTTATTTCTTTCACTGAATTAAACAGCAACACTATTTAATTTTGTGATTTACCCCAAATTATGTGTATTGTAATCCTTTCTTGGTAGTTAGTTAGTTTAGTTCAGTGCCATCGGAACAAAATTAAATTCAAGTGTGTAATTGTTGATATTAATAAAATACTTTCTAGAGCTGCTGTCACAAAATGATTACATTTTGGAATCTGTGTTTGTGGTCAATAGAGAGGCCAATCATTCTAAAATGCGTTAAATATTATTAATTCTTTTTTAAGGATACAAAATCTGATAACAGCCTGTGAAACTTAAAGATTTGTGGCAAACTGGTCTTTTAAAGTTTTTAAAGCCTTGTGGGATTGATTGGCTCTCAGCCACAGAGGCACAGACTTGCATGGTAGGATTAGAGCAAGTTGTTGTGCATCAGCGCCACCTGACACACTCTTGATTTCTGGAGGTTCATTTCTGCTTTGCTGATGTTCATAATCTTAGGGAAAAAAGTACCCTTAAGAGCTGATACACAGGTATTCTGTCTCAGGTGGGGTGAAGTGTTAATTAAAGGAACTGCTCATTAAAGAGACAGTTGGCAACAATTTTACAAATCTCTCCTGATCTCCAAAGATAGTTGGATAGTTTAATTTTCTGCTTGGTAGGGAGTAAAGCCCTTGATGACCACAAAAGCATAGCACGAGTAAGCTTCACCTGCAAAATAATTTCTCTGTAATTTAGCGAAATAGTTCACTTTCAGTTACATAAGTCAGTAACTAGGCTGAAGCCTTTTATTTTGGATCATGTCATTATGTAACAGCAACTAAGATTCTTATTAATATTAAATGTTTTCCTGTGTTTATATGGGCTACACCAGGTGTTACTGTGGTCAGTTGTTTGTCTACACATGTATGTCAAACCAATCTAGCACATTTAATATTAGGTGATTAGCTTTATCAGAAAAATAGAGGTTTGATTGTTAGTCATCTTGTTTGTATCTGCCTTGTTTCAGGTGAAGAGGATGGTGAATGGGAAAGTGGCCTGTCCTACGAGTGTCGAACGCTTCTGTTCAAAGCCATTCACAACCTGTTGGAGCGTTGTCTCATGAACCGGGGCTTTGTTCGTATAGGCAAGTGGTTTGTCAAGCCATACCAAAAGGAGGAAAAGATCATTAATAAAAGGTATGTCCTGCTCCTTTATAGCAAAGTTGTATGGCATTCCACACATTGTTAAATTAAACCTGGCGCTCCTCTTGTTGCCTACTCACAACTCTAAACTGTGGTGTGTTCAATTCAGTCTGTTGTACTGGTACAAGAGCATGTTCATGCCCTAGTCTGCTATCTGGAGAGCAGAGCATGACAAGAATAAGTTCACTATGAACCAAAGTGTCAGCAGAAGTTCCTTTCCACATTAAGGCTGAGCTTACGCATGCATCAGGTTGTTTTTCTTTGGTTTTTTTTCAATAATGTTAAGGGTAAATCCATCAGTGGAATAAAGTGTCATGAATTGTACTTGTGCTTAAGGGTTGAACATTAGTCAGTATTTGCTGATGGAGTGTTGGTTGAGATTTAATGCATGTGTGGGTTGTTTTTTCCTGGTTTTCTTTACACAGAGAAGAAAGTATCATGAAATGTGACACATGTAGTAATCAGGAACTGAAGCGTGCATGTGCTAGACATGTTAAACAGAGGGTCATTTTTGTTGTGCGTATATTTTGTGGTTACGTGTTGTCAAGGAAAGCATAACTGGGTACTGATAGCTTTAAAGTTAGTATAACAGTTTCTGGCTTTTCACGTTCTTTAATCATTCAGATTTCCGTTTGGAATTCAGCTGAGGAAATGATGCTTGGAGCTGTATTGTTTCAACTGTGATGTTGTAAGCTTATATTTGTTTCTAGAGATGAGACACCATTTTCTTATAAGGAAAATTGTTTTGCATACTTTTAAGACTTTTTTTGAATGTAATCGTGGCACCACAGCTTTGCTTTTAATACGGCATCTGCAACTCTGATATACACCCTGAATACATACATGACAGGTACACTGCGGTCTGTTGTAAATGATATTGATGTACAACTAGATCCATGTTTCTTTGATTCTGTAAGATCCTTCAGTTCTCAGAAAATCAGATTCCTGAAATTGAACAAGATGTAATGATGTGATGGATTATGGCATGACACATTTTCATACCGTTTCATTTGGTGTGAACCAATCCATCTTTTTCATGCCAAGTGCTGATACAGATACCCATCCAATTACACTGTTGAATTAATAAGTTGTACAGTCACTGTGCATAAAAGACTGGCAACATCTGACTAAGTTGTGCAACAAAAAAATAAATACATATATACATAAATATAATGAATTTATTCATACTGTTAGAACACCTTGGAATAAAGAAAAACATCTAATTATTTATCTAATTTATTTGCCCTTTTCAGCTCAGTGTGGGTTTGTGTTTTGTTGTAATTTACAGCCACCCTAGTGTATTTCTTCTGTTCTTTTGCTCTCTGTTTCACTCTGCTCTTCGCTCCACTCATAAAGCAGAGCAGATGAAACAATTGATCAAGAAAGATGATAACATATTGTTACGGTTGAAAGTGAAATAAATGGTTCTGTTGGAGTTTTAAACCTAACATAATGAACAAGAGAGGAAGAGGAAAGCCATGTGAGAAGGCACTGTTGAGTCCCTTCTTCTGACATTGACAATTCACTCAAACACTGCTTGCTGTAAAATCAAAATTAAGTCACAAACTAAGGTGATTTGTTGTAGTAGCAAGTGTGAAATACCACTAAACTGCTGGCACCCTCCATGCAGTGTTGCTCTGCTTCTAGCAAAATGTGCAGCTCTACCTGTACACTGTGACAGGTGATGTCATTTACATGGAATAACATGAAACTAAATTGAATAAATCAGTCCATTGTCACAGTTGCTTCTCTTGCTGTTTGAACCAGTGAGAACAGTATTGCATTCTTAGTTTCCTGTGAAATTGTAGGCTTTAAAAAATGATCACCTCAGAAGGTTATAGAGGGGCATTTAGTGTCCACATCTTTCCAAAGCACAAAACTGGTCTGTGTTGTTGTTGTACAAATAAAAGCTTAAGGTGAACTAGCAGCAGAAACATATAAATATGTGTCTGGTTCAAAATGGAATTGTGTAATGCTGTATTTCCTTACCCTTCTGTACATAAGGGTGGTGACATAGATTTAGCATCTGCTTTTGAATAAGGGGCCTGAAGGACCCTAGATTTCCCTGACAAGCTCATTTGAGTGTTTCTTGTGTGTGTGTTCATCTAGGGTGACTTTTTGTTTGATGCACAAGCCTTTGGCTTAGTTCCCTCTGGCTACTTTGTCAATGGTTTCAAAGAGTTTTAGCAGTTGTATAAAAAGACTGTTGTGTAGTAGAGGAGGTGATTTATTGCTCACTGGTTTTTAGCTTCTGTTTTTATATAAAGAGGTCCACAAGTGTGTTTTGTGGCAGAGAAGCTGCACCTCTAACAGAGGAGTCTGGCAGTCTTGCTGTCGCCTGCCCTCTGACTGGTAAACACAGCAGTCTTTGGAAAATGCTGAGTTTGCACTGTGGTTTTACAGAAATCATGTCAACGAGTACTATTTTAGTGAATTTAGCCGCCTGGTCTTCTAGACGTGGTTAGAAAATAAAGATGAGCATTGTTTTAACATTTCAGTGCTATAAGAAATTCCCATGTATTTTTGTGCCTCATATTGATAGAGTTTAATTAAAAATTGTGGTGAAGCAGAGTGTCTGCTACAGGCACAATCTGATTGGGGGTATTAGCCTTGTCTCTGTGGAAGCTACCACTGTCACCTGAAAACATGATATGAATCAAAGAGGCCAGTCAAATATGAAAGGAATCGTATGGTTCCCCATTATCTTCACCCTTATCAGCACTACCTTTTCTGTCATTCCTCAACAGTGAGTGACAGAGAATACACCCATAATTTCTGTGCTCCTCAGTGGTTTTTGTTATCTTCTAGGTGTTCTCAGTGTGCGCCCAGTGGTATTTTTTTAACTTACTGATGAGCTTTTTTTTTTCTAAGCATAATCCCTCTTTTTGTCTTTGATTCACCTTGCAGTGAGCATCTTTCTTGTGCATTCAACTTCTTCGTACATGGGGACAGCAACGTATGCACAAGTGTGGAGATTGCGCAGCATCAGCCTCTTCAGCGACTGAGCGAGGAGCACCTTAGCCTTGCACAGCAAAGCTCCAGCCCCTTGCAAGGTAGGACTATGAGTTTTGCACAGTAGTGATGAGTTAAATTGAACTAGACCAAGGTCTTGTATTAGGATTAAAATATTTTAATTCTTCTGGCCTACAGTCATCCTGAGCCCTTATGGCTTGAATGGGACCCTCACTGGCCAAGCTTTCAAGATGTCAGACCATCCTACTCAGAAGCTCATAGAAGAGTGGAGGCAGTTTTATCCCATCAGCCCCAATCCCAAGGAGGTCCAGGAAGACAAGATGGAAGATACAGACTGGGAGGATGACTCCCTGGCAGCTGTGGAGGTCCTTGTTGGTAAGGCTTCTTAATATATTAATAATGTGGTGATGGATCACTGAATGGAAGCAAGGACGGGTAAGGTAAGTTTAGTGATATTTCTTTTATTTGTTGGGTCAGGTGAAAAACAAATTACTTAATTTGGTCTTCTCATAGTATGGTATCTCGTATTGTCATTGTATTATAAATTTAATATGACATGTCATTTTCATATGAAGATACCTGCCAACATTTAGGATTGAAAATCCAGAGTACAGTGGGTTTGTTTTTGTTTATTTGAGGAATAGGAGGAGGTGGAGGCACAGTATCATGGTTGTATGTACCCCCCATGGTTCTGGTTCTGATCTCTAGAATGTGCAAAACTTTTTTTTTTTTTTTTTTTTTTTTTTTTTTAAGCTAAAGTTCCTTAGAGAAACCACAGACTTAAATGATGACTCTACGCTAAGTTTTTTTTTTTTTTTTTTTTTTTTTAAAAGAAATTTTAATGTTTTGTTGTTGTTTAAAGTTTTACACTTAGTCCCTGAACATTTATTGCAGATCACAAAAAGTTCCGTTCCAGCTCATTTTGATGGAAAAATTTGGCTGTAATGCATCAAATTTAAAATGGTTGGAAAGAGTTGTGTTTCTATGTTTCCCTTTTGAGTTAACAATCTAGAAAGTTCAAATCAGTGCATAGCTTTTCACACACATTGCGCAAGTCACACATAGGGAAAAAAATCCACTGTTATTTATGTTAAGGTGTCTTAAAGCTTCACGTGTTCTCAGTAAGGGGAGCTAAACTGGTAAAGCTACAGCTAAAATATTAAGCTAACTAGCTACCTGTGGAAAGAATAGCTGCAC
Organism: Archocentrus centrarchus; assembly: GCF_007364275.1. Lineage (NCBI taxonomy): Eukaryota > Metazoa > Chordata > Actinopteri > Cichliformes > Cichlidae > Archocentrus > Archocentrus centrarchus. The sequence goes on along the minus strand of NC_044358.1, from coordinate 21,404,968 downwards.
ACACCCCTTGATACAGGATGTGGAGTACCAGGTTGCATTGACAGATGGTTGAAATTATATGTGGGTGGATCATGTATGTAGACTGTACTTCGTCTGGCAAGTTGGGTATGACTAGATGAAACTTAAGGATTCATGTATATCAGTTATTTAGGGCCAGACAATAATGGCCAAAATGATTATTTTGAACAATATTAAGATCAGTTATTTGTCATGATTATTCACTTAACCTAAGTACATTTCCTAGAAGCAAAATATAGTCTTTCACTCAGTTTGTTGTACCTGCATGATAAAAAGTAATCAACAGCTGCGAGATCCCTGGAAAAATAATTGCATGAGCAGATAACGTAGCTGTTAAGTAAGTTGACCTTTTTTTTTTTTTTTTTTTTCCCCAGAAGCCTTTGTTACTCACAGTGTTTATTGGATACTATGTTTGGTCTCATTGAATGCAACTTGTTGGTGGTTTCAGTTCATCTTTGTAAGCTGGATGGATACACTGATGCACTGTCCAGGCTCACTTTTATGGACATCTAAGTTGATGTTAGATGATTGGCAACCATTGCATTGTTTTGCGTTGCCTTCATGCATTTGCTATACTGCAGTGTGTGGTGTGTTCTCAGGCAGTTGAGTTAGCTGTGTTGTCTTTTTTTAAAACATCAGTTGCCCTAAATCTGAAGTATTTCCAAACAACAGATGATGATCCAATTCAAGGGATGAGCTCCTTCTGCTATACCATATATTTGAATTTTGTTGTATATCTGTTTTTAAACATAGTGTTACTCGTCCAGACTAATCCAGGAAACTTCATGGTGCAGGGAACAGCTGTGATTGGCACATTCAGACATGTTATCAGTGATTTAGGGAGCGCTTGATTCGTTTTTGCTTTGCTTTCTATTTGTGGAGCACATTTTCTGTATCCCACGTTCATTTAATTGTGGGAAGCCAAAATCGTGAGCTAGATTTGGTCAATTGTGTAGCCCTACAATTATTCATAATAAAGTTTGGGTAAATTATTTCATGGGAAAACAGCAAAACGGGAGGGCACTGGGAGTCTTCAAATATGGAGACAAAAAAACAAAAATGGGAGTATTGGCAGGTATGAGGTGTATAGATCACTCCACAATATAACAGGCTATAACAGAGCCTTGAAAAGTCTTTAAAATAAATAAAGTTGTTCACTCTATCCTGGGTTCTTTGGAGAGACATTAATTTTTTTTTTTATAGTAATCCTCTGTGGGTTAAATAATCACACAACTATGCTTTATGTAATCCAATTGCAGATAAAATATTTACACTTTAGAGAATTGTTTTTCAAAACAATCATCCAATGTAAAAACATCCAGAGAGGCTTGATTGTTACAGTGATAGTGAATAAATGAGTCAGTCATATCAAAACATTGTTGCATTTAGAAATCTGTATTTTGTTTGTTCAATTCTGCACACTTTATGCTGAGTTTTTAAAATAAATGAATGGTTTTGGTTTCAGCGGGAGTAAGGATGGTTTACCCTTCCTGCCTGGTGCTTCTCCCTCTGTCGGACCTCCCTACTGTGGTCCCTCAGGGCTCAGCCAATGCCTCAGGAAGCCTGTGTGGTGCTCAGCAGGGCCAAGCTGCTCACAGAGATCCTGCCATGTCCTCTGTCACTCTGACTCCTCCAACGTCACCAGAGGAGGCTCAGACTGGTACGATTTGGAGCTGCAGAATTTTTTAAGATTTGGCATATCAACACTATTGAATTTATTTTTAACTTACCTTCCCACAGATTATCAGCCTGCCCAGAAGTGGCTTAAGTTGTCCTCTGCATCCGATGGCTACAGCTCTAACAACACTCTACATGGTGGTAAAATTCCTCGCAGGATGGCCAGCCATATGGTGGAATCTGTGTGGCAGGAATATAACCTAAACCATACAGGGAACAAGTATGTTTTGTTTAATCTTCTTTTTGTTTTTTTAACTTGCTTTTGTTCAGGTTTTACCTCCATTCAGATAATAACATTTCTGTGTTCCTACTCTTTCTAGGAGTAAGTTTACTACATTGACGAATGGAACCTGTGAGGAGGAGACAGAAAAAACAGGAGTCTGGGATTTTGTGGAGCCAACTCACAGGCTGCATTGCAGTTGCTCAAGGTATGTTGAGTGGAATAAATTCACCAGTGTTTTTTTTGTTGTTGTTTTGTTTTTGTTTTTTAGTATTTTAGGAACATTATTTGTTTTATTTCAAACAGACATAAGAATCAGAAACAGCGATCTAGCAGCACCTCAGGACACCCACCTTCATCAGGACAGCCTCCCCAGCCAGCCCCCAAGCACAAGCTGGGTGAGAAGCTGGAGAAGGGGGAGAAGCAACAGAAGAGACCGCAGACACCTTTTCACCACCGCAATTCTGTGAGCGAAGAGCAGTCCCTGGAGCCGCAGGCCCAGAGGCTTTGCCTACGATCACAGGAAGAGGGCTCGTATCCCAGCCTGCATCATGTGGACACAGTGCAGTCCAAAGCCCCTACACTGCACACGCATGGCCCTCCTGCAGACCTTGTTGGATCTCCGCCTCCCCCTCCTCTCAGCCCACATCCATGCGATCATGTAGAAGGTGACATGACTCCAGGTGGCATGAAGAACTCGTCCACACCCATTCACCAACCATTCTACCCACCATCAGTGGAACCCTGTCAGATGCCACCAAAGGGCTCATCTGAGGAGCCTCAGATGGAGAACATGCCTATGGCTTTGTCCTTTCCCTCAAACTACAATGAAACCCTTGAACCCACTGTCTTTGTAGGTTCAGCCATCAATCCCAGTGAAGACTCCACCCATAATCCCTGGAAATATTTTCTCCTTCCTCAGAAGAAGGCCTACAACTTCCTGACACCTCAGCTACCTATAGATAAAATACGAGAGGATTCTGGGGGTGGTGGAGGAACTGATAGTGTAGTCTCTGTCACAGAGTGAGTATCTCATGTCTCATCTGCAGATGCTTGAAAACAAAAGTTTAATTTTTAGTCAATTTAAAAATAATATCTCTGGATGTTTTAATAATGTCCCCCCTCAGGTTAATGTCAGGCTCCTCGCATCCCCTGAAAGTGTCCCAAGAGCTGATTAGGACATACGCCCAGCGAAGAAACAGCCATCTTGCCTCCACCTCAGGAGATGAAGAACACAGTGAGGAGCCAGACCCTTACGCCTTTGTAGAGGGAGACGAGGAGTTCAGCTTTACTGAGAAGAAGGATAAGCCAGGAGCTGAGAAGGAGGGAAACAAGAAACACAAGGTGGGTTAAGATTGTTGTAAAGTATGTGGTGGAACTGGTGATTTTGTATATTTGTGTGTTTTACATTAAAGGAAGTAAATAATTTAGATATTCAGTTCTGTTCATTCATTTCCCTTTGCTACAAAGTAGTAGTTTTCTTTAGAGAGTGCATGTGCTGATATTTTGAGCTGGGTATCAGTAACAAAAATGTGTCTGTATTACAGGTTCTGTTAATTAACTTCACTATTACATGCTTGTCAGTTTCATAGTCTTGTTTGCTTACTCCATCAGATTTTACTGATATAAAGTACATTTTGGTTCCTAGTACTGGTATGTATACCCTAGTGAATTGCTACAAGAGTGTGCAGTCATCTTAATAATTGAGTCCCACTTTTCTAATCAAAGTCTCTGGTGGATTTGAAAAAGAAAGCAAAACGGTGCAATGATCTTGGACCTTTTGAGGAAATGTATGAAAAACAACACCCTGGTGTGTCTTCGCTAACTCACAAAAACAGCGCTCCACGGTGTGCATGTGGTTGCAAAAACAGTGACTTTCATTTTAGGAACATGTTTAATAATCAATGCTTTGTATACAAGTACAAATAGTGGTAATTTAATGAAAGTGGCCATGACAGTAATTCTTTTTTTTTTTTTTTTTTTTTTTTTTTTTTTTACCCAGGTGGATGAAGGAACTGGAACTTCTGCAGATGGTGAGAAGATTATTCTATGTATGCTTTCAACTTCAAATAAATAAAATTGTGAGCGTGGGGTGTGTGTGTTTTTGTTTTTTTTTTATTCAAAATATGTCCTCAAATTTGTTTTGTGGTGCAGATGGTCAGGGTCCTTCAGGCAGTAAACCTTCAGCCTCGACCAGCCTCATCCATGAGAACGACTTGGCTGTGTCCTACAGTGACCTGGATAAAATCTTCAATTCCGATGAAGATGAGCTAGCAGTAAGTGCATTCAGGAGCTGATTGAGATGTCTGCCCATGAAGCCTGTTAAGACTCTCAGATGTACTGAGTATGTTGTCTTGTTTTTCCCTTGCTGCACAGCCTAGATCCAAAAGAGCTGGTGTTGGTACAGATGACAAGTTTGGCTGTAAAGAAACTAAACCAACTACACTGGATCCCCTGTCTTGCATAAGTAAGAAAATAACCTCAGTTACTCATCATACATCATAACTACATAACATGTTGTTTCAAGAGAAGTAATAATGTCATTTTGTTAGGTTCAGCAGACCTGCACCAGATGTTTCCCACCCCGCCCTCCCTGGAGCAGCAGGGTTATTCTCCCATGAACTCTGGCAGCAAGGACAGCCTGGAAGCAGGGGCGGGCCTCACCCTGTTGGACGGCAGCCAACTTAACAACCACTTTAAGATAGAGGTGGAGGAGGGTTTCTGCAGTCCTAAGCCATCTGAAATAAAGGTACAACATGGCACACAATAGTCAAGTAGACAGGAAACGTAGAATTTTTTTTAATTGCTAAATGACCAGTGTTTTTGCTTTCAGGACTTCTCATTTGTGTACAAGCCAGAGACGTGTCAGTCGTTCATCGGCTGTTCTATGTACGCCCCTCTGAAGACTTTACCCAGCCAATGTCTATTGCCTATCAAACTGCCAGAAGACTCTGTGTACACGCCGAGCTGGACCCTGGGCAAAATGGACCTGATACCCCCAGTGTCCAGTGCCAATCTCCTCACTAAAGACAGGTAAATGCATTTACTGTTAACATTGGATTAACTTTTTTCTTGTATGTGTGATCTGTTAAGCAAGCACTGTTCTTTACAGATTGAATTATTTTCAGTAAAGTTTCATTTAAAGTGGACCCATTATGCTTATTTCCATCTCTATATTCAAAATAATCCTTATGTCTGAAACAAGGCATTTTAGCACAGTTTTGTTTTATTAAACCAGCTTTGTTATTTGGGGAGCCACAAACCAAATGGTTTGAGCAGGAGGTAGGTAGGGCTGCCATTTTACCTACTGTGACATACAGAGCCAAGGGAATAATAATAATACTAATTAAAAAAAACCAAAACAAACAACTCTCTGACATGGATTGTTTAGAGCAGTCTGAAGCCTAAGCTTTTGGCTCACTGGGAGTACTTGGACATATAATGACTTTATTTAAACTTTGGCCATATTTATTATGTACATCCACCATTGTAACAGTGTCTATAGTGCAGAAAAGCATAATAGGTCCACTGTCAGTACATACACACTTTCTGTGAAGAATACTCCAGCCAAACTGTTTAATAGCCAAATGTCACAACATGAAATTAATCTTAATCATTGTTTATCTTTTATATAACAGTAATGTCCCCAGTGTGGAGCCTGACTATAGCCAAACCTACACCCCGCAGACCCACCCACCCTTCATGTCCAGCAGTGCTCCCCCCAGCAACAGTGGCGCAGGTATCCTACCATCCCCAGCCACACCACGCTTCTCCGTGCCCACACCTCGTACCCCCCGCACTCCAAGGACTCCACGTGGCCCATCCAGCGTCCAGGGCTCCCTCAAATATGACAGTTCTGACCTTTACTCTCCTGCCTCCACACCCTCCACTTGCCGACCCCTCAGCTCTGTTGAACCAGCAACCGTACCCTCAATCCCTGAGGCTCACAGCCTCTACGTCACCCTAATACTTTCTGAGTCAGTCATGAACCTCTTCAAGGATTGCAACTTTGACAGTTGTTGTGTGTGCGTCTGTAACATGAACATCCGAGGAGCAGATGTAGGTGTATACCTCAAGGACAATGGCGAGGCCCAGTATTCATGCACTTGTGGTTTTAGCGCTGTCGCCAATCGGCGCTTTGGCCAGTCAGCTGGGCTCTTTCTAGAGGATGAACTAGATGTGGTGGGACGGGGTTCAGATGCCGCTCGAGACACTGAGCGGTGTTTTGAAGAGCTGCGAGCTTCTACATCACACAAAGCTGGCAGCCTGAAGGAGAAGCCTCCAGATGAGTTAATCCTGTTGCTGCAGGACCAATGCACCAATCCATTTGCCCCAATGGCAGGCGTAGAGTACCCCAAACCAACTTCAGCTCCCAGTTCATTCCTGAGGGTCGAAGAGAGAGATTGTTATAACGACTGCTACATGGCACTGGAGCATGGCAGGCAGTTCATGGACAATATGTCAGGAGGCAAAGTTGATGAAACACTAGTAAAAAGCACCTGTCTTCATCAGTGGCCAAAACGCAAATGTATGTATTCTCACATTACTGCTTCTTTAAAAGTAGAATTTTCCCTTATGCTTTCCAGCAGGAATTCAATACTTCCTTGTTTTTCCTCTTGTAGCAGCAGATATGAGCAAACTATACTCTGTGGATGTCCTCCGGGTGTTGCTGTCCCTCCAGCCTGTACTGCAGGACACCATTCAGAAGAAAAGGAGTGTGCGCTCTTGGGGTGTTCAGGGACCACTTACTTGGCAGCAGTTCCACAAAATGGCTGGGAGGGGATCATATGGTGTGTGCAGTGTTTTAGAGATTTATAGAATATTGTGGTGATTTACTGCTTTGTTGTCTTGAAAGACACTAGCTTGTCTCCTTTTCTTCACAGGTACTGATGAGTCTCCTGAGCCTCTGCCCATCCCGACCTTTCTGGTTGGTTACGAATCTGATTTTGTAGTACTGTCTCCTTTTGGGTTGCCCTACTGGGAGAAGCTTCTCCTGGATCCTTTTGGTTCCCAGAGAGATGTGGGATATGTTGTCATCTGCCCAGATAATGAGGCTCTGCTCTGTGGGGCCAAGACCTTTTTCAAAGATCTAAGTGCTATGTATGAGGTATGCACCTGGCAGATTGTAAAACTCACCCTTCCTGTACTGACATGTCTACAAAAACAGTTTTGTAGCTCTACAGAAGTGATTCACACTGTTGCACTCCCTCTTTTTTTTTTTTTTTTCCTCAACAGGCATGCCAGCTGGGGCAACACAGGCCCATCTGCAAGAGTCACCCAGAGGGCATATTGAAGGTTGGCACCAGAGAAGGCAGGAGCATGACAGAGCAGCCCCTTAGTGACTGGTTTGTTAAGATGGCCGCCAGAGAAGGAAACAATGAAGCCTTTAATAAGCTCAAGCTCTTTGCTCAAGTGTGCTGCTATGATCTAGGTAACATGATTACTTGTGCTGAAAACTCAAAGCAAGTAAAATCACTTGGTTTATATAAATACTTTTAATCATTTTATTTTTATTTTGGGATCCATTTCAGCTCCATACCTGTCAGATCAGTCTTTGGATAGCTCCCTTTTGTCCCAGCGGAACCCTACCACAGTAGTGTCCTCCTCCCAGACTTCCAGCTCTTCCAGCACCTCATCGGGGCTCCAGAGCACCAACACTACCTGCTCCAGCACCAGCTCTGCCCAGCCTGTCCAGGTCAATAGTACCCCTCCCTCTTCCTCCTCAGGCTCACAGACTATCGGGGGAATGACCTCAGCCAAGCCAAGTTCTTTCTCGCCATTTGGGACAGCAAGCTTGCAGGGTGGCACTTCTCAAAATGGACCCCAGTCAAACTCGCAGGGCGCAGGGGGCCTGGCTGAAAACGGACCATCTGCCAACCAGTCTCAAGGGCCCACTGAAAGCCCAGAGAGGTAGGTTAGATCCATTGTTGGCTCACCTGGCCAAAGGACCGGTGAGCCCATGCCATAGCAAAGCATCCTAGCGTGTTAGTTGGATTTTAGTAAACCTTGACCCAACTTGTGCACAAGGTCATGTATTATTTTATGGGCAGTAACTTGTGAACTGTGATGACTCGTGCACTGGATGTTGTTTTGAATCTTTGACCACACTTAGCAAATGCCAGTTGTCCTGTCTCAGTTCTTGCTACTTTCCCACCGCCGAGGTTCCGGAGCCGGAGCAAGTTCCCGTGCCGATCCCAATGAACCGGCGAAACGCTTAAGAACGGGCCCGCATTCCCACCGCGTTTCTGTGAACTGCTCCTTTACGTACGAGTGTGGGCGGGTCCTCGTCTGGACACGGAAGCTGAAGCGCACAAACGTGGGAGAACACGCTCCCCTTTCTGTGCTGCAAATACGTTTTACGGTCCAAACCAAACTACTGCAGCATCTGTGTGCAGCACAGAGGGAAACAGCAATTAGAGCAAGACGACAAGTACGCACTTTGTGTCCTTTTATCTGTGATATGAACTGATACAAAGCAGCAAGTTCAGCCTTAGAGCCCAACCTAATTCACAGCCGTGAAAATCGCTTCGCTTTTCTCATGTAATACACATGTAATATGGTAGAAAACTTGATGTTGAGATGGCAGTCACGCACGGGTTCCTGGTTCCAGACCAGCTAGTTTGCGGGGCCGGAATTGAACCCGTTTTTCGGCCGAGCACCGAGTGCTTCGGCGGTGGAAAACCCGCCTAACGGTTCAATTCATGGCTCCAGCTCCGGAAACCTGTTGGTGGGAAAGAGGCTTTTGAGTGTCTTAAATTTTAGTTTGGTAGTTACCTCTCTGCTTTCATCTCAGGAATTAAATTTTTCAATTTCTCCTGATGGGAGATATGCCTACCAAGATTTAGCTCAAGCCATTTTCATATATGAACTTTGGACAGTTTCTTTTACATGTAGCACACAGCAGGTAAACTTAAGATGAATTTGCACCACTGGAAATAGGTGAGGGAACTGCCTGAACAGAGTATGCAGGAGGCAGGATAAAGATGACCATTCACTGGCAGTCTTCTGTATCCTGCCTACTGCAAAGTCCACATCCACAAAGTCCAGAATATGGACTTTGTACTAAGGAGCTGGCAGGTTAAAGACCGGCTAATGTCTGCTCTGACTGCAATGAACATTGAACATTTAGTTTTTTCATGTGCACGTCTTTCAAGTAATATCTAGAAAAAGTTCAGGGGTGCAGTGGGTGCAGTGGAAATGGCTTCAGCTGCACTCAACAGACAGTAATACAAACATTGACAGATTTAATGAAGACAATTTATTGACCAGCTTTAGTAATTATCTGCCTCTTTTTAACAGCACAATGGAGAGAGAAAAAGTGGGTAAGCCAACAGACGGAGAGTCTCATGCTGTATCTTACCCGCCTGCTATAGTCGTGTACATTGTTGACCCCTTCAGCTATGAAGACTCAGACAAAGAGGTCCATTCAAGTACCTACACGATGGGCCTGCTGCGCTGCTACATGGAGATGCTCCACTTCTTGCCTGCTTGCATCAGAAACGCTGTCTCAGTGCAGGTAGAACAGCACTTTTAATGATTTGATTATTTCACAGTTATGGATTTAAGAGAATAAATATTTGGCAGAGTATATACAAAATGGAGTCTAGAGTATTTCACAAAATAAGTTATATTTTTTCTACATATAATCTTCAGATTTACCACATCTGCTCAGTTTACTAATTTGGTTATAACAGAGCGGGTTACCAGCTGGCACAAAGGGAGGTGAGAAGGAGCAGGGAAATCATTAGCAGGCACTAATGGAGGTGGTAACTGCCACACCTGTGATATAGTGACACAAGATTGCATCAGTATGCCAGAGGGAACTCTGAAAGAGAAGAGGTGTGAATGTGCTAATGGTTTCAGTACAACACTGGCATAATGGGGTGGGCTAATATCCATTCAGTCCTATCACTGCAGACATGCTAATCTCTCAGATGTGTTAACTTTTCCTTCAAGCTAAGATGTGGCAGTATTCTTTTAGTAAAGTTACACTTTGGTTTGACCTGTATTTTATATAAACACAAGATTAAATACACCAGTACTTCTTCAAGAAACCGTGTGAGGTTTTCATACTACGATTATAATTGCTATAATAATGACTCACACTTACCAGTATGGTCATGGTACTGATGTACTGTGCTGCATAAGTCTTCTCACAAAGTCTTATATATTAAATGAAGGGGGGGGGGGCATCCACAGACTCAAATATGTGCAGTTTATATTTGAGTGATCAAATGTTTTTTTTGTTTTTTTTGGGGGGGGGCACATTAATTTTAATAAGTTATAGAAGAGTGAAGTTTTTTACTGAATGATATTGGAGTATATGCAGTGATCCTGTGCACAGTTTACCAAAAGTGTAGACATTGATTCAGTGAGTACAACAGCAGACATACAGAGAAGTTTTTGGCATTTCTCTGGTTGGAATACCAACAGACAATTCTGATCTTTAAGTGAACCAGATACTTTATTTTGGTGATTAAACTACATTATACACAGTGTAGTATGTCGTGTTTCAAAACGCATCATACACAAAGCTTCAGTTTGTGTTCTAAACAAACTGAGCAAATGAGGGAGATAAACCATCAGGTTTTCCTTGTTCTGCTCCATAGTCCACCACATTCAAAGTTACCTAATGCTTCTTGTACTATAACATAGTGGGTAATGGTCAGAAAGCAGAGGCAGTTGTCATTCCAGTCTTCCTCAGAACTGTTTTGACACAAGATGTTAGTTTTCTGATTTTACAACCACAAATCTGTGACTAAAACAGAAACTTCAGTAAACACCAGTGTGTCGTGAAGCTTAAGTCTAACAAATCCATAAACAGTGAGTATCAGAGGCCTCCCTAAAATACCTTTTGTTTTTGTTTTCCCCTCGTGTCAGATTGTTCCCTGCCAGTATCTGCTACAGCCGGTGCACAGTGGGGGACGCCACGTCTACAGCCAGCACCTCAAGTCCCTGGCTTTCTCTGTGTTCACTCAGTGCCGTCGGCCTCTTCCCAACTCTACTAACTTCAAGGCTCTGACGGGCTTTGGCCCTGGTCTTGCAATCGACATGGCACTTAAGAACCCAGAGGTAACAAACTAAACTATCATTTAAAACAAAAATAAATAAAAGCTAATTGCCCAGCACAGTCTGACATTGTGTTACACATTCTGTTGTTGCTCTTTTTTAACCTAAGCAAGTGTTGTGTTCTGTGCAGAGGCCCGAGTGTCTGCGCCTGTATACGCCACCCTTCATTTTGGCTCCCGTGAAAGACAAACAGACCGAGCTCGGGGAGACATTTGGTGAGGCATCGCAGAAGTACAACGTCCTGTTTGTCGGCTACTGTCTGTCCCATGACCAGCGGTGGTTGCTGGCCTCCTGCACGGACCAACATGGAGAACTGCTGGAGACCTGCATCATTAGCATCGACGTACCCAACAGGTGCCTGACTTCATGTTCACAAAAAATATACCTCAGTACCAAATAAAGAGTCTTTTAGTTAACAAAAATGAAAATTAAAAACTAGACTTCAGAGAAAAAAAAAATATAATAGCTTGTTAATTTGTATTTGTTTCAGTCTTAAGATAATAAAACACTTTTAAACAGGGAAAACTAAACACACTCTGGAAAGTAGCTGACAAACTGAACCGAAAAGAAGAGATTTGAAACTAAAATGTAAAACAGTAGCTCATAAGAGCATGTCTTTGTTACTGCAGGGCTCGCAGGAAAAAGGGCTCAGCCCGACGGCTGGGTCTGCAGAAGCTGTGGGAGTGGTGCCTTGGCCTGGTGCAGCTGACATCACTGCCATGGAGGGTTGTAATTGGGCGCCTTGGAAGGATGGGCCACGGCGAGCTAAGAGGTACACTTACTCCTGCAGTGTTTGTAAAGTGGGCAGTTTACACATAGGAACACATTAATGTGCTCGTATCTTCTTTGTTTCAGACTGGAGTATTCTGTTGAGCAGGAGGAACTTGCAGTCCCTCAGTAAGCGATTGAAGGAGACGTGTAGGATGTGCGGCATCTCTGCCGCTGACACTCCCAGCATCCTTAGCGCCTGCTTGGTTGCCATGGAGCCTCAGGGTTCCTTTGTCATTATGCCAGGTAAAAGATAAAACTGATTACATAATATTTAAAGTTTAGCTAGTTTTATAAATTTAGAGCCTTCAAATATGATACCACTCTCCTTCATCTCGTCTCTGCAGACTCTGTGTCGACAGGTTCAGTGTTTGGTCGAAGCACCACACTAAACATGCAAACATCGCAGCTGAGCACCCCTCAGGACACGTCCTGCACACACATACTGGTATTCCCCACCTCAGCCATGGTGCAGGTCAACACTAATACTTCAGAGCCCATCGACATCGATACATTTAACCCCATAAATCCTGGTATGTTTTTCATCATAGAGCCACTACAATGCATTTCTGTTCACATTTAGAGTTGGCAAGCCAGAATAACCCCCCCACCCCACTTCCACAGATGGATCAGATGGAATGAGCCTTTTAGAGTTTTTTGATCAAGACATCGTGGATCCAGACTTCATCAACATTCTGCCCAACTCCCCCACAACCTCCCCTGTTCACTCCCCGGGCTCCCACTATCACCAGGGGGGAGATGGAAGCAAGGTCTGTCATGCTTTTTTTTTTCTTTTTCTTTTTTTTTTTTAATACAGTCAATACAGAGTGTCAGATACAAAAACGATTAATAGGCTGTGATAGATAAACCACTGACTTTTTTTTTTTTAACAGCTTCTTCTTTTCTGCCTCAATTTGATATTTAAAAAAAATGATTGCCCCTCAGTAAAGCACAAATAAGCTTCTTGTTCTCAGTGTTGCAGTGGCTTGATTGTGGTGACTGTTTTGGCTGTGATAACGTTATACTCATTGATCATTGACTTTACTGACATCGTTTCACAGGGTCAGAGTACAGATCGGATGGAGTCCCATGAGGAGGCGCTTAACATCTTGCAGCAGCCAATGGCTTTGGGTTACTTTGTCTCTACAGCAAAGGCTGGACCGCTGCCTGACTGGTTCTGGTCAGCCTGCCCTCAAGCCAAGAACCAGTGCCCACTCTTTCTCAAGGTAACAATAACATTCAAGAATGGTTACAATTTTTTTTTTTAAACTATTGATCTTCAAAAAATACAAAATGTCAACACAAATTACATATTAAAATTGCCTCTGTGTAAAGATCCCAAACATTAAAGGCTAATATTTGACCCATCAGTGCTTTTGCTTGTGGTCAGTGTTTGTAACACTGTAATCAGTTGTTACAGGTGTACATGCAGATCTTTCCCCTCTCTAAAAAGAACTTGGCACTCAGATAAATGACTCTGAAGACTTGGATTTAATTAGTATCTGTATCTTTCTTTTCTCAGGCCTCTCTTCACCTGCACGTGTCTTCTGTCCAGTCAGATGAGCTTCTGCACAGTAAACACTCTCACCCCCTGGACTCTAGCCACACCTCTGATGTGCTCAGGTTTGAACCATAACCAAACTCCATTTTAAAGTATTTAGACATTTGCTTCTCTCATAACTTTAATATTTCTGTGTCCTCCTCCTACACATCAGATTTGTTCTAGAGCAATATAACGCCCTCTCCTGGCTGACGTGTGACCCTGCCACCCAGGACCGGCGCTCCTGTCTGCCTGTTCACTTTGTGGTGCTCACCCAGATGTACAACTTTATCATGAACATGCTCTGAACTCTAACAGGATCAAACTGCTGAGATTTGATTGGAGGGATCGCTCAGACATGTTATGGATTTCCTGCTACAAAGACTCTCCGACACTCGAAAGGACCTCACACTCCATCAGGGCAAATGTGGACGAAGCACCCTCCTCTTCCTCCTCCTCCTGGTGTATCTCTCAGAACTCTAACTGGAAGTTTCCAATCAATCAATCAGATGCCAAGAATCCATTTTATCACTTTGGATGATCAAGGGACGTTTCATAAAGGAGAATGTCTTTTTAATGACTGTAGATTGCGATCTATGAAATTTTATCTTAATGAAATGCCTGCATATATTATTTATTGTAAGTTTTTAAATGTGGAATTTTTAATGCTTAATATCTTTTATATATTACAAATCCTAGAGGGTGTGTACATCTCACTGTACAGGAATTGGTTTAAAAAGTGTAATTTTTCTCAAATACAACACGAAAAACCTGTTCAAGTGAATTTGCTGTAGATTGCTTTTAGAATATTATTTTTTCAAAGGGTACAGACCTTTCTATTGCCATGCTGTAAAAATGAAGTAAAAGCTGGCCTGGGCATTTGTGTCCCACCCAATGAGTGGATGAGACTTACCTCTCTGTCTACTTTGGCTCCAGAGTCTCTTGCACAGTAACTCAGTGAGCTCTGAAGAGGAATTAAAAAAGGTACATTGTCAGATTATATATTTTATATAACAGATTTAGGTAACTGTGTGTGTATATGTGTACATAGTAATTGTGTGCCGCTACTGATGGTGCAGCTTCTGTTTTAGGAATAAAGTGTCTACCTTACTGCCTTCATTCCTCTTGACTTTATACGACAGCTGAGAGTTGTGTGAAAAGTACATCCTGATTGGGCGCCAGGGTGGCTCAGGGTGTGAGCAGGCGACCACGAATGCCGCTCGGCGATGGAGTCCCGACCATTCGCTGCGTGTTCTCCCCGACTCTTCTCCCCCACCTTCCTGTCTCACTTCACTGTACATCTGTCAAAGGCAAAAAGGGCCAAAAATAAATCTTTAAAAAAAAAAAAATAGTACATCCTGATTCACTAAGATTTTATGTATTAAGAAATTGATTATATATATAAAAAAATATAAATAATCAATCTCCTTAGGTCTTAAAATGAGATACATGCAGCCTTAGATGAATACATGCCATGTCATTATTTAACAAGACGAGTGTGGAGAATTCAGTACATCCTTTCTGTATCCATAGGGATTAAGAGGGTTGCTGCTAATGAAAAGCACTTAATTAACTGATCATCAAGTTTGAAACCTGTATAAAAGTAAAGGTTTGGGTAATTTGCTGGTCAGGTGTGTGTTAATGCCAAGGGAAAAAAAAAAAAAAAGTCTTGAAGTAATGTTGCTGCCCATCAGTCTGGGAAGGGTTATAAGGCAATTTCCAAACAATCTGAAGTCAATCATTATACAGTGACAAAGATTTGCAAAAATAAAACATTCCAGACAGCTTCCATTTTCCCAGGAAAGGACATCAAGCAAATTCACCCCAAGGTCAGACTCTGCAATGCTCAGAGAAAGTGCAAAAAACCTAAGAACTGCATTTTAGACTCTATAGGCCTCAGTTTAGCATGTTTGGATTACCGGCAGAAAGCCTCTTCTCTCTAACAAGAACGTGGTAGCACAGCTTAGGTTTGAAAAGCTGCATATGAACAGATGTTTTGGACAGATGAGACCAAAATGGAGAGGTTTTGCTATAATGTACAAAGCCACATTTGATGAAAACCAAATTATATCAGCACAAACATACCGTCAGCACGGTGGTAGAGGGGTGATGATTTGGGCAGGTTTTGCAGCCACAGGACCTGGACACCTTGCAGTCACTGGGTCAGCCATGAACACCCCTGTATACCAAAGTATTCTCAAATGTTTCAGCTTGGCTGAAACTGCTTCATGTAACAGGACAGCGATCACAAGCACAGCAGCAAATCTAAAATACAACAACTGAAAAAAAGGACAGACTCAAGATGCTGCAATGACCCAAAGTCCAGACCTCAACCTGACTGAAATGAACTGAAGCAACGTAAAGGCCAAAATTCCTCCACAATGACGAGAAACTGATAGTCATACAGAAAATGATTACTTCAAATTATTGCTGCCAACAATGATTCTACAAGCTACTGAGTCATGGGATGTACTGTGAAAACTTTGTTTCACAGGACTGTAAGAATAAATCATAAGAATAATGATTTTGGGTTTCAAAGTGCTTTACACAAGCAAAAAAAAGAAGCAAATGATAAAATCAAGTAAAAGAATGACCACTAAAATATCAAGGAGGCCTTTAGACATAGAAGCTGATCACTGAAACCAGGAAATGCTCTGATAAAAATCATGTCTTAACCTTCTGAAACCTGAGCTCGTGTTTGGGATGCGTTGGAAGCAGAATGTAAGCAGAATGAAGTATAAGGTGCAGAAAGGCCAAATGTAATGTCTCCATATATGCAAGGTCTCAGGAAGTTAAAAATTCAAAACAGTCAGACCTACAGAGTGCAGTGATGTTGCTGTTCTAAGCTCAGTATTTTAACCTGAACTATTCAGATATGGGAAAAAAAATTTTAACACACTGACACCCTAAAAATAGAATTAATCTTCAGATGACAGTATGTAAGTAATGAACAATCAGAATTTGGATTGTGTCTGACGCTGAAAAAAGAAACTGAAAGTTTAAATAGAAAGGACTCAGGTACTTAAACAGTGGCGCCAAAAGGGTTAAAGTGGTTAACCACAACTGGTTCAGTAAAAACTTAGAAGTTCCTGTTTTGGCCTCCACCTCAGAGCTTTTCTGCTCTCTGCACTTGCTTCATGTTTTTGTCTGATTATTCTACAAAAACAGCATCATCATGAGAGCACTGTGACCTTTATTCACTGCACTTTTGTTCCTTCTATAAACAGACTGCTAAAGGATTTTTGAGGCTAATAACCGTATAAATAACTCCACAGCATGGATTGATAGATATAGAAATCCAGTATTACAAATGTCTTTTATAAAGAACTCTTAAAATTTGACAATTAAAAAAGGCCTCAGTTGAAAGAAATGACTATTGGCGCTCTCTGGTGGAGACACTATGTAAATGTTTTAAACACTAAAGTTGGACACGTGAAAATCTTCTGGTGCCCACCCAAACCTTCAGTCACACAAAAGTAATTTTACTACTTCCTTTTTCCACCTGTCCTATCCGGCAGTTTAAGCAAGCAAAATTATATAGTCTGCATGCTGTGTTGAGGGAGACACTTTTGCTTTACCAAGAGGAGCATCTTGTTTTACATTCTCTTTGTTGATTTTATTACAGATATTGGTATGATACAGTTCACCTATGCCGGAGCTGACAGGCAGAAAAGAAGTGACAGAAGGACGGGGGAAGAAAAAACAGAGCACACATAATTGGTTGCCAATTGCAGCGTCTGTAACAAAGCACAACAACAACAACAGGAGAACAAACAGCACCTGAAAGATAAAAATTAAAACAGAAACAAGCACACATTCTTCCTTTGTTTGTGAGCGAGTGTAAATGTCTGTGTATTGTGTGTTTGTCATGAAACGTACTTGGTAATGAGAAGCTGCAACGACGCTCCCCAGAAGCCCCGGGCCGTCCGCCGACCCCAGGAGCTCTGAAGAACCGGGTCCACACATCCCGATAACATGCGCATGCCCAACCCAGCAGAAGGAAGAGGGAGCACAGCCAGAGCCCCCACGGCCAAAGGGCAAGTTCACCAGATCAACAGAGGCAGCAGGTAGCCGACCCCTCCAAAGACTGGCCCAGGACCCAAGAGTCAGAATCGCCCGCTCTTCTTACAGCGTTGATTCAGTTCATTGAGGTTTGTGCGCATTTGTTTATGCACAGCTCTCCTAAGGTCCCCACAGCATTTCAGTCAGGTTGGGGTCTGGACTTTGACTGGGCCGTTGCAACACCTTGAATCTTTTCAACTGTTTTCCTCTTCCATGACCCCGTTTCATCAGCCGTCAAACAGACGGCCTCACATTCAACTCTAGAGTACTTTGTTATACTGAGTTCACGGTCACCTGATCAGCCCTCCACCACCGTGCTGACCGTCGGTATGAGGTGTTTGTGCTGATAAGTTGTGTTTGATTTTCACCAGATGTGGCGCTGTGCATTATGCCCAAACATCATGCAATTTCTTCGAGCACTGCATGGTTTCATACTGTTGTGAACATCCCGGGACGCAGCATTCTGTGAACACACACCTGAATGCTCCAGACCAGAAACTGACAAAGCCTCTGCTTTCATAAAGACGACCACACCTGCTGATGATCAGTTAATCAAGTGCAATTGATGGGCAGCACCTGGCTGCTACTTCCTCTCTTTATTCCCGTGGAAGCAGTAAAGGTCTACTTACTACATTTTACTTTATTTTATTTAAATAAATAATGACTTTCGATAATATGACATCTTTTTTTTTTTTCCTCTCAGGTTGTATTTACCCAATTACCTACTAAGGACTAGATTATTTTTATTATGTCCTCATATTTGAAACCTAAATTGTCAATTCAGTTTTTTTTTTTTTTTTTTTTTTTTTTTTGCTAAAACTGACGTCTGACTTTTTAAACTGCTGCTGGTTGAGCTTGTTTGGTGATTTAGATTTAAATCCCCATCTACCTCCCATTTCAAAGGCTCTGCACACCAACACAGGTGTGTTTAATCAACTACCTGATTAGTGCTTCGGCTGAAGGTGGGCGGAGCTGTGACAGCAATTTTGTGGAATCTCAACATTCTTATATATATATATATATATATATATATATATATATACATATTTGTGTGTTCATTCCTGTTTTTGCAGAATTATCTGACAAACATGAAGCAAGTGTAGAGAGAAGAAAAACTCAGACAAGGAGTCCAAAAGAGGACATTGCAAATTCTCCAAGAATTGTTTTGGTGGGTCATGCAGGGCCTTTGATATCTATGAATACACTAAAGTAGTCTTTGTAGCTCCATGTTGAAGAAGCTGCTTTAAGTTGCCTAATTAGTCTTGGCGCTTAAGGTCAAAAAGGGCAATAGATCGCTCGCTGAGTGAATAACGTCCAGTGCAGGAGCAGCTTTAACCCTGCCCACACTAACAGGATCTGGATAGTTATTGAGAATGGAATTAGCTAATCGAGGAGAACATGTCATCCCAAAGCTTCATCCAATCACCGTCTTATGTTCTGCTTAATGGGATCCAATTGAAGGGTAGCCCAATTTGTCTGGGGCCATTTGGGACATTGAGCCTGAGCCAGATGACAATTTTCAAGGAATCTATTTGAGCATTTCATGTGGAAACCCAAACACTGGAGCTATACTGAGAGCAGACGCGTCTGGAGCCAGCCAGCAGATTTTCTTATGTGGATGATGTTATATTAGTGCTGTCAGCACTTCCATGCTGAGCCTCACAGTGACCTCATGTGACCACATGCTGCTCTCTGGCTGAAACACAAACTTCCTGTTTGTCAAAGTAGGGCAAGTGGCTGAAAATTTGCTGGATGATTTCATATTGTGTTGATAAATCCTTTTTTTTTTCCCACAAGATGTGACCACACAATACGTTTACTGTCACTCGTGCAGAAAAAAATATCCACTCTGTCTCATTTCTGAACTGTAAATCAGATCTAAGAGGGTGTCAGGTAAAAAGTCACAAAAGTAAATAATAAATGCGTAATCATATCATTTACTGATTAAATTTAAAGTATGTTGATTACTTTTTACATTAGGAACTGGTAATATGTAGCATGGAACTACAGTACAGTAATTTTATTTTGTCAAAAGAGTCATGGGAAAAAAATAAATTATATAATACAGGTATTGTTCATAATTCCTTATATGTATGTATTATTTAGTGGAGTGCCTCTCGAAAAGCGTTGCAAATAATATCAATAATGGGCTTTGATTATGTGACCTCAGGGGTGCTTTAAATCACCTGAAAAAATGTCATCATGTCCGCTCTGTTTGAAATATATTATACTGATAATTATCAATGAATAATGATCAATTTAGTTAGGTGTTAAAATAGAAAAGGAAAAGTACTTTTAGTAGGTGTGGGTGTATTTAATGAAAGTGTTTGGGTTCAGGGGTGTTATGACTACAAGTCCCAAACCACGCCTTCCTGATGTGGGAGTCAACCAAGTGGACCACTCCCTCCATAATTACAACCAATAACATCATGATCATCACCATCTAACAGGATGCATGTGCAGAAAAGCAATATTTCAATATTTTTATGCTGTGAAAATGGAAAAGTGTCCGTAAAATGACAAATGTGGAAGTACAGACGAATGGATGGAGCGACGCCTCGCAGTGGTACGGGTTCATCAGATGAACAATAAAATGATCTGTAACATCTTAGATCAAATATAAGCTTCTTAGTGCTGCGACATTTGCATTTGTGCAACATAAGAAATGTTATTTTTTTCTTACCAATAAAACCTGTTGTGTTTAACTAGTATTCACCTCATAAATATTTACATGTTGCTCTCCACTGCACGGTGGTGGACGAGCTGCTTACAACAATAAAAACAGCGGGATGTGTCGCATTTATTTGCGTGTCAGATTTGTATTGTCTCTCCCTGTGAAATCTCTTCTGCTGCCGCACAAGCTGTCTTTCTCTAAACTCAATCACAAAGCTTTAGATGGCTGATGGGATTAGGTTAAGCCATTAGGAGTAGTTAATGGTCTTTCCCAGTGTTGGTAAGTAACACTGACTAATTGACCAGGGGCAGCAGACAGCTGACGCGGGTTCACAGCAACAGGTGGTCCCTGCTGACCAGAAGTTAGGACCTGCAGAGGGACAACAAACAGGGTTCATGTTCCCGAATGCTTGGCTGAACTGATCTGGACTTATTTTTGTCTTTTTCATTTAGCTCAAATTTAAATATAAGGAATCTGCTGGCTGATAATCAGGCTGGATGTTATTCACTGGATCTTAACTTTCAAATATCCAGCTTTCAAAGGAGTTGCTGCTCACAGGTAAGACTCATTTATTTATAAAAACATATGACTATGGAAGGAAAATGCCAAATACTAACATGTGAGAGGGGCCCCTGTCGTAACAGGGAGACATTTCATATACCGTGTAAATTTATTTTTCAAGCATAGAAAGACATCTGTTTGCTACGTTAATTAAGTGATGATTGCTCAGGTGAGTAATCAGTTGTGCTACAGTTGCTTTCAGGCTTCAAATGACAGTATCAGTTAATTTTAAGCTGCTTTTTGATTAATTGTTTGGGCAGGATCTGAAAACAGTGAAATATTTCTTGTACATTTAGCTTCTGCTCATATAAAAGCAGTTTAAATGAACATTTGGGAACCACTGAGTCAAACATTTATCAGAATTTACTAAACTGCTCAGATGGTTCTGGGGTGTAACACTCATCTTTTTTTTTGCCCATTTGTGTTTTACTAATTACACATTAAATAAAGGATTAAAACCAGTTAACTTTTTTTCTGAGAATGGTGTCATTGTTGGAGTGCAATTCGTGCCCTCCGATGACACAGCAAGATGTTTCCGATGCCTTATTCACTCGGTTTGCTGTTCGCCTAACAAACAGCTCCCTTACGAGATTAAAGGATTTCTGTGGCACGCTGACATGCACGAAATTTAGAGAACATAGGATGTGTAACCTCGCTAATCATGTCTTTATGAGAAGGGAGGGATCAGGCTATTGGATTGCTGCAGTGAAGAAAATCTGGTCTGTCAGAAACGAGTGCACTCAGCTCTACGCAGCTTTTCTCAAATAGTTTTTAAATGTTTGTACTCCGACTGATCGAAACCACAAACACCACTGCATACTGAAGTACAACCACAGAGTCCAGCTGTCAGATACTGTGTTAATACTGTGTGCTGATTAATTATCTGTCATCTAGTAGGTATTAAATAGGTGAGCACCATTTTATAAACAAGTTTATTTTCTGCTTCTCTATCCTACTATTGCACGTCACATTCAAAATAGATCACTAGAGAGGAATATTCAAGCCTCTTCCTTCTCTAATATTATATTCAACACAAATCACTTTGCTCCCCATTCACTAACAGCATTACTAATCGTGTGTCCTTGAAACGGATGGATTCTAAATTAATTAAATGGATTGGCACACAGAATGCCTCAATTGGATTATCACCTGTAATGCAGCCTAACAAGATACATTTGCATGTGATTTGCAAAGCAAATTACTTAAAAGGTTTATTCTATACTGTACAATTTGTTTTCAGATAATATCCTTACTGGCTGGCATCTTTAAACAAAAACCACAATGCACTGGGATCAGGGAGCTTTGTAGTATCCAAACCTTCTCAAGAAAATCACCCTGTTTTTTAGTTTTCTTCAGTTTCCCTGTGATATACAGTGATACACTTTAAATGGGATTTTCTAATTCTTTAAATTAAGCCAATTTGCTAAAATGCAAACAGCTATAGAGCAAGAAAACAGGGCTTACATTGCGGTTAACTAACTTGTGTAACGGACTAACGTTACACTTCACTGTCTTGATTTTGCCCAAATACTGCCCCATAGTGTCAGACTTTAAAATAGTCTGCTCTTACAGTGTACCATCCCACCCGCTCAGGAACTAAAACCTTACTTGTGTCTATCTCGTCAGTCCACGTCCTGCATGCACAGCCTGGTTTGTCAACTTCAACACATGCATCAGAACATCCCCCAGCATGCCTTCACTCCTGTCCTGCACCAATCCTCGACCATCCTGCCGACTCCAACACCGATGGGAGCTCAGGACAGAAATGTGAGAAGATATGTCTAAAATTCAGATTTTAATAATAACTTTAACCGTCCCCATCTGAAGCCGCTCAGACCTGGAAGTTATTCCAGCCTAGTCAGATCACAGTTTTTGAGGTTTCATCACTTGTTTTATCCACTTGTTACTTATTATCTATCTCTTACCTCTTGCTACAGTTTAACACAAACCTGCCTGGACAAACAGTGAGGACCTTCTTTGCTCCCATCAGAGCCTCTCACAAAGCAACACAAAGAATCTTTAACTCAAGAGTGAGTCAAAAACTTTTGTTTTAAAACTAAAAGTTTATGATTGGTAAATTGTTTTAATTGAACTAAATTTAAAGAATCTCCACTGCCACACTTTTTTCCAGATACGAGGGAGATGGGGTGCACTGCATGTGTGTATTGCTTGGAAGATTTACTACCACAAACAACTCAAGGTAAGAATTATCCATCCATCCATTTTTTTCCACTGATCCAATTTGTTTTATGCAGCTACCACCCATTTGGACCCATTTTTGCCTTGTTGAGTCTTCATGGCATAGATTCAGCAAGGTGCTGGAAACATTCCTTTAAGATTTTGGTCCATAGTGACACGATAACATCACACAATTACTGCAGATTTGTTGGCTGCACATCCATGATGTGAATCTCTCATTCCACCATTTCCCAAAGGTGCACTAGTGGATTGAGATCTGGTGACTGGAGGCCATTTGAATACAGTGAACTCATTGTAATATTCAAGAAACCAGTTTGAGATTATATGAACTTTGTGACATGGTGCTTCATTCTGCTGGAAGCGGCCATCAGAAGATGGGTACACTGTGGCCGTAAAGGGATGGACACGGTCAGCAACAATACTCAGGTAGACTGTGGCATTTAAACGCTACTTAATTGGGCCAAGAAAATATCCTCCACACAATTGGCTGGTTCAGCACGATGGATCCATGCTTTCTGACCCTACCATGTCACCGCAGAAATTGAGACTCATCAGAGCAGGAACCATTTTTCCAATCTTCTGTTATCCAATTTTGGTGAGCCCATGCAAGCCTTAGTTTCTGGTCCTTAGCTGATAGGAGTGGCACCACTGTGGCCATCTGACTGCTGTAGCCCTTCTGCTTTAAGGTTTAACTTGCTGTGCATTTGGAGATGATCTTCTGCACACATGTTGTAACAAGTGATTACTGAGTTGACCTCTGGCGTCAAGAAGGCATTTTCATGCCCCTCACTGGATAGTTTCTCTTTTTCAGACCATTCTCTGTAAACCCTAGAGATGGTTGTGTGAGAAAATCCCAGTAGATCAGCCCATCTGGCACCAACAACCATGCCACATCCACGGTTGTCTTGATTGTGTCTACATACCTGAATGAGTTACTGCCACAGTGGACTGATTAGATATTTGCAATAGCAATCAACTGAACAGATGTACCTAATAAGGTGTCCAGCAAGTGTATTAAATGATATTGTAAATCATTAGTCCTAATTATTTTTGTAATGCAGAGGATTACAGCTCCCCACACTCTTATTTTGAGTGTAATTCATTTACTAAAAAAGACTAATTTAGTGTTATTATTATTCCGATTTTTTTTTTAAAGTAATATTACTGTGAATTCTATTGCCCACAATATTGTACAGTAAAAATCTGCACAAAAATGTTAAATGTTATACCTTGTAGAGGGATATGATTTATGGATTGTATTGATCTCCTACTGCACCAGTGAGTTGTTTCTTTTTATATTTGATTTCATAGCTGAGCTGTTTTATAAACCACATTTGATGCTTAATTTACCAGAAAATGCGACAAATGCACAGCAGTCAACAGGATCTGACACCTGAGTGTCCTGCTACCAGTCTCTCTACCTCTATTCAACAAAAGCCCTGCGCTTACCCATATTTAGGTGAGTTTCTGACTAGTAATGTAAGTAATAATGCAGTAACTTCTGCAGCAACATGTAAGATAATGCTGATCCTTTTCTTGAACTTAGACTCTTCATCTGGATCCTCTGCATGTGGAAGCAAGAGTGAAAGTGGAAAAACAGTTGCAAATACAGGTCGGAACACAAGTTCTCTCTCCGACCTTCACACACCTTCACCAGTGCCTTCTCACAGCTGTGCAAACGAGAGGGAGAAACCTGACTGTGAGGAGCAGGACCAGCACTCGACACCTGATGAGAAGGAGAAACACCAGATCTGCCAATCTAGCCCAACAAACGATTCGCCTCATAAAGACAAGTTCAGGGAACTAAAAGTCACTGCAGATCTTGACGGCAGACGCTGCAGCTCACTTAGCAGGAAGAGGCGCCTTGAGTGTGAAGGCATCAACAAAGCAAAGAGAATGAAGCAGGAAACTTTAGAAAGTCCGTTTGGTTCTTCTCAGACTTTGCATTACGATCCACCTCCATTCATCACAACTCGTACACATCTATTGTCACACAACATGCAAATGCAGCATACTAACATAAGTGATTTATCGTTCCTGTATCCTAACAGCATTAGATTTAATGTCTCTTATCCAGGCACCAAGCTGCATCCCTGCCAAACTGCTTCATGGGAGACAATGAGAAACACACATGCTCTCCACTTTAGGAAATATGCCCTTAAAGATTATTCACAGAATACCTGCAAAGCAATCAGGAAGCCTCTTGCAGCGAGAGGTTTTACACCACCTCCTTATTTTCTTCAAGGGAGGGAGATACTTACATCAAGAGAAGTGCCAACACCACTCCAGATGTCAGCTGCCTCACACTGGCTTTCTACCAGCGCAGTACTGGGACCCTGAGGCGCCACAGTCTTATAAAGGAGAGCTCACATTCTCCTAACATCTCTCACTTCAGTTCAGTTTTATTTATATGGAGCGCAATCAAAACGAAGTTAAAGATATGTATTAGTGGCTTATAAACACATGGAGAATATTTTTAAGGGAGGTCTCCCAGTAATCCGAGCCTACAGCATCACAGCCAAGGGATTAATCCAGCTCTAAATATAAGCTTTATTTAAAAACAACGTTTTAATCTAATCTTAAAAGTAGAGCAAGTTTCTGTTTCCCCAACCCAAACTGGAAGCTGGTTCCACATGAGATGTTCTACACAAGTACACCTGTACCCAAAGAGCTCTATTAGGACATCATATTATATTTACAGTGTTTGTCTTGTTTACTGGTCATTTAGCTTGGAACATCATTTCAGTGTTACTACATAAAGTGCATTTCTCATATTTTCAGTGTAAACAGATTCATATTCATGTGCTAATTTTTTAAAAATTGGGCTCAGGTAAACAAAGTGGAATATGAACTGGTCGGGTAGTATTGATGCTTAAATTTGAGTAAATGAAATGTTTGTTAACCTGCAAACATAAAAAAATAACTGCAGATGCATTAAAATGAATTTATGGAGATTCTTTCTGTGAGGCTGCATTATGCACATAAGCTTTGAGCTAAATGCTAACATGAGCGCGTTAGAAAGATCGCAATGACAAATGCTGACATGTTGAAGTTAAGCAGGTATGATGTTAATCTCATGTTCAAGTTGATGCAACTACCATTTGGTGATAAATCAGATTGATTGCATGTAAATTTTGACCTGATGGTGGAACTATGTGCAAAGTCATGTGAATCTATCAAGTACTAATTAAACAACATCAATACAAACAAAACAAAAACATGACAAGCTCTTTTTTTTTTTTTTTTTGGTTTCAAAAATGTATTTAACTTTGTAACAATAAAATTAAGCAAAGTCCACAATAGAAAATAAACTCTTCTGAATTCGGTGCATGGTGGATACTTCATGGAACAAGCTTTCTAGTCCTTTTAAATCCTCCCCATTCATGTAAGCTTTAACAGAAATGTTTACCTATGGTCCGGGGCCTTAAAAAGCAAGGCTGTGGCATTTGAGTTTAAAAGAGCTGCTATAGTGAAACTGCATTCTTCAGAACCATGGTGCACATGATCTTCTCAATATAACAAATACTGGAGAATGTGAGGAAGCTTGGAATTTAAAATAAACTCCAAAAACTGTTCCAGTGCTGTCTCCACTAACAGCTGCATAACAAAATATGAACAAACAAACCAATTTCATTGCATATAGCTAACACTGGGTGTGTGCCATTTGACCCAGTGTAGCGTGAACAATCAAACAACATCCATTCCAAGGCCCCTTGCAACTTCTGTCAGAGCCTGGACAGCTCCAGAAGCACCAATACCGTCACAGTCCTCCTGCATTAGTCCTGCAGACTCGTCCTCAACGTGAGGAATAGTGCTCATCACACAGTAGACCGGAGAGTCGCTGCCTCTGGGGCTGGGCTGAGACGACATGTCCTCACCTCCAGAGAACTCTGAGGAGTAGGAGGAGGAGCTGGAGGAGGGTGAGGAGGATCCCGTGGGAGAGCTTCGGCCGCTCTCTGGTGTGACCGCAACCCTCTCGTCCTGACTGCTGCTGCTCAGACTTTTCTGAAGGCTCTGCGGCTTTTTGGCCATGTTCTTCATGATCTCTTTTGTCACTTCAACAGTCTCAAAGCGCACCATGTTTAATTTCAGGAAGCCATCTACATCCTTCCTGTACCTGTGTGGAGAGGTAACCATTTTAGTCTTTACTTCTTTTCAGAACTACTTAAATTATACTTGCTGTACCAAGAGAACTGTAAAACAGAGAGGATGACTATGACCACAGGTGACTCACCTAAAGCGGGAATGTCCAGAGGGCCACTTCAACTCGTGCTTCTTGCGAAGGTGAAGTGTAAGAGTGTAACACCAAGAGAACACCTTATCACAGATATGGCATTTATATTTAGCCATCCCCCCAACCTGTGGGTAAAAATGAAATAATTTTTATTATTAATATAACTATAATAATTACACAGGCTGCAATGATCTGAATAGGTAATATGTTTTATGTTGGACTTGGTGCTAACAAACCTCATGGATTCTCTTGAAGTGTTGGCTCATTGTTTGGAACGTATGACAAGTATAATCACAGCCCTCCACTGAACAGCTGTACACGGTGCCCTCGTTGTGAACCTCTGTGTGCTTCTGCAGATCGCGCTGGTTCTTAAATCTGTGGGGGAAAAAAATGAAAAGAGTTAAAAACTGATTTACTGTGATAAAGACATGGATCCAGCAGTGTTCTCAGTCACACGTCCATGCCTCTTATTGTTTATATTTTCAATACAGATGAGTTTGAAATTGCACTGCTACTAATTAAAATGTCCCACATTATTGCCTCATGTGCTCTCAGAATATGATTTTCAGGTTTCAGCTCAGGATACTACACAGATAATTCATTCTGCCATGCCTGGTTTTAGCTCTCCTCTAAGCAGGCTGTCTCGAGGAGCTTTAAATGCAAATGAGCTGCTGCTGACCACGATCCAGCCAGAAACAGAGTTCTACCGAGTAAATAAAAGAAATAAAATTACAGCGCCGAGTTTTTCCTGGCTTGAAATGGGCCTTTTGGGAGATGACTACGCATTTAAGTATGGTGTATAAAGTTAAGGCAGTGAGTTTGTGTTACTTTCGGCGCAAGCATTTAACTGTTATTTCTGGTCACCTCATGAACCAAAATGCAAGTTATACTTGCGTAAATACACCTCCCCGGCCAGCTGGGGGCGATGTTCACCCTGTTCTGACATCACAACAGGCTGCAAACCAAAATAGCTCATCCAGATACAATCATTATGATTGATGGGGAAAGAAAAGAAAACAAGGTGGTGGTCTTTTTTTTTTTTTTTTCCTATTTTGTGGCTCTTCTTTAAAACTCCCATTTAAACACAGTATTATAATGAACCCTTCCTAAGAGTTTTTTATTGTCTTATAAATGAAAACTTGAGGATAAGAAGACTTTAATAAAGGGTATACAATATTATAATACTTCTAATATAAACCTGAAGATTGGTTCACGGGCTGTTGATATTACAAGGTGTATTTTGATTAAAAACACAATAAAATGATCTAAAGAGCAGATATTTTTGCATAAATCACAATTCAAAATCATCCCCATTTATTATACACTGGGCCCGTGATGCACCCACTCAGCTGATTCTCATACAGCTGCTTTAGTTCCTGTCTCTTTGAGGCCCACCTCCCTTTAAAATCTTTTTTGGCTGGTTTATTTCTTCACAAATACACAATTTATGACCTTAATGAGCCAACATTTTATAGAAGAATGTTTTACTGAAAGAGCTGAAACTTGATAACCCAACTTTTACTGCCATTAAGAGGCAGTAAAAGTATTAAGAGGGTGTTTGTGTTCCCCAAACCCTGATTTTTCCAGAGTACAACTGGACACCTAATCAGCTGATTTGAGGTTCTACCTTTTGTCACAGAAGTCGCACGGAAACGGACGCTCATCACAATGGCGGAACCTGATGTGGATCTTCAGAGCTGCCAAAGTGGTGCAGGTCATGTCACAAAAGGGGCACTTCACCTGATTCACTGGGAGGAAAAGAAAAGAGACAAGATTACATATAATGACTGGTCAACAGATCACATTGAGTCAGAGATCCATTGTTTACTTTTTTAACTTCCATTCATGGCTGACACTTTACAATTTTAAAGAACTAACATGTCCCAAGTGCTTGCTCAAAGGGGGGTTATTTTGATTTTAGGGTCTTTACATTACAATACAAAGTACCTTGAGGTGACTCCTTATTTTCATAACTATATAAATAACTATATAAATACTATATAAATAAAATTGAACTAAATGTATCAAATTTTGTACACCTGTCTGACCAAACAAAACACTTTTCACAAATATGGAAAAGTGTTTAAGTTTATGCTCAAAAAGAAGTCAGTGAATTTAACCATGCTATGAATTAATCTTGTGATGAACATGATGTGACATGATGGGCAGCTACTAAAATGATAAGATAAGATAAAATAAGATAAGATAAGGCAGCATGCAGTTAAATAGAAAAAAGTGAAATAAAATAAGAGCTCAGTGAATAAAAATCTAAAGATAATACAGTAGGAAGCTTAATAACAAAAACTAAAGAGAATAAATACAAGTGGTGCAGTAATAAGAGCTTCTGTTAACCGCTCTGTGATCAAGGATGAACTTAACCTCCTTTAAAATGCAAAGATTAACA
Organism: Archocentrus centrarchus; assembly: GCF_007364275.1. Taxonomy (NCBI): domain Eukaryota; kingdom Metazoa; phylum Chordata; class Actinopteri; order Cichliformes; family Cichlidae; genus Archocentrus; species Archocentrus centrarchus. The sequence goes on along the minus strand of NC_044358.1, from coordinate 21,375,542 downwards.
GCAATAAAAACAGTTTAATCCAACAAGAAAACTGAGGATTAAAACTCACCATGCTGACGAACATGATCCCTCAAAAGCCTCTCGCTGGAAAAAGCTTTGCCACAATGTTCACAAACCAGCGTCTCTGTTAGGAGAAGCACACATATAGAAATCAGTAGTAAGGCAGAGCATTTAGAACATCAACATCACAGAAATTTTTTTGCAAGCTAGGGCGTCCGTCTCACCTACTGGCTCGGCCTGCCTGTGGAGGTGGTCAAACAGCTTTGTGTTGCTGGAGAACATGCTGCCGCATGTAGGACAGGCGACAAGTCTCTCCTGAGTGTGGCTTCGCATGTGTTCTCTCAAACGGTACCTGATTTTGAAAAAGGCGTCGCAGCCTGTGAACGAAACAGGAAACGTCACACGGTGTGCCAACAGGTAACGCCACATGAAAACCATATAAATTCCCCAGTCGTACCTGCCCACTGGCAGAAGAGCGCCTGCTGCTGTTGAGGCAGAGATTGGGGTTCAGCACTTTCTACGTGGTTGTCCACATGTCGATAGAACCACTCAGGATTATTAAATGTACACTAAAAAAAACAAAAACAAAGGACAAAGACATAAATCCCATGACAATATATAAATCATTTAATGACCACTTAATAACTTAAATGAATAATACTTACATCACATTGCTCCCACTGGCAAACATATCCATCTGATCCTTCAGGAACAAGGTTGTTGCTGTGCATGCCTTGGTTGCAGCTGGGTAGATCTGGACGGGACTTGAGCAGCTGAGACCCGACAAACTTAAGCTTACCGTGGTAGTTGTGGAAGTAAGCATGGACCTCCAGTTCTGTAGGGCTACCCATGGATAGAAATTCACATCCATTCCAGAGGCAGGCATATTCATCTAAAAAAAAAGAAAGGAGGGGAATCAGTAATCATTGAAATGTTCCACAAACTGATTTTGTAAGTCTCATGTCTAACAAAAGTCAAAAGTCCAATAACATGTAACCCAGATTAACTGTTGATCAGCATGAGCATTACCCCACCATGTAGTTTGGTGTTGAGCGTCTAAATCTAGAAGAGAAATTCACAAAAATGTTGGAGAACTCGCAGCTGCTGCCACAAAACAAGGCGACATGTATACCCCTGGGGTTAGCCGTCCAAAGCAACCGACAGTACACAAGAGAGGTGAAGAAGAGAGTGCACGTAGGGTGGAGTAGGTGGAGACGGGTTTCAGGAGTGATTTGTGACAGAACGATACCAGCAAGAGTGAGAAGGAAGATTTACAAGATGGTAGTGAGATCTGTTTGACGTATGGTTTGGAGACGGTGGCACTGACAAAAGATAAAAGGTGGAGCTGGAGGTGGAGGTGGCAGAGTTGAAGATGTTAAAATTTTCATTGGGAGTGACCAGTATGGCCAAGATCAGAAATAAGTATATCAGAGAGACAGCTCAGGTTGAGCACTTGAGATGGTTTGGACATGTGCAGAGAAGGGATGGTGGATATACTGGAAAAAAAGATGTTGAATATGGAGCTGCCAGGCAGGAGGAAAAAAATGAAGAGGGTTGGAGTGACAGAAGAGGATGCTGATAGGATGAGATGGAGGCAGATTTTAATTGAGTAGATTACCATGGATTCAGTTGATTTTAATTATAAAGTCAACTAAATTAACTAAATATATAAATAAGCATGGAGTGGATTAAATGTGCCACAGCCTGGCAGGAATTTGAACTTTGATGGGGGAACAAAAGTAAAAAGAAAGGATGTGCTGAAAGACAAAACAAGAGAAAAAATACTGCAAACCAGAAAGCAACACAGTGATATATGTATTTTTTTAATTTCTAAAACACTTTCAACAAAAACTGACCATTTAAATTCTCAGTGATCTGCACAGCTGTTTTATTAGCCAGCATTAGTCCCGTCTAATAAACTGAATCTACAGCTCAACCTTACATGCAGCAAAAGCTGATCCCTCGTTCCCCTTGCACACATATCCACACTTACCCAGCTCCTCCAGGGCATCGTTGTCTCCCAGGTAGTCCTTCAAATGCAGAGACATGTGGTCGCTCAGCTCCTCCATGGAGCGGCCCGTGAAGCTGCACGAAGCCCACTCACAGACCACCTCAAAGTTTCCGAGTCTCTTTGTAGTCATCATGATGGTGAGTCCTGTGAGCTCAGCCGCTCACATCCTAACCAGCCACACAGAAAGCAGGCATATATTTGAACCCAGGGAGAAAAGTCAACGCTAAAATAGGGAGATCTAAAACAAAAACGCGGTCCTGGTAGTTAACATATGCTGGCAGCTAACGAAGACTGATGGAAACTGAAACTTGTTAACGTTTTAACGCTTAAGTTAGCGCCAAAGTTGTTTTTTAGAGTCTAACCGAATGGTTGAATAACTTAAAGCAGCTCAATTTCGTTTACTACTTAACAGTTAATGAGACCATAACTAGTTAACACCAGATTAACCTCTGCCTTAAGAAGTTGTGTTTGTAAAAGATTTGAATCTGGCTAACACCCTAGCTCCCGCGAAACCTATCACAGGTCTCTGCTCTTTATCGGACTTTTCCAAAACTAAGACAGTTTGTACATTTTTACGGGGAAGTTTATAAATACATGCTGTCGTTTCTAACTCTAGTGATACAAACGGTTTTCTTAAATGTTTCTTACAACAGTTAATATCACTTGCTGCACCAGATCTGAGCTCCTTCTTCTTCCCTCCTCTCAGCTTGTCTGGCTTTGTTTATTTCCTGGCACTTCTTCTTCTTCGTTTGTTGTTAAAAGAGTGTCGGGAAAGCTGAGCCTACCGCCACCTACTGTACTGGAGGCCACAGCAATCTACAGGCTGAAAATTAGTTTGCATATATTCAGCCGAGTCTTCTCCTTCTTCTAGTCCATTGAGATTCCTGCCTGACCTCAACTGTGAGCCTGTTATCACCTCTACAAACAAGAAGGGGCTGATCCCTGATATAATCCCAACACCACCTTAAACACATCTGTCACTCCAACCACACACCTCACCACTGTTTCGCTGCCCTCACACACATCCTACACCACCCTCACATACTTCTCTTCCGCTACTGCCTTCCTCAGCAGCACCACCACACTTTTCTCTTTTGACACTCTCTCTAGGTGCACAAAGAAAAGTGCAACTCCTTCTCCTAATTCTCCATCAAAGCAAACATCACATCTGTAGTGCTCTTTCTCAGCATGAAGTCATAATTTATTTTATTTTGTTTTGCTTTATTTTGTTTCATTTCATATCACACAAAGAGCATTTTAATCTCCATAAAACATAAAATAAGTAGAGCTCCTGTAAATCTACATTATAGTCAATAGGGTATAATGATGGATTTTCATTAAAGTAAAAGTACTAATAAAACACTAAAAATATACTCCGGGACAAGTCCTGACATTTTGCTCAAGTTGGTACTTAGGAAAATATCAAAACACTAAGATAACACTGAACAAGAAAATAGCGTCTTTTTTATATTGTAAAATTAGAATTTTATAGAACAAGAATCTCAACTCTGTACTTAAGTGTAATATTTGAGACACATTCCACCACTGATTAACCTCAGAAAGCCTCTGTCTTCTTTGTGTCTTTTTTTTTAATGATGCTGTTAAACCACCGTTCTTATGCTTGGTTTTATCTTTAAATGCCACACCAAACTCCTCCCAGGAAGTGACAAGTACCCCCCCTCCTCCCCGCCAGTATTTCCTTCAAACCCAGAGGGTGAACAAAGAAACAGATCGCTGTAAAGACTGCAGGGATCATAATATTTCATGAGCATTAAATGGGTTTGAATTGCATTTTTTATATCAGCTTTCTTCCATGCCTGAGGGGACATCTAAAAATGCCAAGACAGTGGACTGATGTAAAAATGAAGGCCTTAATTTACACTGTTAAATAAGTCCTTTGTTGGAACAATTTGGAAAATATTCTTTGCAATCTGAAAATCATCCATGCAACTTTGTTACTGCAGTTATTCTGGTGTGGTTGATAAAAAATGACCCAGAGAGCCCAGCCATGATTTAACTGCACTTTTGCCTTTGCCGTGTTGTATTATTCTGTTGCACTGATAAGGATTCACATGTGTTAACAGCTGAAAGAGCAGTGATTCATGCCTGGAGAAACTGGACATCCCATCCAGGCACAGAAAGCCTTTGACACCAACAGAAACTGGAAGCTAATCAGAAGGAAAACTGAACTCAGCCTTCAGCCACCTTCAAGTCAAGCTTCACTCGATGCAACAGATCCCCTCCACTAGAGGTCATGATTTGCTGACCATCAGTGCATTGTCTGTCCAAGTAATATAATATTTTCATGAGGGCGCTTGTATCCTAATGTGAAGTCAATACAACACAAATAAAGTTGCACAATGTTGTACACACTGCAGGTGTTTATAACAGACACCTTGTGTTGTGGTGCATATTTTATCCGCTGTGATTCATGTGTTTGTGTGCCCAAGAATGAGCTGTTATAGAACTAATTAAGTGGGAACTCGTCTGCAGTCTCTTCTGTGCCGGTGTCCACCTGCTGAACATTTAATCTATATACACTAGATGCCATTTTCTCATACATACGTAAACCAAACCCCTTTGTGTTATCACAGGTCTTATTTTTTTGTATGACAGTAACTGGAATTTATTACTTCAACGTGACAAAACTGAACTCCCAAAATATACAATATATTTCTAAAACCATAAAATACATGCATGAAATTGTATTTCCTCCAACAATATAGGGGGAGGCCATAACCAGCCAGACATGTATTTTAGAGATGGGAGCAGAGCTTAGGCAGCTCCAGTGCCACTCTTATTCAATATTTCATGCTGCTCTGCAAACACAAGGGCCCATAATGACTGAATTATTCATGCAGATTTATGTCAGGATGACTGATTCAGGAGAAAATGACCACCAGCAACCAAAAGGGATGACAAAGGGATAAATTAATGCTTCCATTTTGCATCCGCCCTTCCACAATTTCATTAACAGTGAGTGTTTGGTTTTTAGATGAGAGCATTTTGGATCTCTTCTTTAAACTGCACACATATATTTTATACAGCCTTTTAATTTCAGTAGAGTTTGGAGGACAGCAGCATCTGCAGGGCACAAACTATAAGGCCAATAGAAAACAACAGAATCCAGACTTGAAAAAAGAATGTCTCTGATTTCTCTTCTGGATAAATCAAACCAGTGATACTGAAGGTAAATAGTAATTAGTATTCTTGGTTATGTGTTTAGTTCAGATTTGTCTTGACACAAATTCCATAAAGTTTTCAGTAGAAACCTCTGAACTGTGAGCATTTAAAGACGTTCTTCTGCATATCTTGGTTTTAACCAGTGGTTATTTGGGTTCCTGTTGTCTTCTCCTCTGACCTCTGGCATCAACAATGCCTTTTTCCCCTGAGAACTGCCCCTCACAGGATATTCTATAATAAACAGCTGAACAGGTGTCCCTAACAAAGTGGCCAGTGAGTGTATATACCATCTACATTTTAGAATAAGTGGTTGTATTTTTTTGGTTAGATGTTGAGTTACAAGTTAACGAATACTAAAGCCCAAATAAATGCAATAAGTCACAACACAGGATTCTGTATCATTGTTTTAATCAGTTCATTCAAAGCAAGCTGAGAATACAAGCACAATATCACAACAGCAGAATGACATACGTATGTCATATCATCACTTCACTCTGGTCTGACGCCACACGCAGTCCAAACCAGACAGCATATAAGAAGAGAGATATAGCACCAGAGTGTCGGAGTGCATAGCAGCACTTGTAGTGGTTGGGTCAGACTTGATGCTTAGCAGGCAGCAGGCTGAAGAGGTCAGACACAAAAGGAAAAAACAAAGAAGAAACACAAACTTTCACTCACTTAATCACTCACGCACAGAAGCTAAAAGTGGAAGCAGACTCATGGTGGCTAGTGCTAGACCAGGCCCTCGCACACTGTGGCCGTGTCAGCCACTGAGGGTATCACGGTATATGTCAGTGTTTGCAACCAGAGACGGAAGGCTGGGCTGTGATGACATTTTGAGGTAGAACACCTCATGTCACGATGAACTCATGCGAGTTGCAGACTTTCACACAGCAGCATTTTAAAGTGTCCCGGCTCATTTCTTGTCCTTCAACACATCAGCGCATTCAGAGTGCAAACTGTTGAGCAAATATGGCAAATTTTCATTTTTTACGCCTATATGCTTCATTTTTTTTTTTTTTAATTATTTAGCACAACTACAGCATCACAGCTCAGAGGGGAGGGTGGAGTTGTATGCCACAAAGCACTGAGTCATCGTGAAAACTACAGATTTCATATGAAATCAGAGGAGTGGATCTTCATTTAGATTGCGAGAAATATGTTTGTGGGTGAAACCATATTGCTGGTGTGTTTATTTTACAGCTTTAATAGCCACTAGACTATAATTTTTACTCACTGTATGTACCTTTTGGTGTGATCAGAGTCTATTTCTACACATGCATTATATTTGAAAAGGATTATTCCCTATACATTTATCTTTAAAGGCTCAATTTACAAGCTGGGATGTGACTGTGACAGACAGTCTGCTAAAACGTTGCTACTCAACCGAAAACAGAGTCTCGCATGCAAGCCGTGGTAATTATATTACAGTTCATTTTCTATCTTACCGGATACCATCCAGAACAATGAAAGGAAAACCAGGACCATACAGCGGAGGCACTGTAATTAACTGCAAAACAGATTATTCACTTTCACAAAAACCTTTCATGTGATGCAGACTCAGAGGACAAAACCTTCTTGTAACATTTTTTTTTTTTTTAACAATCATTTTAACACTGAAATCATCATCCATTCAGACAAAGGTAAAAATTCCCTTTCATACACACACTACATGTGTACTGATGGCTCCTTTTTAAGGTCTGCAGTCAAACAGAACTAATAGAAACAATGTGCAAATTATGTGCTCAATAATATAAAGCAGTTCTGTGCACCAGAATACATTCACGTACTTTCACACACGCATAGTTTACCGTGAAATTGTTTGCATTATTCTAAAAGCTCAACATCAGTGCCCATTCAAAGGTGAACCGTATATGACTGGACAGCAAAAACAACAGGTAAGGAAATAAACCAAAGGGAAGAGATTTGCCCAACGCGATCACACATGGAAAAGTGTGACGTTAGCTCTTTTTACTGTTTACTCGCTTCAGCCAGTCTGTTGCTGATCTCTTTGCTCTTCTTTGTGACAGCGCCACCTGGTTTGGGCTCTGAGGCGCCCAAAGAAGGTTTCTTCTTGGCTGACTGGGAACTAGAAATCTGCTTCTCTTTAGCTTTTTTCACCATCTTCCCTGTTGTTGGTGTTGTTGATGATGACGCCTTTTTTGGTTTGGTGCGGGAAACTGGTTTATCCACCTGAAAGAGAGAGGAGGTGCGAGAAGAGATTGAGCTTAAACTGATGTCAAAGAAATAATTTGATACTTTGGGAAATTGATTTTATTTTTTCTTGCTTGGAGGATGACAACATCATCATCTAAATAGGAATCTAATGCCAGTAGCCAATTAACATAACGCAGTTTACCATAAATTTTGGATAGCCTGGCTCTGTGCAAAGGTGAAAAAAAAAAGAAAGAAAAAGGTTGTGGTTACATGGAGAACTATTTTAGGCAGGAAGCACTGACTTCCTGGAGTTTTTGTTTCACAGCAAGACTACAGGAAGTGTCCTGCCTGCCAGCTGGTATTTTGCTGACTGTTTAGGACACCTATCTAACATTTATATGCAGGGTGTGGCTCTTGAAAAAATCAATTATTTTCTGTACACAAAAATAATTCAGGAACCACAGTTGTCCCATATACTCTGAAGCCTGTTAGAGTATTTTTTACTATTTGGAGCTTTAACTAATCGAGTTCAGAGCCTAAACATATAAGCACAATGTTCTCAATTTTCCTCTTCAGACGCTCGCAATCAAACGCAGCAGTACAAACGGTTTAACGTGCCAGAATTAAATCCCCAGTCCACTTAGCACTATTTAGCCAGCTGTACTATTTAAATTTATTGTTTAATCATGGCGAAATACAACGGCACAAAATAGTGTCGGTTTAAAGAAAGAATTAATAAATAGTCCGCGACAGATTCCTAAGATGGATTCCTAAGTTAAAAGTCTTCTTTGATGACAGATTTTTTTCTTTGCTGTGCACTGAATGACAGTCAGGTTAGGGTTGATCTTTCCACTCAAGAGTGTGGCTGCTCCTCTTCATTTCAGGGCTTTCAAACTGCTGAATGTTGCAGACAGCAGCCCCGGTGCAAAAACTGCAGTTCAACAAGTTGAAATAAGAATTTTTTTTTATCCCCACCTAGGATGTGAAGAACTAACAGCCACCTCACTAATGGTTAAAAATGGGGACCCAATGCTTTCTTGGTTTTGTTCTGCATGTTATACTGTGACAAGTAGATGAATTAAATGTATTGCACATTCATGCATTCTTTCCTTGTCGTGCTCGTAGTCTACATACAGTGGCACAGAGGAGCGCCCCTGAACCACGGGGCACAATTTGAGAACCTTTGTGGAAAACTAAGATAATTATCTTCTAGTTCCTGCTTTAGTTTTAATATTTGATAATGTAAATGGAATGAATTTGCCCAACTCCAAGCAAGAAAACAAATAAGGATACTTCCCAAAATCTTAAACAAGTAACTTAAATTTGTACTTACTGTAGGCTGTCATACAGATTATAAATCAAGTCCTATTTTACCATGCAATACATATCTTATTATATCCAGCTACCCAAAATAATTACAGGCAAATGCTACAGATGATACTTGCATGATGTGGTTAGTGGAATGAAGATAAAGGAGAAGAAAAACAAAAACAGCACTAAAGGTGTGCTTGTGCCTTTCCTTCTATAAAGCAGTGGCTTGTGAGGTTTCTCATTAAAAACATTTAAAGAAAGTAAAGCACACAGTATTTAGTTTATATTAGCATCTCGTGTTAGTCTAATGCTTTAAAGAATGAAATAATGTGGTTTGATCATTAATACGAGTGGAGGCTTGACAAGCAGGCTTGCATCTGTCAGATTTGTTCAGATCAAACTACTGAGTGGAGAAAAGTGGGTGCAGAGGTAAATGTGGCCTTAAGTGAGGCACTTAGCTAATTTCTGGAGTCGTCCCAGCAACAACAGACTGATGGACGGGCTCCCGGTTTTTATAAATGAGTTAGCATCCAGCGACAAAGTTGCAAATCATGCTCAACTTTTGCTGAATAAATAAAACTTAACAAACGATATTGTAAGAGATGACGATGAAAGGCCGTTTCTGACTCTAAAAAAAAAGAAAGCCCTCTATTGTTGTGAGTAAAAAGGCAGTCGGGCAAAGTAAGTGGGGCATCACCATGGAAAATCTTTTTAATAAATTTTGTTGCCACAGACGGTCAGTGTGGGATTAGGAGGACTATGTTACCATGGTACCAGTGTAAAAAAATAAATAAAATAATAAAAGCACTGCACTCCATCATGTTGCCCAGCCATTTTCCGAACAAAGTCCAGATTAGATTCAACAATTTAAATAATTTTCAGCTCATATTGCTGATGATGTGGACCTCAAAGAATAAAATTAGACCCTCATGACTGTGTCACACTGACCTGCGAGCTGCTGCTACAGAAATCAGACATCATCTACCAATATAAAAAAAAATGCACTGCCATCCCTCTTTATTATCTGTATCCTACTTCCCAGTCAGCCATTGCATGTAGAATAAAGAAAAATGGCATCTTGCCCAGTGTAGTTTGTACCAGCACAATAGAGCCACGAACAAACTGGACATGGTTTTTGTGTTGTTCAGCTCCACTGGTGCAATGCATCCATCTGTTTTGCTTTTATTCTTATCTGATACATGCTGGTAGCATATCTGCTTCATCATTCCTTCCAATCCCATCCTTTTTCCAAAACTCCCCCCATGGTGAACTGCTAAAACTACTAAGCTCCAAAAGGTAGCGACTGGTGCAGGCTGAGAGGTGGGCAAACAGTGAACACGTGGCAAATAACTCTGGGAGGACTGCGTCTGGCAGCTGGGTGATAAAAGTGACTGAGGCTTGCTTTAGCCAAGATGCATACTGTGCGTGTTTATGTGTGTGTGTAACAGTATGCATGTTCTGGGCTGTTCAATTTGAGGTCAGCCTCCATGCCTTCTAGAAGAAACAGACAACACACCTGACTACAGCAGATTTAGCACAGAGCTGCTCTCAGTCTCTGAGAAGTCCTACAAGAATGAGAGAGGGAGTGGCCATATGAACACACCGCTATAGACACAAGGCTAACCAATTCAAACCCATTACATGCAAATAGATCCTATGGTATCTGGGGAAAATCGTCAAACAGTAGGTTGACGAAGGGATGAAGTCATATTACCATAATTCAGTGATGGAATATTATTTCAATAATAAATGTTTGAAAGTGATGCAGTGGCCATTTTACTTATTAGCATATACAGCTTGCTTAAATACACAGTATTTATGTTTATTAGTAAAACCTATAATGAATGGAATAGTGTAGCAACAACAAATGTATGTCTTATAATGAAAAAAGGGAGATATAAAGCTGTGCTAGTTTGTGTATATGATAAGTTAGACCACCTGCCATTAGGAATTACTTGAATATTGTGTGAAACAAGATAACAGGGGTTTCAGTGAGTTAAAACTCAAATCACAAAACACAAAATCTAGCATACAACTGGGTTAATTTAGATTTCAATATGTGCGCAATTACAAGAAGCCATAACGGAGATAAAGTAGTATGATTTCAGCAGATCTGTGTGTGCATGTCATCTCACCTTGGCAGGCTCCTTGCTGGGCTCACTGTACAGGCTGCGTATCCTCCTGCGCTCCTGCAGCTTGTTGTCCGTTGGGTGAGCCTTCACCTGCTCCCCCTTGAATGTGGCACTGTAGCTGGTTTCCAGACTGGTCTCCTCCTCAGGGGGTTTATACTGGGATGGAGCTTTGATGGGCTTCACTGGCTTCACGTCCTTATATGCCTTGAACTCAGTCCTAAGAACGGTGGAAAGGAGATTTAGACTATTTTTATTATATGTATTATTTTATTAAATAAAATCCACAGTCATCAAATAGCTGCACCGGACAAGCAGCAACCTCAGACGGTGTGTGTCTCACTGCATAAAAAATTTACTGATTAGTTGTTGATTGATTTCTGGTTAATCTGATAAATGAATCAATTGTATAGCCAAAAAGCCAAAAAGAATATAAGCCACGAACTGAGGGAAAATACACATTAAATATACAACAGTGTCCACTGATTATGCTAACAAGGTAGCAGGTTTACAAATAGTGTTAATAAAAAAACCAAAAAACAGCTTTCTATGAAGGGTACGGCATGGATTATCCTTGGCATAGGGGTCAAGTTAAAACAACAAATTTGTATCACCACCAGAGGTTCTCCAAACACACTGTTCTACAGTGAGATTTATACACTGCGTTCAGATTGCGTTGATTAAAGCTCAGCTGCAGGTTCTGCAGGACTGTCAGTTTATTTTTAGCACTCAAATCAAAATTTGACCTTCAGATTTATTGTCCACGCTCTGCAAGACCAGGCAGGGGCAACGTGTCTTCTTTTCAGGTTCACGTGGACAGGAAGTGGACGGGATGTGAGATAAAGCTTACACACGTTTTCTCTTACACCACAGAAAATTAATTAGGAATTGTTTATCATTATTTACCCTGAAAGTATTGTTTTATCAGTGGTAGCAGTGTGTAATTACATTTTATTACTTAACTCAAAGGTTCAGTAATTCATAAAGGGAATTTATGCATTTTCTTGCCAGCCACTTTATTAGGTACATCTTGCTAGTACAGGGTTGGATCCTCTTTTGCCTTCAGAACAGCCTTAATTCTTCATAGCATAGATTCAACAAGGTGCTGGAAACATTCCTCAGAGATTAAAGAGATGAACGTGGCCAGCAAAAACATTTAAATGATCCTCAGCTCGTAGTAAGAAACCCACAAGGCAAGATGAATCCATGCTTTTCATGTTGCTTATGCCAAATTCTTACTCTTCTGAATGTTGCAGCAGAAATGGAGACTCATCAGATTGCCCAGTTTTGATGAGGCCATACAAATTATGGCCTCAGTTTCCAGTTCTTAGCTGACAGGACAGGTTTTCTGCTGCTGTAGGCCTTCTGCTCCAAGAATCAAGGTGTTTTACATTCAGAGATGCTCTTCTGCATACCTTGTTTTTAACAAGTGGTTGTTTGAGTTGTCTTCCTATCAGCTCAAAGCATCTGGCCATTCTCCTCCAAGCTCTGGCATCAACAAGGCATTTTTACCCAGAGAACTGCCGCTCACTGGATATTTTCTCTCTTTTGGACCATTCTCTGTAAATCCTAGAAATGGTTGTGTGAGAAAATCCCAGTCGATCAGCAGTTTCTGAAATATTCAGATTAGCCCATTTGGCACAACAACCACGCCACATTCAAAGTCACTTAAATCACCTTTCCTCCCCATTCTGTTTTCAGCTTCAGCAGGTTGTCTTGATCATGCCTACATGCTTAAATGCCTTGTATTGCTACTATTTGATTGGCTGATTAGATGTTTGCATTAAGCAGTTGAACAGATATACCTAACAAAGTGGCCAGTGAGTGTATATTCTGGATTAGAGGCAGAGACCCTTGTGTACTCTTGTATACATAGCCTACTCCTTCATTGGTTTAGCATTTTGTAATTATTTGATCTGCTTGAAATGTTTCTACTTCATTGCTTACAAAGCACAGAGTAATTCAATTTTTGAACTGTCATCTGTAATAAGCTTTTCTCCACAAAACTATATACTTCACTGAAGACAGTCCTGACATCCATGTGAAATTTTATTTCAGTGGAACCAGAACGAAGCATGTCTTCTTAACTTGCATGCCTCGCCTACTCAATTTGGAGGAAGCCTGCGCAGAGAAACCCTGTTAAGACACACATGATTACATTCAGATCCTTTTAGTGGCTTTACTCATTCATGGTCAATGGCATTGATCTGGTAGTACTCCCAGGAAGGATGAAGGGGAAAAAAAAAAAAAAAATCAATACTGGAACCTTTATCTGTAGCAGTGGCATCTGATATCACTGGAGATTGCAACAAGAGACCCCTTCAATAGCCTACCAAAAATCCTCTGGTGATCTTTGTGTGACAGCTGAAGTGCTTCCAGGGATGCGTTCCTGCTGACAGCCTTCGTTATTATTCATTTTACAGTCACAGTTAAGAAAATAAAGCCAAGCATTTAATGCAGTGAGCGTAGTGAGCGTAGAATAAAACCTGTTACGTCTAACAGTGGATTATCACAGCTCAGGCTCACACACTTACCTGTAGCTGCTAGAAGTCGACATAACCTCCTTTATGTGCCTGTTCAGAGCGTCTGCAGCCGCTCTGCCTTTCCTCTGCTCCGCGCTCACATCTGCAGCCACCTGTCCCTCCGTCTTCTCACCTGTTTTCCTCTCCGACGACTTTTCCCTCTTCACGCTTCTCTTCGTCACCTCCTTTGACTCTTTCTCCTGCATCTTCTCCTCAATCTCGCTCTTCTCCACGCCGGTCTCGGCCTCGGCGGCCACATGCTCCAGCTTACCGCTTCCTGCACTCCTTTCTGGACCGCCGGCGGTGGGGCTCGATTTGGGGATCCATGGGTGGTCGTGCTTCTTCGGTATAGGCCAAGGCTTGTAATCCTTCTGATACTGAGTTTCGTTGTTGAACGGAGCCGGCGAAGGCTGGTACTCATTTCTGGGCTTGCAGCTGGGCTCGGGGCGCACTCTCCACGCCTTGAAGTCTTGGCGCATGACGGACGCAGTAGAGCCATCTTTGCCCGCTGCGGCACCCGTCGCGGGCGGTGCCTTCCCAGCCTCCTGCTCGCCGGGATGGGGCTGGGTTTCTATGGCAATGGCACCGGCCTTCTTCAGTTTCGGCTGCGGGTGATGGGGCACATGGGGCACGTCGGCCACATCGGAGTATCTGGTGAAAACCAAAGGCACCGCGATGTCTGCTTTATCCAGCTCGGACCAAAAGCGGTTGATGCAGCAAGCACGAGTAATGCACGGCCATGCCATAATGTTCAATTCTAGGAGAGCTGACTAGGGGGGAAAAATGATGCCGAGGGGTAAAATAAATTAGGGATAAACGTGTAAATAAACGTCCTACTCACGACTCGAACCCTCTCAGTTTTTGTCCAGTCAGGATTACTCCTGCGTTATGCAATTCTGATGAGCAGATCTAATCTTTGCCCGACACTGAAGGGAGAAGCGCCCACACGCCTCCCTCCCCCTCTCACACTCCTGCTGCTGGATGTTTGTTCTTATTCAAGTTTAAGACTTTGGGGGCTTGCTTTGGAGTGTGTACATTGCTGTCTGGTTGCGCATCAAAGCGACCCCACCCACATTTGCGTGATGCTTCGATAGCCCGGGGGTCTGCACTGAGTTTGCACGGTGAACTATCACCTGAGCTCGTCACCGTCTGGCCAGCAAAGAGGGAGGAGACACCGTTAACCCCAATGCTGCCATGTCAGAAACTTAAACCTACAGTGGATGCAGCCTCACAGAAGCCCATTGTTCCATTTTGAGGAAATGGCCGAAATGTGGCTGAAAATCAGAACAAATAAAATCACATTTATATCGAGTGAAGTGCATCTGAATGCTGCACGGTTTCAAGTAGACGCAAAATATTTAAATGAAATAGGTAAGAAAAAAAATTAACATTCTGGTAAGTAAATGTAGTTTTATTTTTTCTTCTTTGCCAAGTTTTATCGAAGCAAAACATAAACAAGGTTTATGTAAAATGCATGGAAGTGAAAATGAAACTGTCTTTCCACAAATGTTAATCACAACAAAGTAATTGGCCTCTGCTACAGTCAGAGCTGTATCCTGTTCCTGCTGCAATCTGCATGGTGAAGGAAACATTTAACTTTATTACAACCAGCATTTTCCTTTAATTTTGACTTATTGATGCACAACTATTTAAATCATGTTAGCCTTTATAGAAATGAGCTTTCAACAGATTTGCTCGACTGTCCAAAATCATTCACACTTACAGCTCCACATTAGAAAAGGCTTCCTGAGTATTAATTCAGGGATGCTGCTGATATTGATGGAATTGCTCCCTCTCGTGCTCTTCCTGCTTCCTGCACTGAGAATCAACAGGGGCATCTGCCTCCATCATGTGGTTTGAATTAAAAGCACAATAAAAACAGGCCATTAGTTAATCTCAGCAGCAAAACCCATCATTACTAATTTTCTCTTATATGACATATATGCTGTTAAAAATAGTGAATGCTAGTTTTAACATGGCCAAACTTTCAAATAATGAAGTCAGCGAATGTGCAAATAATCTGTTAAAACTTCAATCATACAGACCCAGAGAGCAGTAGGCAAAAATGTGTGTTCAGCAAGTGGTTTCTGGCTGTTGCCAGATGAAAACAGCTGCAAAGATGGTCCTGCACCAAAAAAACTCCTGTTTGCTTTGGTTGTTGAAATGATCACCCGTACTTCACATGGAAGGTGCTGACTTGCCTGCAAATGCTTGCCATGTGCATTTAGCTACAGTGAAACTTGGAAAAACTGCAGCGCAAACCAGAGATGGAGAACGTTCCCCTTCAAAGTAAAAGCTGCACATTACAGCTGAAAATGTTTCAAAAGTAGAAAATTTAACTTTAAAAGTGAAAACTCTACATTTCTGCTTTGAAACACTTGACAGCTTCACTACAGCTTGACATGTAAACTACAGGCAACTGCAGCAACTAAAGCAATTGCAAGGATGTTTTTGGTGCAGTGCCGTATATATATTTCAGCACAATGTCTTGCTAATGACTGCAAGCAACCTCGTGACAGAACACATACTTTTCCCTAGCAGGGGGTGATTTGCTTGTCTCAAAGCCTGTGTGAATGGGGCTTCAGCAATCAATTTCTCATCAACGTCCGGCAACTGATCAAGTAATATGTATTTTTTCCCTCCAAAAAAGAAGTTCCCAGATAGTTGCAGACTGGTCTCTAGGTCTATGTGAGTGGGGCCTGAACTATAACAGCTGGCTTTAAACAGAGGATGAACTGAGGAACTGCAGTGTAAGATAAAGATGATTTTAAACAGCTCTAGCAGTTCAAGGACAGAAACAGAAAGCTGTAAATGAACCTAATAAGTTCCCTTTAAGATTTAAAAAAAATAAATAAATTAAAGAGTCTAGTTTAATAACACAACTTGGCACAGAATTTTCATGTTTACAGATTTTTTAATTTGCAATTTTCAAAAAAAAAATCCTCAAATGATACTGAGTATTCATTTTGTTCCTTACAAATTTTGAATCTGTTTATTTGACTAAAATACAGTAAAAGCTTATCTCCAAAAACAAATGTCAAGTGCCACTTTATCTCCATTAAAATTTACTAGTACTTATATCCCACGTTTACCCCCGGCCCCCCCAAATGCAATCATTTCAAACTGTTCTGTCGTGTGTCACATCATTTCATCACAGCCTCTTCTTCAGCTACTTCCCCAGACTCAGCATCAACTTCACAATCATCCTCCGGATAAAGTCTGCAGTATTTGTCCACCATGACATCCAGGTCATGTTTGACGTGAGTGTTAACATTAAGCATCGCAAGACTTTTGTTCCACTGCTGAGCAGGCATGCTATCGAGGTAAGCCTGGAGTCGTCCACTTGCTGTGTCACTTTTGTGGTCCTCCAGCTTCAGCACTGGCAAGGTGGAAAGCACCTTGAGGAAGGAGTTCACATTGGGAAAGAACTTGACATCTGGGAGCTGCAAGGTTTCGTGGATGGTGGTGGGCAGGCGCACCTCTTTGCCTCTGTGCTTCCATTTGATTCTCC
Organism: Archocentrus centrarchus; assembly: GCF_007364275.1. Lineage (NCBI taxonomy): Eukaryota > Metazoa > Chordata > Actinopteri > Cichliformes > Cichlidae > Archocentrus > Archocentrus centrarchus. Next base: position 21,358,718 of record NC_044358.1, on the reverse strand, counting down.
AGCAGTGAAGTTCTGCAGGTAGAGTGTCAGGGTTGGGGAGGTCATTCCGGTAAACATCTGCGTAGTTCTCCTCGGTGGTGTTGAACTTCATTTGGCCCATGACAGCTGGAACCAGCGACAGACACTTAAGAGCTTTGAGGTTGGTCTCAGAGAACATATCCTCCACTTCCTGCATGATACCATGGATTACAGGCATGGTCACATACTCCTTAAAATATGGCTCAGCTTGGATTTCACCCACATCAGCTGCACGCTGTTTCCGTAGGAACAGCCTCGGGACTTTGACAGGAATTTCCATCACAGTGGCCACACTCACAGCCTCCTCATACCAGAATTCATGGTAGACGTCAATGTTATCATTGACCTCGTTTAGTGAATGCAGGACAGCTGTTAGACTGTTGGCAGCAAAAAACACATCGAGTGTTTCCCCTTGGAGGTTCCTCCCAAAAGCTCTGGTGAAGGTAAGAACATTCTTCAGGATGACGATGGTCACAATGATCTCAAAGTCAGCAAGTGTTTCTGCTATTGAATATGCATCCGCTACCACAGAAGCAGCAAACTTTCTGTCTTCATTGTCCCGAATGCTGTTCATGCACAGCAGCAATGGTGGCAACATATCCAGCAGCACATCAAAGACACTGTGTTGCTCTGTCCAGCCTGGGCCACAAGCTTGTACTAGCGCAGCTCCTTTTTCTTCATTCTTCTGGTAGTGAGTGGAGACAGCGTTCTCTAGCTCATCCTGAGTTAACTGGGATTTAAAGAAAGCACCAATCCTCCTCAGAGTTTCCATGACCACCTGGACATTGGGGAATGGCAGGCTGTTAGCCAGGTGGATGTTCAGTGCCATATGGGAGCAAGCCATGTGCAATGCCAAGGGATATTTCTCCATCAGTAATACTGCTACAGCTTTCATCTTGGTGGTGGAAATCCCAGTGGCCTTATGGGCCTGACCTCGACAGTCTTCCATGCTGAGCCCCCAGCGATCAGTCAGCTGGGCCTCCAGTCTCTCTACCAGTGCAGGCTCATCACCATCAAATGGCACAAAGTCCAAAAACTCCTCTCGGAGGACATTCTGCTGATTCACAAAGCGTAAAAACAGAGGAAGGTGCTTCTCGTTGGCAAACTCCACAAGGTCACCTGTCACTAGAGAGAAGAAGCGACTCTCTCTCACTTCCATTAGCATCTCCTCTCTCACTGTGTTCTCACAAACATCCAGGAGCTGACTCTGCTGGTTTGCGGAAAGGTATTCCGAGTTCACAGCCGTTGCCTCAAAGCGCTTCTTCAAAGCTTCATCTCCAGCATTCATACGGTAATCTAGGAGGGCCTGGAAGTTGTCGGACTTGAGTTCAGCTTCAGATGCTTTAACAGCCGCTAACGGTATGCTCTGTTTTCCAAACATGACCACAACTTCAAACAATGACCTCAGATATTCCCGAAATGCCTTCTCCTCTGTGGAAAGCTGAGGTTCATCCTCATTGGTGGTTGTGCCATCTTCAGCTGCATCTTTTTTGGAAGCAAGCTGCTCAACAGAAGATGCCACTGGGGAGAGAGAATGTAACAGCAATCCCTCTAAATAAACTGATAGCAAATAAAATTAAGACGGAACAAAAAAAGCCTTAATAATGAACTTACATCTCCTTTCTTTAATCTTCCGTATATCCTCTTCAGTCTGAAATTAAAAACCAAAGTTATTTCCCAAAATTAAAACACATTATAAAGCTTAGAACAAATCAGCAATGACCTAAAAGCTACCAAATATTTTTCTTACAAGTTCTTTAATCCGCTTGCGATGTCTGGTGTGAGGATTTTTTAAATGGCTTGTTAGATCAAATATTGTTGGAATAGCTGTATCCTTCAGCACGGTCCGATAAGGGCTCTGAAAAACAACACATTAAAACAATCAACACTTAAGAGATGCTGCCAGAGAACACAGGCGGGACTCGTGCTATGCTTACCGTTTTGCAGACCATAGCTGGGTCGAAGTGTTTGGCACATAGTCTGTAGTGCTTATTCAACTGATCTGATGTTTTCGCCTCTAGATCGGCCCTGCGGCAGTTTTCTACCCAGATTCTACATCTAGAAGAAAAACAAAAACATGGCACACACCCTATTGACATTTTGAAAAAAAAAAAGGATTGAGACAGCAAGTGTCCATATTAGGGATGCAACAAAATACTGAAACAGCAATATATCCTTTATTCACCCTTGCAATACAGCAATAAAGTGCTGAAAAGTGTTGATATTCCCATTAAAAACAGGCAAGCACTCCTAACGTATTTCCAAGCAATTTGGTCAAAATCAACACAACCTGAGTCCTTGCAGTAGCGCTTATCAAACTAACTTCGGTAAAGAGAACTTTTTAATTTAAATGAAATGTTATTAAAATTGAACAATGGCATACACATCTGGACATCAAAATGCAGTGCACTTTTTGACTGTGGTGTAGATATTATGGCCCCACCACGTAAAACAAAATAAATATTACAATGCTACAATGAAAATTTGAGTTAAGCAACAAATTAATTGCCACATTTTGAATTTGAAGCAAGAACAGGAGACCATAGCAGAGGCTACATTATATATGCATTCCCACTATCGGGAGGTAGACTACATGTTGAAGACACTCCAGCGCCGTGGATTATATAACAAAGTGTTAGCTCTAAACTCAGTCTGCTGTAGAGTCTAACCTGGACATACAACATAAACGCTTTAAGTTCAGCTAAATATTAGTGATTTATGGTTAGTAGTGTACAACTTTAGGCCACTGCACAGGGTCTTCTGCAGTCCTCTGAATACTAAAGCTTATAGGGCACAGTAATATTTGCTGAATTACCTCTCCGGGTCCCGCGGAAACCGAAAAAACGCCAAATCTGACTGCGTGCTCTTCCGTGTACAGTTCGGGGCCGCGCAAAAATTCGGCATGCTTCAGGCTCGATAGTAAGCTTAGCTAACTTAGCAGGCTATTATCATGCGCAGACGTTTCTTTTTGTAAGTTGAGCGGACGCTGTGTACGGCTAAAGCTAACAGGCGACTAACATGACCTCAAACAGCGTTCCACAAACCTTTGAAGACAGGACAACAACAACACACATTCACAACGGTTAAATTAGGGATATAACGTATTTAACAAAGGGATGTCCCGCCCCTGGGGCCCCTGATTGGACGTACCTAAACTGTCCGCGATTATTATTGGTTACTACATACAACCCGTCAACCAATTAAAAGGCAAACAACAAAGTTTTTTTTTTTCTTCTTCCTGGAATGTAGCGATAGTCGCGCTTCCAGGGGCACCGCCACCCCATTAGCTAACGTCTCTGCTGTCCGCCAAGGCAGGGCAGCTTGGTTAACTATGGCCGGATTACTAAGCTAGTGAGTGGCGCTAGCTGTCATGTGTTGACTGTTTTTCATTTTAGGCCACCAACCAACTCTCAGAAATATGTACTGCGGGCGGGATATGCTTTCACCACTTCCTCTTAGTTAATCCTTCCGGTCAATATTAGCTATTTAAATAGTAAGGGTCTTTATAAAGCGTCAATAACAATACGTATGTCAACGCGTGCGGTCTGCTTTGGGAGTAATAATTTGTAGCGCTACGGTGTGCACATGTGGCTCGTTGGTCTAGGGGTATGATTCTCGCTTAGGGTGCGAGAGGTCCCGGGTTCAAATCCCGGACGAGCCCAATTTTTAATATGTGTATCTCAAGGATTGTCGTAGGAGTGTGATAAAAGATTTCGGAAGAACCAAAACACAAGATTAATGTCGGCAACCAGTCCACTGACCAACACAGACAATTCAAAACTGAAACCACTCACACATATTTTAGGGTTTTCAACTGACAACGGTACATGTATTGTGCGATAATAGTTAAATGTAATGGCCAGTTTTCCCCCCTGTATGTCCTCCCAAGTAAAACAACAAGGGCTCGTCCGGGATTTGAACCCGGGACCTCTCGCACCCGAAGCGAGAATCATACCCCTAGACCAACGAGCCAGCGCGGGTGAAACGGTCCTGTCTTCCTTTATAAATGTCAAAAACCGGGGCGTGGTCTTAACTTAAACTAAACACTGTATGAATACCCATTACGGTCTTGAACACTTTATGTAACTGGGTCAAGGGACAAAAAAAGACACACAGAGCAATTCAATTAACTTCTTTTTATATATCATACATAAGACTGTCTTAATATAATACAAAGGGCATTGTCATAAACACAGCAAAGTCTTGACTAGATCTTACAATCTGTGGATACATGGACTTATCCTTTCCCCCATGCTGTTCAATTCTATAGTGCATGTTGCATGTACAAAAAAAGTGAAAAAATGTGAACTCAAAAATAAAAAGAATAAATCCAAATTAAATAAGAGGATTTCAACTTCTGTCGGGTGTTCAGATATGTCAACAAGTATACGTGTTTGTGTATAACCCACAAACTGAACAGGCTTATGAACGATGGAACCTTTTTTTTTTCCAACCATGTGCTTCTCATATAACCGAAAAGTAAGGTTTGTGATGTACATGCACTTACAATATACCCTGTGAAAATTATTAAGGTTTGAAGATCTAGCTTTCCCTGTTTGATTCAAACCCTACCTCATAGTGTTGTCCTGATGTAGTCAAGTACCTTTGCCAAAAGGCAAGGTTTTGCCACTAAGAAAACAGGAGTTCCTGCCCACTGAATGGTCACCAAATTGACAAACATAATCAACATACCAGCAGGAGCAAGGTAGTGAGTTCTATACTTCCTTTATTAAAAAAATATAAGTATATACATAAATTCTATTTCAACTATTAAAAAGGGGCTGCATTTCATGACAACTGCTCTAAATAAGAGGTCAATCAGCATGATCTGAAATAGGCGCACACGAGTCACTTCAGTCAAATTTTTTTTTCTTTCAGTCTTTATTTTTGGAATGTTTAGTACCAGTATGAGTGCCAGCAATAAAAACCACTGGCTAATTCTAAATTTCTCAAATTCTGCGGGGTATGAAAAATGATTGCAAATTTGCAATTATAGCCTTGACATCCAGATAAAACTCCAATCTCAATATAGGTAGCTTTACATTTGTGTTTATGGAAATACCAAGCATGATTTTGTATGATGGTTTCTCCTTTAAATGACAACAGCATGACCTGTGGCCTGCCCTTAATTTGAAAGGTGGCTGTGGGCAGGTAATTTTTATTTTTTTTCATCAAATTTCAAAGCTGGTAAGATGAGCAACAGAAGAAAGAAAGCACTTCAAAATCCCTGATATAAAAAAAAAAAAAAACAAACAAAAAAAAAAAACAAAAACAAAAACAAAACAAAACTGGTAATTGACTGTAATGTTTTGAGGACATGCATGTCTGCTAGGCAAAGCATGTGATTGTGGGTAAACAGACACCCTTTTCCCTTTGAATAGGACAACAATCGTGGGCATCTGCCCTACCAAATCAGAACAATACCATTCAACACAAACTGGTTTGACACTATTATCCTTACCCTGCCAAGAACATGACAGTCTTGCTTCACGGCAGAAACTAGCCAAGTTGACCAAATGATGTATGAAAGGCAGCAACACCCTTTGAAATAGTATGATGGGGGCAAAAGAAAAACGACGACACAGAAATAGAACGCATTAGTCTCTTTTGTATACTTTTTTTTTTTTTTTTTTTTTGTGTTTTTTGTTTTTTAAACCATCAGTCTCTATCTTGCTACTCCGGAGCCTGCAGAGTAACTACCAAATTCTCTAACATACCAAAGTTTTAAAAGACTCCCAAAATAATCTACCAATTAATATGGAAACAGTTTTGGTAAAACGTTGCAAACAAATCTGGCCAGAATACACAATAGCCAACGGTCTCGACAACGGTCTCCAGTTTTGCTAAAGTAATATATTGCAGCTGTTTGTGTTGACGTTAAAATAAGATCTTGATAAACTTTGCGTCAAAGTGGTGAACTGCTACATTATTGGTTACAGACACCTATATGCTATAAAACAACTGCTTTGGTATAAAAACATATCCAAAGGGAAAATAAATTCTTGTAAAATTCACAGCATAATTTGAGGAGAAAAAAGGCAGTCACTTAACTCATTTTTTTCTTCAGTTTCCATGTTTTGGATGGAGAGACTTGTGCAGGTGGTTCTGATGAGGAACTACATGCAAAAGGGAAAAAAATAAAACATAAAAGGGTAGACTCTGGAATAGATAGTTCTTTCCACTGCAAAATCCTTAACCAGTGAATTTCAAGGAATTAATGTTTAGGAGGTTGTTGTGTACAATAAGACCCTGTTATGTGGGGCCCTGCTGAAGACGAAATCTTTGTCGAGAAAGGCCTCAAATTACCATTCGTATTTACCTTTTCTAAGTTGTTTTAATTTCCTTAAAGAATTAAGGGCTGTCTAGAGAGAAAAATAGAGAAAAGCCATCTTAATTCAAATGATAATGTCCAGCTCCATCCCATTCCAAGTCCATGAGTCATAAGGCCAAAGGGTTATCTAGAACCAGCCACTGACTGTCTTCCTTTCACTGGGCCGGATCCTTTCGTCTCCCATGCCCATTGCTGCTCTTGCCTGTGCTGGGCCCGGTTGCAGCTAGCAGGACTACGGGGCCTCTAGGCCTGAGGGGTGGTGCTTCCCTCTTCTTGGCCCCCGGTTGGTGCCAGTGTCCACCTGCGGGGTCTCCTCTCCACCCGGCCAGCACATGCATAGGGACTCCACTGCTATGTGCTCCCCTTTAACAGAGTTACACAATACCGACCAACAACAAGAAATATCACCGCAAATACTTCCCCTCATTGTCAAGCTACAGGATTTACAAGCAGCTTTTTACGTGAAACTTCACAAAACAAAAAAAAGGGCAGAAATAATTAAGAACCAGTGGAACAGTAATGTCAGGCAGTCCATGGTTTGAACCGAAGGAGGACGCCAAGCATTTCATCACCAACAGCTACCTGCAAAACAGCTTTAAACTTTGCTCTGAAATGCTCCTTAGAAGATTTTGCCACATAATACCATATGGTGATTACTTGGTGGTTACATGAAACTGGTGAAATGGTAGATGGATGTCTCAATCTCACTATGGTTATTCCGCAGTATTATTTTGTGCCTAATGATTGCAAAAGAAAAACTGATGAAAATTACATATATACTTTTTAACAAAGGTTTTTCTCTGTAGTAGCGGTTCAGTGATATCTCCCTTCTGACGTGAGCAGCTTTTGTTCTCAACACACCTTGTAGTAAAAAACACCACCTTAAAAATGACGCACAGGGGGAACACACAGCCAAATGTCAGTGCAGTCACGAGCTGGCCATAGAACTCTGCTGCACACACACTCCAGTCATTGGAGACTCTTCCCGGTCCATGCCCTGCCTCATGCCCAGGTGGCCTTCTGCTAGGTAGTGGGCAGGCCCTGTGTTCGTGCCCATGGAGAATGCAGGGTGTGCTGCCATGCCAGTCTCCTGCCGGGGGTTCGAGAAGGCACCTAGCCCCATGCTCAGCCCACCATTCTGACCAAAGTCAAGGGCTCCAGCGGGCAAATGGCGGAGCTGGTAGGCTTGGTTGCCATGGTTCCCAGTGGAAGAGGACGATGTAGAGGAAGAGGAGGCAGAGGAAGACAGGGAGGTCATGGACAGATGGCCATGAACCACCTCCATGGAGTCCTGTGTCGAGGAGCTGTGTGTCGGGGAAGTGTAGTGGCGTGGGCGTGGACGTGTAGCCATCATCTGCCCGTGGTGGTGATGAGTATGTGAGTGGGGATGCAGGGCCTTAGGGTGCTGAGGGGGAACATGGAAAGTGGTCTCCTGGACTGGGTGGGTCTCTCCGGTGACTGATTCTGGTCCGACGCCACCTCCCCACACCAGCGGGGGTGGGTAAGGCTGTCTTGCCTGTCAAACAAGAAAAGTGAGTAGTGGCTTTCTTTGAGAACAAAGATTAAACAGCAGCTCTGTTGTCTATGACATTCTGATTTAGGAAGCTTCCCTTTGGTATACATAATGAATAAAACTTTAAAATTCCCAATTCAACAAGTATAACAATTTCTGGCAAGCAACACTGACAAAAAAGTAACAGGAACCTGTTTCTGTGAAGTTTAAAAGCTTTAGGATTTGTTCTAAAAAGATTTAACTCAGACTCTTCACATTCCATAAGGCCGTTAAATTTTGATTTACCAGCACCCCAAGAACTTCATACAATTTATATTTTCAGCTACCTTACTGACCTGTGGGCAGAGGCTGTCACCATCCATGGCAGGCAGGGCTGTGCCGAAATGTCCTCCACTATGCAAGTGGTGATGGGTGGGGTCTGATCTGGCTCTGCCACTGGTACTTGTCCCAGATGATCCTCCTTAGTGTTAAACAAAAGTGTCATAAGTACAGCCTCAAAAGTTTTGCATCAAGTACATCAAATACTGTTTCACACAACTGTATGGATTTGTTACTTGTTACTTTACCCGTTACTTGTGCTAACAGTTAAAACAGTTGACAAAACCACATTTTATCAAACAGATAATTTTAGTAAAGTGACCAAGTAACTTTCCTGTTACTGACCAAAGCATGCATATCCCTACTTTAAGAGATAACACTGCAACAGGCACCCAGATTTTTTAGGTGGCAGTTTTTACCTGAGCTAGAGGAGGTGCTGGAGGTGGTTCCTGAAGACTGGGACTGCTCTAATGCGGGGCTTGTAGACACGCTACTGCTTGTATTGGTCCCCTCATCCGCAGTCTTCTTGAAGAAGCTGTGCTGCAGGGCATAGTAGGGCTGGATGCGGCTCTTAGGGTCATAGTCCAACATCCGGAGGATCAGGTCCTTGAACTTCAAGTAGTCAGCAACAGCATGGCCAGACTCTCCCGCCCGTCGGCCACCTGGACCCCCTGTCTCCACACCCAGGATGGAGTGGAGCTTGCGCGAAGCTGGAGGCTTATACTATTTAAAACAAAGTACCATGATATTAAAATAACTCATGTTTCATTTCTGTATCCCCACAATCTACTATAATTTTTTCCAGAATATTCATCAAAAAAATAAATAAATAAATAAATTGTTGCCAGGGTATGGCTGTACAAAGAACAGAGCTCACCCTTTTGCCATCTTTGGTCTTCTTAACACTCCATGTACCATCAGAAAGTTTCTCAAAGAACTTTCTGGCTTTTGGGGCTAGGTCCATTATATGATTAGGAGGGATACCAAGAACCTCAACTATTTTGTTCATCTGGTCCACCTGGAGAAAGTTTTATTAATCAAGTTATTCCTCTCTGCCTGCAGGACTGAGTATTAGGCAAAACTTCTGACATTTATATTTGCAACTTAAACAAAGGTAGGACAAAGGTTATCTAAAGATGACTATACATAAACATTTAGCTGAAGCTGCTGAAGAAAAAATTGTAAACATCAGGTTAAAGCCATTGCTATTTGGTGTGTTACAAAGCAAAGGATAGTACAAACTTATGTAGTGCTTCAGATTTTTGTACCTCATTAGCTCCGCTGAAGAGAGGTTCTCCAGTGTGCATCTCTACCAAGATGCAACCCAAGGACCACATGTCAATGGCCAGGTCATAGGGCATTCCCAGTAGCACCTCTGGGGAACGGTAGAAGCGACTCTGGATATACTGGTATATCTACAAAAGGGTAAAAGTACAGAGATTGTGAGACCTTTGACCTAATACAAATACTGAGTGTTCAGGAGAAAAAAAAAAGTTATGGCACACTTTCCAGAGATATTTTTGTATGTTGATTTTAATGTTGTTAAGGGAAACAAAGAAGATACCCTTTGTCCCAGCTGGCATGAGCTGCCAAAGTCCACTATTTTGATGGCACTCCTCTTGGGGTTACAGAGGAGGATGTTCTCAGGCTTCAGGTCACAGTGGATGATGCTGAGCTCAGGCGTGGCCAGGAAGAGTAGCGCCGTGCATAGCTGCTGGGCAAACTTCCGAGTGAGATTGAGTGAGACGCCGCGGAAGTTGGTATTTCGGAGCAGGTCGTATAGGTTGTAGGACAGCATCTCAAACACGAGGCAGAGGTGGTTCCGAAACATGAAGTGACGCTTTAGGTGAACTGCGGAAAGCCAAATTGTAACCCATGAGTCAAATACAGAAAAGGCCCTTTGAACTTCTTTGATATGTCTCTTAAGAACAGATGCAAATTTCAAGAGTTGATTACCAATGTAGTATTTCATCTCAGTATCATGTTTGTTCATGAGCTCTAGGAGGCGCACTTCAATCTGGGCTTGATTGAGGAAAGCTTTCTTGTTCTTGATGATCTTAATGGCAACCCATTCCTGCTCTGCTCGGTCATATGCTTTCACAACCTAAAGATGCCAACAACAGCAAATATTATTGTTTCTGAAACTTAAATGTAGACTGTTAGCCACACATGAAAAGCCTACAGCATGTGGCTTCATAAATCTTAAGGTTACACAGTTCAAAATAAAACCATAATTTTTTCCTACAAAATTGTATGGTCTCCATCACATGGATTAAAATCATGTGTATATGTGCACAATGTATAAATTAAACACCTGTCCAAATGATCCTTTTCCTATCAAGGAATCAATCTCATAACGGTCCATCCACTTCTCCCCATTCTTGACGATGTAGTCATAGTTATCATCGTCATAGCCATCATTAAAGACCTTCCTCTCTTTTTTGTGACTGGAGTCTTCACCCTGACCCTGTTGGTGCCGTCTCTTCTTTTTTGCATAATACACCTGTAAGTTTAAAAAAAACAGTTCACATCAGTGTCACAGATTATCATTATATTGTAATAAACAGCAATGCATAAAAATTTTAAGGCTTCATCAACTCATTGCTTAACTTACGAAATAACTATAAATAGAACAAAAACAGCCATTATTATTTGCCACAGGCCAAAGTGACACCTTTATATATCTTATTTTGTCTGATCATCAATACAAATTCTTGACATATTAATAATATAATGCATGACCAAAGTAACAGTAAATATGACAATATACACAATTCTACCTTTAAATCCTGCTAAAACATGTATCTGAATATTAAAAATAGCTTATTAATTTTATTTAATTAATTGTTGTAGTTCTAGATGCATATAATGAAAAACAAAACTAACCTCATTGATGTGTTTGTATGTTTTGATAAGGTCAATGGAGAGCTTCCTCAGGGGAGCTGAAGTTGGGTCACGAAAGCACTGGGGCATGTGCCTCTGAAGTATCACAAAAAGGAAATCACAACATTTTATGAACAAAAAAATATATATACAGAGCACCACTGGATGTTACAGCTTAGTGTTAAAGGGCTATCGTTAAATGCATTGTAATTAATTTTGCACAGTATGAAATTGACATAGTGAAAAAAACATTTGACAAGCAGCTACTCTGCCTGGTGACAGCAACAAAAGGGGAAGCAGACTTTAGTAAATCACAAAAAGTATTGCCAAGTTAACATTAAAAGAAATCCAGGAGGTGGAGAAGGGTAGGGTTAGTGTACCTGATTGGCAGTGAGCTGTGGTGTCTGGTCGCTGTACGGTAAGACCGTAACAGATTGGTCAGTGCTTGGCTGGTGGCGGTCACTGTACTGCTGGTGCGTATGGGGCATTGGAGCAGCCATCTGAAGACCAGCAGTGTGTAAAGAAAAAGAGGGCGCAAGCCGGACGGACGAAGGTTTGCATGCTGAAGTCTCTCCTCCTGGAAGAAATTAACACTTCTTTGAGTTGCAATATTACCTTGATTCAACATTATAGGTAAGAAAAAAAAAAAGAGAGAAAAATATAATAATCTTGATTTAAAAGTGTTGTATTACCACCTCCACACAAGAGATGTGTGGCCCAAAAAACACAAAGTAAGAATATATGCTACTTACTGTACAGACAAAATATGAATAGCCTTTTTTTGCTGCTTAATCTAACAGGCAATGCTTCCCTTAACAAAAAAAAGAGCCAAAAATTACCTTCTGGAAAATAAAATACTTATGTAAACTATGCATTTGTAGTATTTATATGCACTGTAAAATAAGATCATATAAAAATGATCATTACATGTTGAGAACACAAAGGATTAATATATATTTAAGAGAAATGTCAGGTTAATATAAAGTGTATTTTGTTAAATTTTGTTAAAAAGCATCAAAGGATAACCATAAAATAAAATGCAATAGTAACATATCAACCTTTGTGAAGAAAAAGGAGCAAAACAGCAGGTTTAACAGTGAAAAGGGGTGAAAATAAAGCATCTCCACACTGTACAGTGAATCATCCTTCATTTTAAGCCAGAAGGAATCAAAAAATTATTAAATAGCATGTTCAGCTATCAGCATCTCTCACCAGACAACACAATTCACCAGTGCTACACAGTAACCACTATTCAGAATCCCAGCAACAGCACCTAATTAGCATAGCCTATCACCACAGAGATACAGCGTGATTTGGCAAGCCCATCAATGCACAGACCAATCACAACGCAGTATGCAAATAGCCTACTTTTGTTGCCAGGGCAGAGCTGCTCCCATTTTCCAATGAGAAAACAAGAAATAAACAAGAAATAAAATTGAACTTTGGCACACTTAGACGATGCTTTCAACACAAGAGCCTGACAGCAAAATAGCTGCACAGCCCAAAACCTGCACTCCATCTGAGAGCGTTACAAAGCTGACCCAGCTTTGGAAAAGCAAAAAATACACATCCACTGACAGAAATAAGAGGAACTGTAAGAAGATGGAGCACAGACAAGCACTCTATGTGAAAACTAAGGCTCATATTTTGTTATTTTTCCCACACACAGACACACACATATATAAAATTATTTCTCTTTAGTCTTTACAGTACACATTTTAAATTCAAATAACTGATTTCTCGTGATGACTACTGTCAGTTTTACTGCTTGTTCAGTTCAGACTGAAAATATTGTCAAGCAAATTTTAATTACTTTGAGCTCTGTGATCAAATAAAAAGTTGCACTGAATTTAAATTGTAAATACTGTACTGACAATTCTTAACAATTATTCATCATTACCTGACTTTTTTCCTCCACCTAAGAGAGCCCTAAAAATTGTGAATTTAAATACCAATTTCAAAAAACAACAACAGAACTGAAAGAGAAGCTCTTAGAGGTGCACTACTTCCTCACCAAGGGGTTAAGGCTTAATATATAGCAGCTAACCTGGATGCATCTTCTCCTGTAAAATTTCATATCATCCTGGGAGGAGAGTCCAGCAGCAAACCACAACCCACTACAAAGAATAAAAACAGAATATCATCATTGTGCATCTTTGGTGGGATTTAACTTCATAGTGGTTAAACTTTTGTTGAGAAGGGACAGAGGACTGCTAAAGAGCAGAAGACACCCCCAAACTTTAAAAAGCCCGCTTGGGAATTAAAAAAATAGACCTCAAATTTTAAAATTACAAGCTTCTTGTGGTATGACAGTAAAGATATTTAATGCCCAGGAAATTAAATCTTAAAAATAATGAATATATACAGCTCTTGTGCAACTTCTAAATAGTTCTATCAGAGACAGTAATTAAATCAGGATCTATAATATTGTGGATCTAGAAGAGCACTTGATCGCCTCTCAGCATGCCCATAGTCTTTAAAAAATTTTTTTTATCAAAACGGGGTGAAATGAAACACAAAATATACTTTCTTCAAATAGACAACTGCTAGTCAGAACCCAAACTGGCCCTACTACAATTACTGTTTTGACAAAGAACTGAAAAAGTTTGGTTTGAGAGCAATTTACAAACACAATAGCTGACATTAGACTAACAAAACTATTAAGTAAAATTGACAAATATATACATCAAGCTCCACAGGGAAAAATATCACCTCTATTTTACCACAAAGCCATTTTGCAAGCGCACTTGTGGCTCTTTAGTCTCTCCTAAATGTCTGATTCTTATTAATTTTCAGTACTGACATATGAACAGTTCCTTCCCTGGCTCTAGTCATTACGGCATCAACGGGCCTATTTGGGTGTAAATATAACGACAGCTAGCTTGCTATTAGTAGCCGCATCATACCATAAGTGATGGCTAAAGACCTCTGTAACAAGCCTGCGTGTCATCTTCTCACGCCCAACTGATTAGATCCATTCCGAAGCTGAATCAAACGAAACCAACCCAAAACAATTAAAAGCCTAACGCTCGTGTATAAAGACCGTCCCCGGGTAGCGCTGTACTTACAGATGATGGGGTAGCGCTCGTCATGGTTGGAATTTAGGAAGCATATTCAGTGTTAATTTGCGTCCTCTCTTGCTACATATCGTTCGTGTGTGACTCCCAATTCCACGCATAAATGACAAACGTATTCAGGCTCACGTTACCGTTAGCAGTCCAACTAGCTAACGCTGCCGTCGTTAACGTTACCCTGAAAACTGCGGGACAAGCAAGCATATCTCTCACCAATCCAGTGTTAACGTTAGCTAGTGACGCTGTGTGTGCAGCCAGCGGGTTGTGGGGCCCATTCAGCTGGTTCGTCAACAAGTCAGCGTTAACCATTAGCCGAGTTAGCCGAATTAGCTACGAGGCGTTAGCCTGGTTAGCTTCCGCACTCCATCGCTGTAAAACTCAAAATTACACCCATGATATTAATATAGTTACACAGTAATTTAAAACGGAAATCTTTGCCGACAGGGCAACATTTGCTTCACTTCTACAATGACACTGTCTAATATCACAGGGCTAGCTTTATCGTTAACACCTTGCCAGCATGACTCTTCGTCCAAACCCACACGATCCGCTGCACCCCTCTCTCTCTACGTTAGTCCAAAAACCAGCTGGGATGCTGTTTCTGTCTGACATTAATAATCAGTTGACCTACTGACTGAAAGCAAACGTTAACGGTGGCTCAAGTGGAGTCGGCGCCGCCACAAAACGTTAGCTAGCTGCCATACCATAAGCTACCATTCTCAACTTCACCGTCGCGTCCATCATTGTTAACCATTGACGTTACACACAACATATACATCCGCGAGAGCGTTAACGTGAAACGTTAACTCTTTCGCAAAGGCTTGCTTTTGCTCACCTCTGATGGCACGATCTTCATTTAAAGTCCAATAACCTGTATGATGAGGAAACTTATCCAGCTTGAGATTCTCCCCTCCCTGCACGGTTAGCGAGTAATGTTAACGTTAAATCCAATCCCCCCCAGTCCTCTGACCGGCTAAAATAATTCGCCAGTCAGGCTCATTGCGCTCTTCATGTCCCAAGCTTTGTGGAAAACCATCGACTACCAAAGCAACTCTTGACTAACGTTACTATCAGCTGATGACAAGCGACATGCTAACGTTAACTAGCACGCATAACTCACCAGCTAACCTTAGCGAGCTGGCTAGCTAGTTGACAAAATGAACGCAGTTAGCATTGGCTAGCTGTAGCTTCTGTGGCTAGCCTCAAGCTAACGATTCTAGCCACCGCTAAATAAATGTTATGCCAAATTCTGATTTTTACGCCGTCTTCGTAAATTTGGCGCCGGCCACTTCGATAAATACGACAACACGGTTAAATCCGGAGTATTTTAAACGTGAAACGGAATCCGTGTCCTCTGGTAATTTTGGTTAGGAATTTTGTGTCAATTTTCACAAAATGGCGCGCGGTCCAAACCTGCGCAGTGAACCGGCCCGGTGGACCACAGACACGGACAACTGAGTTAGTGCGGCGCCGCCTAATTATTTCTACTGTGTTAAAACGTCGGCCTCTTTATCTTCTTAATCCGATCCACTAGACGCATTTCGATATCCAAAAACGTCAGACATATATCCACTGACAGCATTATTCCGGCGGGAAGGGAGAACATTTGAAAAGACTGAGCTGAGGAAAAAAAAAAACCCTCCTGACAAAATGGCGATGCTCTAGCTTGTTGCCATGGCAACTGTCAATCAAAAAAAAAAAAAGTACCCGGATGTACCAATGACGAATAAAATCTAACTGGCCCGAGTTACAGGACACACATAACTCCAGTGGCGTCCCTGTCTGTGTTTTCCACCGCGTCAAACCGTGAAGTTTATTTTAACCACGTGAAGACATAGCTGTAGCTGTAAAGAGATGCAAGCTCATCCCACACTCTGTCTTAACAAGAACAAAAGGTTAATGATGATTTCAAAATTTCTTTAATATTTTCTAAAACTTCATATTTAGGACAGTGTGATGATACAAGGTTAAAATTGTTTAGTAAAACATGCACTATAAAAGTTCTTGTGAGTTTGCTAAAATTTTATAAAATGGGAAACTATAGGTAGAATTTTTAAAAATTCCTGAGTTCTTATTATTATTTTGCATATTTGTCACACTTATTCAGCTTATTGAATACATTTTAATATTAGACAAAGATAACCTGAGTCAATACAAAATCCAATTTTTAAATTAATTAAATTAAAAAAATATTACAAATGAAAAGGATCCAGTTCTCCACTAAAATCACATTCATCCAGCTGAGCTTTACACAACTTTTTTCCCCTGGTTGTCCACTCTCCACCAACAGCAGCTCTATCTCCATCCAGTGGAGCACACAGTTTGAGAAACGCTATGCTTGACAGCGTTCCACTCTCTCTATTTGCTCCCACTATAGTTTCACAACAAATGGTGAAACTGAATATTGGTTTTCACTACATTACTGTGGCCAAACAAATTCGCTATAGCGATATTAATGCAATAATAACAATGTTATTAATACTGTGCTTTACTTTACCATATGATTATTCTCAAAATAGGGGATGGCGAGAGAGTCTATAACTAGGTAACTATACTAAGGCATACAAAAATAAAAATTACATGATTATGTACAATACTGTCATATATAATTTCATTTTAAAAAATCAGTTCTTTTAGTAACACTCCTGATGGAAAATATATATAACCTCATTTTCACATTTCTTTAAATGCATCCCTGGAAAAGAGTCCTGATTTCATGGTCGGGGTTGTACTGAGGTAAATATTAGGAAAATTAATTCAGTAAGGACTCACAACCTGGGAAATGTTATGTAACCTCCTCAGTTTCCAGACAAAACAAAACATGAAGAATTTGATTGTGTATTACATGGTAAAAAAAGTAAGTGCACCCTCGTTCAGGACATATTAATAATGATCTGGCCTTTAGTAAGTTTAAAATGAGGTAAATGCATCTTCAGATGAACAGAAAGAAATGTCATATTCTACTGTGTCATTATTTATTTGCACTTGATTGCTTGATCATCAAGCAAGTGTGAGCACCTCTGTAAAAGCAGAATTTTGCCAGTTTGCTGGTCTGGAGCATTTAGGTGTGTGTTAACACAATGCCATGGAGGAAAGACATCAGAGAAGGAGGAGCGATCGATCTCAGAAAAGCAATTGTTGCAGCCCATCAATCTGGGAAAGGTTATATGGCCATTTCCAAACAATTTGAAGTCCATCATTCTACAGTGAGAAAAATTATTCACAAGTGGAAAACATTCAAGGCAGCTGCAAATCTTCCCGGGAGTGGACATCCCAGCGAATTCACTCCAAGGTCAGACTGTGCAATACTCAGAGAAACTGCCAAAAACCCAAGAGCTACATCTCAAACTGTACAGGCCTCGGTTAGCATGTTAAATGTTAAAGCTTGTGACAGTACAAGAGAAAGCCTCTCTAAAAAAGCATGGTAGTACTGCTTCAGTCTGCAAAGTTACATTTGAATGAACCACAAGTCTTCTGAAACAACGTCCTTTGGGCTGACAGTTTTGGTGTTGTCTGTTTGATCATAATACACGGTGCCATGTTTACCAAACACACCATATCAGCACAAACACCTCATACCAACTGTTAGCACGGTGGTGGAGGGGTGATGATTTGGGCTCATTTTGTAGCCAGAGGACCTGGGCACCTTGGAGTCATTGAGTTGACCATGAAGTCCTCTGTATACCAAATTATAATAGAGTCAAATATGAGGTCATCTGTCTGTCAGCTAAAGCTTGGCTGAAACTGGGTCATACAACAGGACAATGATCCCAAGCACCACAGCAAATCTATAACAGAATGGCTGAAAAAGAAAAGAATCAAGGTTCTGCAATGGTCCAGTCAAAGTCAGGGCCTTAAGAGATCTGTGCATAAATGAATGCCTACAAACCTCAATGAACTGAAGCAACACTATAACGAAGAGTGGGACAAAATCCCTCCACAACGATGTGAGAGTCTGATAAAGTCATGCAGAAAGACTTTTTCCACACAGAACTGCATTTTTGCTTCATTTTTGATAAGTAAATAATGACATGGTGTAATATGTCATGTTTTGTAGTTCAGCTGAGGTTGTATTTCCCTAATTTTAAGACCTGCTAACGATCAGACGATTTTTTATGCTCTGATACGTAAAACCTTAGAACTAATGGAGGGTGTTCTTTCTTTTTTTTTTTTTCTTTTTTTTACCAGACTGTAATTCTGTTCCTATTTTGTTACTTACCACTGTTGTATAGTTTTAATCTGAAGCATTTTTTCTTTAGTCAAACATGTACCTGGCCTGGTAGAATATTAAGCCGCATCAACTGAAACTTGTTCTGTAGCAAAGTAAACTTTGGATTGTGTATTTTAGAAGGAATTCAAAAGAAAGAGCATTCAAAAAGTTTGTGTTGAACATTTAAATATAGACATATAAGTCAGTCAGGTGTTGAGCAGGTAACACCTGCAGGGCTTGTCTGAAAAGTTTAGAGTCAGAAATTTCTAACCTAGAGAAACAAGTTGAGCCAGGAAAGCCCATGCTGGTGTGTTCTGTGGTCTGGAGTTTATTCCTTAGCAGTGATTATACTATCATGAAATAAATGCTTTATGATAACAGAATGATAAGCATACAGTACAATGATCATTTTAATTAAGATTAAGTGAGTTTGAATATGAAAGAAGTATTGACTAAAGATATCTTAACGGCAAAATGTGGACAAAATCTTTCTTATGTGACCTTAGCTATCACAGTGGAACTTCTAGTTCCCATTTTCACGTCACATATTTGCATAGACTGTGTAGTGGAATGTTATAATTACACACTGTAAGTGCAAACAATGTCTTTATCTAACTGTGACATTTTTCACTGTTCCCACAGTTTTGTTTTTTTTTGCCTGTGAATCCCTTTGAACCTCTACATGTGTTATTGGGCTATGCAAATACATTTAATCAAATTCATTTAAATGAGTTTATACTACAGTAGTTTTAAAGTTTACTTAGTTTTCGGTATGATTTTTTTTTTTTTTACTTAACTTTGCACTTGAACACTTCTGAAATGACGAGCACAAAGACTCATGTATAACCCGCTGTTGTGGAAGTTCAGCCTTAAATCCATTGTTTTGTTTTGTTGTGATCATTATTTCAGTTGTGTGGTGTTTAGACTTTGATTCTCGTGTGTGTGTAACATGGTTTCTAGTGTCAGTGTCTCCAAAAACAGCAAAAGGCCACCATGACTGAGACTCCTGCAGTGATAATGGCTCCTGGTAAGTGTTCTTAAGTACTGCACATTCAAAATAAACACAGTTAATATAATTCACTCTTGTTAAGTTGATGTTATTACACTTTTCTGAGGCAAGGAGTTTACATAATTTTATAATGAAGCCCACATATCTAATTTTATATTGCATGTTTAACTAGCATCTAGAATACTCAACATTTCGCTTGCTTGTTTGTTGGTGTTCTGGTCAAACACATGCAGAAGCAATGGCTTTTGTTTCAAAAAGTGTCCCCACAACAATATTTGTCTTGAGAGATGGGCTGCACGCAGCAGTGGATTTTACTTTAAGAGGTTGTTTAAACAAAGGGGAATAAGGCAGAAATAAAATTCAAGCACCGATGTTAATGTTATTGTTAAAGAGCAGGACTTCATGAGCATAAGGTTTAATATGATGTAGGCTCACCCTTTGCAGCTACAACTGTTTCAGCTCTTCTGGGTAGGCTTTGCACAAGGTTTAGGAGCATTTATGGGAATTTCTAACCATTCTTCCAGAAGCACATTTGTGAGGTCAGATACTGATGTTGGATGAGAAGGCCTGGCTCACAGTCTTCACTCTAATTTTTCCCAAAGATGTTCTACCAGGTTGAGGTCAGGATTCTGTGCAGGCCAGTCAAGTTCTTCCACACCAAACTCACTCATCCATGTCTTTATGGACCTGCTTTGTGTGCTGGTGTGCAGTCATGTTAGGAACAGGAAGGGGACATCCCCAAAGTGTTCCCACAAAGTTGAGAGAATGAAATTGCCCAAAATGTCTTGGTGTGCTGAAGCATTAAGAGTTCCTTTTTTTTTTTTTTTAACTTGGCCTACCACTTCATAGCTGAGTACCTGTCATTGCCAATTGCTTCCAGTTTGTTATAATACCACTGACACTTGACTGTGGAATACTTTCTAGCAAGGAAATTTCATGACTGGACTTGTTGTGCAAGTAGCATTTTATCACGGTATCACTGAGCTCCTAAGACCCCATTCTTTCACAAATGTTTGTAGACACAGTCTGCATGCCTAGGTGCTTGGTTTTATACACCCATGGCCATGAAAGTGATTGGAACACCTGAATTCAATGATTTGAGTGAGAGAGTGAATACTTTTGGCAGTATAGATAAGATAAGATAAGATAGTGTTTATTTGTCACATGCACAGTTATACACAGTACAATGCACAGTGAAATGTATTTTGTACCTGCAACCATATATACACACACATATAAATAGGAAGAATAAAAATAAAAAAAAGTAATTCACACTATACACTATACTCTATATACTATACACTATACACACTTTTATAAATTATAATATTTACATTGTGCAATAATGGTCCAGTTAGGGCTCAGAGTTGAGCAGACGGATGGCTTGTGGGTAAAAACTCTTCTTCAACCTTTCAGTCTTAGTCCTCAGGCA
The DNA here is from genome assembly GCF_007364275.1 of Archocentrus centrarchus. Taxonomy (NCBI): domain Eukaryota; kingdom Metazoa; phylum Chordata; class Actinopteri; order Cichliformes; family Cichlidae; genus Archocentrus; species Archocentrus centrarchus. The sequence continues at coordinate 21,337,930 of NC_044358.1, read as the reverse complement.
GCGGTAACGCCGGCCTGATGGGAGCAGGGAGAAGAGAGAGTGTCCGGGGTGGCTGGGCTGTTTTAGGATCTTCATGGCCCTCAGCCTGCACTGCTTGGTGTAAATGTCCTGCAGGTTGGGGAGGGTGGTTCTGATGGTCCGTTCAGCTGAACGAACCACCCTTTTTAGGGCCATGAAGTCCTGCTTGGTGCAGTTTCCCATCCAGGTGGTGATGCTCCCACGCATGATGCTCTCGATGGTGCAGGTGTAAAAGTTCCTGAGCACCTTGAGTGGGAGCTTGAAGTCTCTCAGCTGCCTGAGGAGGTAGAGACGCTGTCTGGCCTTCTTCACAGTGATGTTTATGTGATGAGTCCAGGACAGGTCCTGTGAGATGGTCACTCCCAGGTATTTGAAGGTGTCCACTCTTTCCACCTCAGCACCACTGATGACAAGTGGATGGTAGTCCCTCTGCTGCTTCCTGCTGAAGTCCACGATCAGTTCCTTTGTTTTGCTGACGTTGAGCAGGAGGTGGTTCTCCTGGCACCAGTTCTCCAGGCGGGAGACCTCTCTCCTGTAGGCTGTCTCCTCATTGTGAGAGATTAGTCCCACAACAGCAGTGTCGTCAGCAAACTTGATGATGACGTTGGACTCTGACGTGGCCTCGCAGTCATGGGTGTACAGTGAGTACAGCAGAGGGCTGAGCACACAGCCTTGGGGGGATCCAGTGTTGAGGGTGAGGGAGGATGAGGTGAGGTGACCCACTCGTACCACCTGTGGTCTGCTGGTCAGGAAGCTGTGAACCCACCTGCACAGGGATGGGCCCAGGCCCAGGTCCAGCAGCTTAGAGACCAGCCTGGAGGGAACTATGGTGTTGAATGCTGAGCTGTAATCTACAAACAGCACTCTCACATAGTTCCCCTTACCAGTGTCTATGTGTGAAAGGGTCTTGTGGAGGAGGAAGGATATGGCGTCATCTGTGGATCTGTCTGTCCGGTATGCAAACTGTAGTGGGTCGAGGGTGGTGGGCAGTGAGGAGGTAGTATAGTGTATACATTCTGTGAAACCAGGACCAATTTGTACTGAAGAGGTGCTGTAAATGGTCCCAGCAGCCTAGGGCTTCTGTCTGCCATTAATATTGAAAAAAACCATTTGGGTCCATCATTAAGTGGTGCACGGCTGCCATTTTATTACTGATAACATATCCAATGCTGATAATTAATCATGACCATTTATGCCATCTGGGAGGCTGCATATGGGACTGTTCACTACAGAAGACTGTTCACTAATGGACAGCGTGAGTCTTTGTGAATCCTTCCGGACTGTCTTCATGCTTTAAACAAGTTAATGCAGTGGTAAATCTGTGAAACAGAACAAGCCATTTTTAATCCACCCACTTATGTGGGACCTCCCAAAATTTTGTGGAAATAAACTAAAAATCTGATTCAGGGACAACCAGATAGATGGAGTAAAATACATGAGAGAGTTTTGCAACATTCAAGCCTGCTGGACATAAGCATGTGTTAGCCCCACAGAAATCACTGCATTTAAGCTTTAATTTCTATAGTAATTGTAAAACGCTTTGATAAATGTAACCCCATAATCATCATCATTTACTGGCTTATAGATAACCTATAGATACAGGTTATCTATAACCTTATAGATAACCTGATTTTACACTCGTGGTTTCCTTGGATGCACCATGATGCTGCACCAAGATCGATACAGTAGCTTGATAGCCTCTAACAGCTATAAGCAATTTAGATGAATAATGTGAGCATTGTTTCACACATATATTCTTTGTTGCTATTTGGGCAAGAGTGCACTTTGGAACGGTTGCCTATCAGAGACACTACAGAACACCAGAGAGAAAGTCTGAGGTTTGAGTCCCATCAGTAGGATTGCAAAACAAAGTAGTTTTTATATGTTTAACTGAGAAAACGATGTGCTTTGTTAGTTGATGTAAAAATCTATGCCTGAATAGTTACAAACATTTCTGTAGAACATATCTTGGAGATTGAGGTTCAAAATTTACCTGCACTACAAATATAAGTTTCAACACAGCTTTTCCTGGCATTTTCCTCTCTTTGTTTTTATTAACCCCTCCTATATGATTCTGTTTTTTGATTTTTTTTTTCTTGTAATTTTTCTCTTATTTGTGATTAGTTCTGCCTTCTTTTCCCCAGTACTGTGAGATCAAAGGAAAAGTTTGAATTTTTTTTTCTCTACATACAAGCATCTCACCAGCTCTATGTAAACATACCGTGAGTTCATTAGATTATTTGAGTTTCAGTATTTATTTGAAAATTGACAGTTAAAAAAAATAGAGAGATATTGCTCCACTGGATTGAGATCTGGTGACTGTGGAGGTCATTTGAGTACATTGAACTCATTGTGAGAAACCAGTTTGAAATGATCTGAGCTTTGTGACATGGCACATTATCCTGCTGAAAGCAGCCATCAGAAGATGGGTACACTGTGGTTGTAAAGGGGTGGACATGGTCAGCAACAATACTCAGGTAGGCTGTGGTGTTTAAACAACGCTCAGTTGGTACTAAGGGGTCCAAAGTGTGCCAATAAAATATCTTCCACACCATTAAGCCACCACCAGCAACCTGAACCATTGATAGAAGGCACAATGGATCCATGCTTTCATGTTGTTTATGCCAAATTCTTACCTGCCCTCTGAATGTCACAATAGAAACCAAGACTTGTTTGTCCAATCTTCTACTGTCCAGTTTTGGTGAGCCTACACTAATTGTAGCCTTGGTTTCCTGTTCTTAGCTGACAGGAGTGACACCCGATGTGGTCTTCTGCTGCTGTAGCTTGTCTGCTTCAAGATTTGATATGGTGTGTGTGCATAGATGCATACCTTGGTTATCTGAGTTACAGTTGCCTTCCTATCAGCTCCAAGCAGTCTGGTCATTCTCCTCTGACCTCTGACATCAACAATGCATTTTTACCCAGACCACTGCCGCTGACTGGACCATCCTCTGTAAAACCTTGAGATGGTTGTCTGGGAAAATCCCAGTAGATCAGCAGTTTCTGAAATACTCAGAGCAGCCTGCCTGGCACCATCAACCATGTGACATGCACCATGTGATGCACCACTGTGCATCTGTAGGTTATAAAGTGCAGAATATCTCTGAGTGACTGCTATAAGAGGCCAGTTGACCATAAACATTCAGCTGCACTCACAAACCTCAGTGAGCACAGAGACACCAATAAGAATAAAACCAAAGATTTTTTTCCCAAGATTCATGGCTGGCCACAGTCGAATCAAAGCTTATGTTCAAACACCACAGATAAAAAACAAACAAACAACCAAAAAAAAAAAAACAATATAGAAAATAATTTCCCATGTTTCTAACCTTTTGTACCTGCCATTCATGGGCATGGGATTTAGAAAACAGAGATTAAACTGCTTAATTTTAAGTGAGGAGAAAGGGTTTCATCAATAAAGTGGACAGGTAACATTTAGAGGGCATAACAAATGATGTGAAGTAAACCAGCTGAAGGTCTTAGTTAAAAACTGTTGCAGCTTTGCATTTCAATTTTTGCTAATGATTTTGTGATTTTATTATGTGTATTTGAAACCAGCAGTTGCCCCAGATCACTCACGAAAACTGGTAGACAGCTAGTTACAACAACTTGGAGGCCAGCAAGTTTTCATTTAAGCACTCATTCATATATTCCTCAGCAAAATTGAATTAAGACTTTTTTTATTTTTATTTTTGGGAGCCACTTTTTTGAATTTGAAAAGCAGAAGAAAGTGGACTTGAGGGTGTCTTGTACAATTTCCACATTTTTAAAAAAAGGCTGAATAAAGTTAATTCAAAACATCATATGTATCATATGTGTGTATCTTACATGTTGTACTTTTAGTGGACTTGCGATTAGTCTCAGAAAAATAAAATAAAAAACAAAACAGAAGCTAAATTTTCTTTCATTTGATCCCAACATCACCGACTGCAGTATATTCTTTGGCCACAGGATGGCAGCAGACGCTAATTTTGGTCGTTATGTTGCCTGCATTTCTTAGAGGAAAGTTAAGCTGGAGCAGAAGCCGGTGTAGGGACATGACTAATCATGTGATTTCTGTTTCAGGCTTAAGGTCAGGGGAATGAACCTGTGAATGACACTAATTAATAAATGTGTCTTAGAGTGTATGAAAAATCACATTTATCATTTCAGTAAACGTTCTTCAGTTAGTAACATATTAGAGGTGGCTTTGTCTGCATGGCTGGGGTCCTCGCAGGCTTTCGTGGCTCACTCAGATCCATTCCCTTCTGTTTACCTGTGCTCAACATACAACTTAAAACAAAGGCACAATGTTGAAACCCACACAGGCATCCGTACAGTCACAACACAAAACATATTCAAATCTTATGCTAACCGAACCCAGAGTTATATTTATAAATATATAGCTTTGTTAACCTAAACGGTTATTATTAGGGCATTTCAGTTCAGTTCATTGATTTGGTAAGTGATTTGAAATGCTACTAGGCTGTATCTTGTCATGTTTCGGATTCTGAGAAGTCATTTCCTGTTTTATTTTGTAATCATTGTTCTTTGTGTATTATGCCCCATTTTGATCATTCTAACTTGTGTTGCATTAGTCAAACCCAGTGTGTGTATGCTGAATATCTGCAGTTGCTCACCTCGTAGTTGCCAGATTGTCTTGTTCAGTCAGCTCTTCCTGGCATTTTCTAATATTCGTTGTGTTTAAATGTTGTGTATGACCTTTTGGGCTATTTTGCAGTTTGGTTTTTTTTTTGTGCTTTTTCTACTCTTGCTGACTGATCACACGTGTATGACCTCTGCCTGCCCGGCTTACAGATTTGGATCTTTGTGTGTCCTCCCCCTATGGAACTGTGGCACATCTGGTTGTGCAATTTACTCCATAACTCCTGTTTCGTACGCTGTTTATAAATTGTGCATGTGAAGTCTAGACTGGAGGTACACGCAAGGAGCTTTTAAATGCAGTGAAGCAAAAAGTGCAATATTCCACTTTGACATGCAAGAAAAATGTACCTCAAAATTGAATAGTGACTAACGGTAATGCCCTCTTGGTTTATTATATTTTTGTGTGCATCTCAGCCTAAACTGTCAGACTTTTTAAAATTCTTATACAAAAAAGGGTAATCTAAAACAATCTGGGCCTTTTTGAAAAGGCCTCTTGGATACCAAAACTTGATAAAATGTAGCAGATAGACATACGCACACCTGGTAAATCACACTTCAATCAAATTATCACTTTTCACTAGTAGCACAGAATGTCAAACAAAGGTGAAGTTTATAAATCAGTTTCCACATCTCTGGGACTCTGCAGATTTGAGACATTATCTACAAATGGAGATGACTTGGAAGAATAGTGAACTTTCCTAGAAGTGGTTATCTTTCTGAGTTTCGCTGAAGAGCGTGGGGATGGCAGGAATTCACAGAAGATCAGAGGAACTGGAGGCCTTTCTCACCTCAGTAAAGGTCAATGCTCTATTGTCTGAATCAACGCAAAAGTCACCGTGAACCCAGAGGAAGATGGTTTGTCTGAATTTTACCAAAACACATCTTAATACCAACCTAAAATCTTTCAGAATGCTTAAGTGACTGGAAGGCTGGGGATCATTATGGCTTAAAAACTAAACAGAGCACACAATAAAAAGATCATTATACCTTCAGTCATGCATGGATGTAGTAGAGTAATGCTGTGGGACAGCTTTGCTGCTTCTAGGTCGCAGCTGCTGCCATAATTGAGAGACACAATTCTGTTCTCTGACAGAGAATCCTGAAGGAGAACATCAGGTCATCATTCTGAGCTGGAGCTCAGGTTCAGGTGCATTATGCAGCAAGACAGTGATCCCTAAGATCTGACACAGTTTAGTAAGAGATCCACAAACAAACATTAAAAAAATAAATAAATTAGGACAGAAGTGGAATACCTTTTTCATGCCTCTGTATCTCTTCATCCATCCTGACATAACACCTACTCCAAAATGTCAGAGTCAGTTTCTGCAGGGAGACTGAAACCTGATATAGCAGATTAAAATATGCTGCAGTAATAAAGTCTTTGTAGTTCCTGCCCTTGGCAAAATCCCAGATGTGTTTTGGATCCAACCCAAAATTCTGAAAAGTTCTGTGGCCAAATATTTAAACTTTTTTGAATAATTCATGGCAACGATAAATGTTGACCTCTTCTCAAAAGATACACGAACAGACTGAATATATTTGTAATAGTTCCTAGCACTAATAATAACAACAGCTTTTATAATTTTGTACATCTGATGCAGGCGTATTCCTGAAATTTCAAGACTGATTCTCATAAACAGTTTTCTGTATATTTTCCAGACTACTGACAGATTTGCAGTTATTACACAGCCAGTAACTGTGTGCCTTCGTCCCCTCGGTGTTTCCTGCATATGTATGCGAGTGAAATGAAAAAGAAAGACCTGAACCGTGTTGATTTTTATTTCAAAAGATGATCAGATGGAAAAACGAGAAAATTATAACAACATAATTAACATTGAGTGGACATACTGGTTCCAAATGTACACTTTATTTTAAACAAAAGTACAAAAACAAACGTCAGATATTTACAATACTTGCATGGCAATGTTCACTTTCTTTGGTCATTCTTCCAATTGGATGGTTTTACACAAGGTAGGCAACAAACAGCAGCTTGGGGGGGGTCTGAGATTATCACATGCTGAATATATTATTCAACCAGACACAGAGCAAACTACTGATGACTCAGAACTTAATTACGTTTTTGTAAAGTCTGCAAGCAATTTATCAATGGTTTAAATCCAAGATATGAGTTATGTGACCATTATTGAATGTGCCTACCAGGATATTTAGTCTTGTACAATATAAATAGCAAAAAGGAAAAGTAAAATCACATACTTCACAACTACATCCTGGCCTTGATACTTTTTCAATTTCATTAAATGCTCTTGAGGGACCAAAACTGTGACATGTACAGCTGCAGGTATTTCATCGTATTCTACACAAACTCGACATGAAACATGAACCGTAGTGCACATCACAAACTTAAGCTGTTACAGGTAGATTTTTAAAAGAAGGCAAACATATCATAAAGGCTACTTTAAGACAAACATCCTGCTCACTGGGTGTCCTTGATTACAGAATTATGCCACAGCTATATAATGAACAATCATACCTCAACACTGATGGGAGCACAAACTGATAACGGACTTACGGCCTTGACAGATAAACTAAAAATATCCTTTTCCCTCACTGCTATTTTCTTAGAGAGAAGCATGAAAGTAAACAATGGCTTCTGATGCAAAAACTATGCGTGCAGCCAAACTACAGTCAATAAAAGAAGATTTAAACCGTGCTATACATTCTCCCAATAATCTACCTGCTTGTGTTGTTAGGTGGTTACGCTGACTGTGAAGAATGTCAGAAAAAGACAAAGGCAAAATTAACAGAGTTTCTGTCATTTTCTCCCCTGGTTACACACAATGCAATAATAAAAAAATAATAATGATAGAAAAAAAAAAAACATTGTGAAACATCATCTCCTTGCTGAAATGCAACATCTAAAACTAATGCTAATACCCTTAGCCCTTTCAGGAATTTCTCAATTTCTCAGCTTTTTTTTTTTTTTTTTTTTTTTTTTTTTTACACCAGAATGAACAAATCGAAATAATGACACTAATCAACATTTATGACCCCGATATTGAAGGCAGAGGTTGTTCGACTGTGATGGTGTGAAACTTAAAAAAACAAACAAACAAACAAGCACCCCTCCCCCCTTCAAAAAAAAAACAAACAAACAAAAAAACAATGGTATTAATGTCCCTTGGTCCCTGCTATGTCCCGAGGGCCGAAAGAGTCGAACACAGACTAATGCGGGCCTACACATCCTTACATCAAAGGCAACTGGTCTAGTAGTGATTTTGCATTTTTTTCAGCTTTCCAATTTCCATTCTAACAAACATGAATCCTAATAGTAGACAAGTTTACACAAGTATCAGTAGTGCAGACAGGTTATGTATATCACATACAGTATCCATTCTTTTTTTTTTCTTTCTTCCTTTTTTTTAGGAATGGGAGTGAGGAGTGAGGGGTCGATGGGCTCGGGGAGATGTTTGGATATGCTTTTTTAGTAAAATTCTCCCTGAAACCAAATCCAAACGGTCTTCATCCCAGTGTACTCCCCCCCCCCCCCCACACACACACACACACAAAAACAGAGGTGAAGAGAAATGTGCAAAAGTTCCATGTTCTCACTGGAAGGAAAAGATTAAAACGGGGTTATTTTTAATATTTGTTTTTTTTTTATAAAAGAGAATCACCTCATCAATCTTTATATCTGCATGGTGGAAATGTTTTGCTCTACCTTTCACATCAAGAACAGTTGCTGTTTCTTTACACCTCAGCTTTTTGGCTGTTCTCCTCCACCTTCTCCTCCAGCTTTTTCTCCTCCTCAGAAGACCCGCACTCCTTCTCACCAGTCTTCCAGCTTCCTTGCCTGTTTAGATTCAAATATGGTTCACAGTAAAGCAGTGCTTGCATGATGGTATGATGGCGTGATGCTTACACGTGTGCAGAATAATGTATATGAATGGCTGAGTTTTGACTGGTACTGTATTATAAGCTGTCCATTTGGACTTCATGGAAGCTATTCAACTACAGCTCCTGTGTACTTACACTACTAACTTTGTGTGGTCACAATCAATCAAGAGCAAAGTTCCCTAATTTGGCAAATGGAAGACTGATTAACAAGCAAGCAAAGTGGAGCACTGCCCAAGTACCCAAGACTCTAATTGTCCTTAAAAGCCCCCAAATTAACTGCAATGATTTTTTTTCATTAATTTTAGCATGTATTCTAATTTGTTAATTCATTTGGAGGAACTGCCGAATGTGAGATCAGAAGAGCAATACAAGGTTAGCTTAGCATGAATACTGATTCTGGCTGTGTCCAAATGTTTGCCTAACAGCATGTCTAACCCACACTGGCATCCACAATAGGGACAAAGCCACTGAGTCATATTTCTTAATCTTTTATTCAGGTGTTCTCCGTCCCACAGGTGTATAAAATCAAGCTTCTAGGTGTCTGTGAACGGGTTATTCTAAAGAGCTCACAGAATTCCAGTTTGAACTTAATTTGAAAATTAAAAGCTAAAGAGCAAAAATAATAATCTCTGCTTTTACTGTGAGGTTTGCGAGCAGTGACTTTTTGCAGGTTTGCTATCAACACGGGTTCCCTGGACACCAGGCACAGATACCAGGCGGTCAGTGCAAGTGGCCCAAATATAGTCTGCCTTGTAAGCCCTTGTGAAACTGTATTTCCACATTAGACAGTTTTGAGTCTTAATGTTAAGTCCAAGTTTATATTTACTGCACAGCTTTGAGCATGATAATATTTTTCTTGTAACTCTCAGTAACTGATAATTGGAATATTTACCCAAATGTCAAACTATTGCATAAATTGTACTTTTATTGCAAAATCGCATCACATGTACATTAATAAATTACTTCTGATATTTGCTGAAAATCGAGTTTTCCACTGGGGTTTTCCTGCACAACTATCTCTAAGTTTACAGAGAAAGAGAATAAGAGAAAATATCCAATGAGTGGCAGTTCTCTGGGTGAAAACGGCTTGTTGATGCCGGAGGTCAGAGGATAATAGCCAGACTGCTTTGAGTTTATAGGAAGGCAACGCTAACTGAAATAACCACTGGACCTGTGTGACGCTATCAAGTGAATATGGACCAAAATCTCTGAGGAATGTTTCCATCAATCTATGCTACAAAGAATTAAGCAACTCTAAAAGTAAAAGGACATCCAGTGCTAGCAAGGTGTACCTAAGAAACTGACTGATAAGTGTATGTCACACAAAGCTTTTTCACGTTGTGTGCTTAATTGCTTTCTGCTACATGAACACTCCACATACCTGTACTTTTCAGTAAGAATAAAATGAATCTAAATAAAAACAGTCAGAATGGAAATAGAAAAGGAGCTTTTAGCAACAGCCAAATACACAGACACTGTGTATTTAATGAGGCGGCCCACGTGGATCTAAAGTTGGTCTAAATGGGACTAAATGTGAGAAAGCATTTGACAGATGACGCTCCTGTTAACACTGGGCTGCTGGTGAACTTTACAAATATTATTATGCAACAATACTTGTTTAAATGCATTTCTTACTTGGATTTCTTTGTGTAAACCCAGTATGCCAGCCCTATAACCACTGTGGCGATGAGGAGACCCACTATAACACCAACCACCAATCTGGTTTGGTCACCGTCTTCTGACTGGTCTGTAAGAAAGATAAAACAAAAATATAAGAGACATGAGAGACATATTTTTGTATGCAGCTCCGGCCTGGATAGAAAAAAAAAAAAACTATTATGTGCACTAAATGCATTGATGAATGGACACATCCGCACTGTGCATGATTATGACTCATTGATTTGAATGTTAATGGCAGCAATCCCCTGTTTAATTTTGTCAGTGGGACTATGAACAATGTTGACATCTTGTCAGGATGCTGGTAGCTTCATTCCTCTTATTCCTTCATAACTGTATTTATTTTAAAGAAGCGCACTGTCTAAACATTGGGTTTTTTCCTGCTTTACAGTCCAAGGTGTTGCTAAAGATAAATATTTGATAAAGAGCCTTCTTTTGGTGAGCAACATTCGATTCCCCCATAGTCTTTTGTCAACCCACTTTCTATTGTTTCTTACAAGCAAGAAGACCGCTCCAACTTACCTTGTTTATCCATTCTCACCTCCTCAATTACTGAAATCAGATATGAAATAACATTAACGTCCAACCAAAAAGGAAAGAAAAAAAAAACAAAACAAAAACAAGCGTGACGTCCAGAAATATTACTACTCTACATCTACTCTACATTGCATGCAAATAGTTCCAAGAGGAAACAGATTAAATCCAGCATCCCAACACACACCCACTGAGCGAGGGCGGAAGGAAAAAGACCCAATGTGAAATGCCATCCCAAACACACAGGAATGAATACTCAAGGGAGAACAAATATACAACAAATATAAACACACTTGGACACTTTCAGACAAGAGTGTGGACTAAGTGCTAAGCGCATGCATTAATTACACTTTGACAGTGATTTTTTGTGTCTACTGGATTCATCCTGTATTTAACAATATTTTTTCTACTTTCTCATCTGGGGTCTAAATGTCCAAAATAATTGATTTAACAACTCTCAAATGGTGTGCAATGCCATAACTCTACACACACACACACAAATCCTAAATCAGGTGGATTTACCCTGGTGTACATACCTGCTACAATATTGTCGTATTGTCAAAGCATGTAAACGTTATGTCAAGTTAACATGCAGATGGAAGAAGTTAGATAAGACGGCAGGAAAACAGTTAAAAGGCAGATTACTGAGTAAGAATTCAGGAAAAAGACGAAGCCGGGGAAGGTAAAAAGGACCAAATCATGACTTTGTACTTACAAGACGACACATTTATAGCTCTGGAATCATTGCCAAACTCATTGGTCACTGTACAAGAGACAGTTAGATTTGCAGAGGGCACAACTTTGATCTTGTGTGTTATCTTTCCATTGATGAAAGGACTTTCATCAAGCTGAATAACGAGACAGAGAGAGAGAAGAAACAAATGTTAATATTTACACATTTCAGCCGGATGATTTGAAGATTTTCACCATGAGGGGGCGATGTTGGACCAATAAGTGAGTCAGCTCTTCCATGACAAAGAAACAACGTGTATGCCTTTGGGTATAGACTCCAGAGTCTCAGAGGAAAACCCCAGACACAAAGACAAACTGCCAACACCCTTTTCATATCCTCTACATATACAAGAGGACGTAGCATTTTTGTAAATACCTATAACGTAGCTTGTATTCAAGTCTTCACAGTTTTCCAAATAGGATGTATTAATTGGGGGAAAATTAGAAAATTGTTTAAATGTGTTGTCTTCAAAATACATTTTTCTTGACTGAAAGAGTTCTGCGTTTTTTGTTTTTTTTTCGGAGTCAATTAATGATTACAGGTTCAGGTTTTTAAGGTTACTCTCGTGCTTAGACAATGACTGAAAGGGCTGAAAAGAACTGCAACCATCCTGCGCACACCCCCGGGTTTATATGTAATTCATACCGCTTCACTGAGTGACTCTGCTATCAGTGTGCACACAGGTAGACTATGGAAACAAAGGGGAAAAAAGAAGTTCCATTTAAAAAACAGACAATTTTTGTTCTTGTGACAGTTTGGTGGAAAATACTGTGTTTGAGCCTCGGGGAAAATGAAGAAATGTACTCTTTCGAAACACTGACCACAACCGCCTGAACCAGATAAGTTCACAAGTGTGACAGCTGGGGAAAATACTAACAGTGCAAAACTGCCATGCACATAACAGGGAGTATTCACTCACTGTGCAGCAAAAAGGGAGAGGGGCAAACAAAAAGCGAAGCAAGAGCTATCTCTGGACAAAGACAATAGTAGGAGGCTTAAACACACAGCCTCTGTTTAGCCACACCTTCACATTTCTGCTGATGGTATTCAGAGGTTTGCTGTAAGAAAAATGGCACTATGTTTTAAACCCATACAACTCTATATGTGATTTTATTTAAAATTAATTTCACCTGCTACAAGCCATGTATAATATCTGTTGGCTACTGTGTAGACAACATTCAAATGCTCTGATCTAAAGATGCAAATGAAATTTTTACTGCAGGACAAACCTGTTGCCATCTTACATAGGAGGACCAATGTGAGGATGAATTTCTATGACAACCAGTATTGATTCACCAACAAAGGAGTAATGCTTTCAAGGGAAAATGGGACAGAAACACTCAAAGTGCTCTGAATGATTTTATATAGCTCAAAAACCTTATCGCAGTCTCAAGAGTATCACAGGGTGGAGGAGGGCAGGGTGTGGAGGTCATTTGTTAAAGCCAATACCCATCTTGTTATTTTAACAAATAAATTGTTATGCCAAACTGTGAATGAAAACAAGTGCGTTAACAAGCACATAAGGGGGGAACTGTTTCTTCCTAAGCTGCCACTGAGAAATCGCCTGTCATGACCGGACGGGTTGCAACTACCCCGGATGACAGTGTGATAAATTCTGTTGTCCTGTGACTGAAATTAGACATCAACTACAGCAGTCTGACATACAGGTACAAGTTTTGCGATTGCTTATTAAAATAAAGAGCAATGCCAGCTTCACTGCCTGTTGGTGTCAACAAGTATAAGAATGCAGATTTCAGCAATAAAATTATAATCACGAGATAAATGAAGCAATATTTAAGCTTCTATTTTTTGGGGAATAGCCCATCCATGTATTTAAATTCACTAATTATCTTACTTAATTAGCTTACTTATGGCAGCTTTATTATTTATGGTGGAGTGCGTTATGCATAGACTGGATTCAGACTGCCTTTCTACAGAACATGGAAAATGATTCACAGGAAATGATGCTGCTTTACTGCTGCCAAATAACTCAAAACAAATTACAGTAAAAAAGCAACTGTTAATAACAGTTAACAGCTGTTCAAAGACTGCTGTGATATTAAATGGCACAATAATCAAAAGCACTGGCATCAAGGGGGTGCTGATACACTGTAAACCCAGATTTTGATTCCACTTAAAAATATTGAGTTCATATTACTTAAAATTTCCTAGAATGTGAACATTACTTGTTAATGCTGAGTAGACTGTACTTTTTGATGGTCTATCTTATTGTAATCATGTGTTTGAGTTCAAACAACTTAATATCATCAAGTTTTGCACCTGCTAAAAATCTAGTTTAAACACAGAGGCCTAATGCGCAGCTGCATGGTGGCACAATGGTTAGCAGTGCTACCTCACAGGTAGAATACCATCTAGAAGGTCTGGGTTCAATTCCGGCTTGGCCCAGGCTTCTCGCTGTTTGGAATAGTTGACATTTGGTGTTTTTGTTCACAACGCTCTCTCGTATAGTTTTTTTTATTGTTCCATGGACAAATGTTATTTGTAAATGTTAATGTACCAGCATTCAGCAGGGCTGAGTTTTATTATGTTTATTTATCAAATTTAAACAGACACAGTTCAACACTGTAAAAAATATTCATGTTACTTGGCAGCATGGTGGCGTGTTGGTTAGCACTGCGGCCTCACGGCTAAAATAGCTTTCTGATAGTCTGGGTTCAATTCCACCTTAGCCTGGGACTCTTGCTGTGTGAAGTTTGTGTGTTTGTATGGGTTTCCTCCCACAATCTCAAGATGTGCAGTTACTGGGGTTAGCTTAATTGGTCTCTTTAAATTGCCCACAGGTGTGAATGGTTGTCTGTGTCAGCCCTGCAACAGGCTGGTGACCTGTACGGGGTGTGCTCTGCATCTTACTGCCTTGGCAGCTGGGATGGGCTCCCACCCCCACACAAACATGAAAAGGATAGGGGAATTGATTGATCAAAAGACATTTTATTTTTTCATGAACTATAAAAGATAAGTTTGGTCAATTAGAACATGCAATTTAGTTCAATTGGAAATGGAGTAGTGCTTACTTAACAAGCTGAGTTAAATGAACTGTTTCATTACTTAAAAAGGCAACGAGTTACCTTGGTTTTTTTAAGTAGATTCAACTTATCCGGGTTTACAGTGTAGAAGCCGCAGGATGAATTCTGAATTGTACATGGCTATACTCAGATTGCTCAGATTCAGCGAAACGCTGCAAAACTGATCAGACAGCTCTTCACAGAGCAAATGAATAATGACCCAAAGCAAAATGCAAAAGCAACCCAGGAGTTTCTCAAGACAAAGAACTGAGATATTCTCCAATGACCGAGTCAGTCAACTGATCTAAGCTCAATAGAGCACGCTTTTCAGCTACTAAAGACAAAACTGGAGGCAGAAGGACTCACAAACTAGCAGAGCATCTCAAGGGAGGAAACAGCATTTGCTGATGTCATGGGTTGTAGATTTCAGAGAGTCATTGGCTGCAAAGGATTTTTATCCAAGTATTAAAAACAATCCTTATATTTAAAATTATGGTAGTTTGTCCAATTACTTTTGATTCTCTGAAAATGCATGACTATGTATAAAAATAGTTGTAATTCCTAACCAGTTAATGAAATACTTTTGAGAAACCCCTTGAATTAAAACTGAAAGTTGGTGCATCAATCGCACCTTGGTTGTCTGAGTTAAAATCCACTGTGGTGGTTTACAGAGGCCAAATTGTGGACCTAACAGTAGCCCCCAACTTCCAGGGAAACTGACTTGTAGCCAAGCAAAATATCTGGTTTTCTACCAAAAAAGAAGCCCTGCATTTGCAATGTGCTGACAGCAGCTATACTCACACTGTGTAAAAATGAACACATCTCCCTCATGACCCTGGTGTAGATTTCATAAACAAGCTTACCTTCAGTACCAGTAGATACATTGATATTTTGCATTCACCATTTGTAAATGATTCGTTTATGTATCGATCTAGAAGAGCCTGCTTTAAACTGTGTTGGCATTTTCACAGAATCTTGTGAAGCCTCTAAGATGCCTGTCATCGCCAACCATAAAGCAACCTTTACCATAGCAAAACTAATAACTGACTGTACTGATCTTGAACAACATTTGTAACTATAGAAATAATGTATGTTTCTTTCACGGTCTCCTACAGTCTGACAGAGGTTTTTTCTGCGAGTTTTTTTCGTGCCAGCACAGGAGGAGTGAACACATAAAATGAATCTTGTATGTGTTGTTAGATAAAATTAATGGATATGACCTTCAGAACAATTATCCGAGGATAAATTTCCTGTAATTCTGATAAAGCGTAAACCTCCAAGTGTGTGCGAATACGTACCAAAGTGCCATTAATGCTCCAGGAAACAGCTGGCTTTGGGGAACCTTCAGCCTCACAAATCAAGACTTTATGCTGGCCGTCCTTACTGCGATCTTTGGACAGTTGCTTGATAACCGGAGCACCTGTAAGGGAACAGAAATCTTCAGCTACCTTTGAATTAACAAATGATTTACAGAAGCAAGGAAAATCAGCAAGCCAGTCAAAAGGAAAATAATCCTACCAATTAGCATGCTCTGTCTTATTATTTTAATTTTTTTGTAATTTACACAGAAAATAAAGTATTAAAAAAAAAAAAAGATGTGGCTCTGAGTAATCATTTCCCAGGTTTAAAAAGCTGAACTAAAATATGGTCATTTTCATTTTTTGTAAAACCTTTATTCCTTATAATGAGAAAAAAAATACAGAGTGGGTGATAATAGAGGAACTGAGTGATAGAGAGTCAAAAGTTGTGTCATATATTCACGTATCCGGATCATATCCAGTTCTAATATAACGTCCATGGACAATAGTGATATATGTCTTAATGCAACAAATGACGATGATGTGTCTTTTTTCAGCTGAGATATGACCAAGAATATGCATTTAATGGAGTTTCACATTTTATCAGACTGGTAGTTTTGCTGTAATATTGTTACAAACTAACAGAAACATAAAAAGATACCAAAACACAGTACCCCGTTCTGTTTCCCCCCTCCAGGGGCGGGGCAATTACTGTGCAAGCTTTAAGCTGCTATTTTTAACCTCTGGACAAAGTCTGGCTATTTCCATCCATTTTAAAGCTCAGCAAACTGCCTGCTGGC
This sequence comes from Archocentrus centrarchus, assembly GCF_007364275.1. NCBI lineage: Eukaryota > Metazoa > Chordata > Actinopteri > Cichliformes > Cichlidae > Archocentrus > Archocentrus centrarchus. Next base: position 21,321,348 of record NC_044358.1, on the reverse strand, counting down.
TGCATAACTTCATATGTGACTCAGAGTAATACAAATCTTCTCATCCCACAGTGGTTCTTCTTTAAACCCTTACCTTCAACAGTAAGATCAAAAGAAGCTTTCCGGCTGATGACTCCAATTGTCACGCTGCATTCATAGTGACCAGAGTCCGAGTAAGCGAGCTTGGCAAACTCTGGCTTTTTGTTCAGTTTAACATTATTCTGAAATAAATCAAGAGAATATCAGCACTGTCAATGACAACCACAAACCTGAATGATTGGAGCTTTGTTATATAAAAGATTGCTTCTACCTTTGTCCAGAAGACCTTTGCTTCTTCGGAAGAATCAATCTGGAGACTCAGATTCAAGGCCTCACCAGCACGCTTGACAATATTCCCAGAGGGGCTTAAATTGATGTCTAGGTCTGAAAAGAGGAGAGGATGGCGAAAAGATGGTTCAGAGGCCTGTTAAGGGTCAAAACATTTCTGTTGTTAACCATATAACACTGCAGTTGGCTCACAGCCCTGCAGATGCAGCTTATTAGAGGCAATGCAGTTGACACAACAATTTCTCCACAAATCACAAGAAGACAGTCTGGCAAAGAGAGATATTAGGACTTTTCTCTGGAAAAGTTTTTTGCTCTTGTAGCAAATAAGACTGCGGGAAGAAATGGAAATTGTTCTGACGATGAAGGTCTGTTGGGTAAAGCTGTAGTAATTTCTACTCATAAAGAAATGATCTTACAGTTGACTGTGATGTTCTTGATTGCTTCCATTGAGGGGTTATCAATTAGAGAGCACTTGTATTGGCCGGTGGTGTCACGTGAGACATTTGTGATGGTGTAGGTATCCGTGTTTTCCGCTTTCACTAACTCCCCCTGGAAAAAAGACAAACAGTCAAAACAGCACCATTTCATTTATGTTGCTGAGGATAAAAGAGCGAATAAATACATTTTAGATGAAGTAAGCAGGGGTTAGAATGAACTGAAGGGAATTTCAAAGCGTTTAATGAGATACCTTAAGGTGAAAGTTAAAGCTGGTAGGAGCTGGGTTACCATCTGCCACACACTTCAAAGTCAAGTTGTCTCCCTCTACAAGCCGGTTCTGAGCATTGACCTGAAGGACGATGTTCTCCGTGGAGTCTGTGCAGAAAATAGGAGAGAGAAAATCAGAGGGGCGGAGGTGGAGGGTGTAACAAGTGGAGCGTGCTCCCCAACCAGCTGAATGCAATGGGAGTGCACTCATCGACTGTGTCAGCACGCTACAGAGAGCTCTAACTTTGTGCCTCGGTATTGGTTATGACCAACTTCAAAATGCAGCAGAGGAGGTGGTTGAATTGCAGTCATAATTTGAGGCACTCAACCAAACAATCCTTTCAAAGCTCAGTGTTTCTGCTCCATCTAAGGCAAAGTCTTTCAAGAATTTCTTGAAAGAAAGTGTTCCAGCACTGATAAGTTCTACTTTGGGCCGTGTTGAGCAGGAAACTTCAATATTTAATGCTGCACTCGGTATAAATCTCAGAATCCGCACCTCATTTTTCAACTTGCACCATCAAAAGGTGTCGTTACCCCTGTCTGCCTTGACTGGAAGTGAAAGAATTATAGAAAAAAAATGCTAATGTAGTCTCAAAAAAACACAGAGATAGAATAGAATAGAATAGAACTTTATTGTCATTATACATACAATGAAATTAATCATTATACAACAAGTTATATAACGACATTCCATCACAATATAACGAAATGGGTATTTCGTTATATTGTCTGAATACAGTTGTAAAATGTCTCTTGGTCTTCTTATGGATCAGGAGCCGCTGCTGCGTTACATGCGTGATCTTGCAGAAGCTTGACTTCTATTAAACAGCGAGACTTCTACTCCCTTTCACTCCATTTTGAAATTCTTGTCGTGCCACGTAAAATGAGCTGTTTTCTCACCAAAAAGCAAAATTTCATCAACAGCAAAATTTCATCAACAGAAACATACCCACTTTAATTATTGAAGCCAAGAAATGAAAACACCACCACTATTTCATTTGTGTCAATACTTTAAAAAAAATGTGAATAAAACATGTTTGTAATTCTCATTGGGGAGGAAACACAGACATCAGTGAGAAGAATCTCGAACACATCAACCCGATATAAAACAGACGTCCTGAGGGTGGGGGAAAAAAAAGTCCTGTTGGACCAATTTATATATTTTCAACATATTGGACACATTCATACAATACTTTCTCTCTTCAATATTGCACCAATGCAGTGAAATACACTACTGTGCAAAAGTCTTGAGTCACCTCTTATTCCTTTGTATTCTGCAAGAAAAATGGGAAATGTGTGCAGTGATTTATTTAAACAGTTGCAACCCTACATGTAAATGCAGTATGGAAGGCAAAAACAAAGTTTGCACAGCTCTAATGAGCTTGAAGGTCAGCATTTTGTATGACCACCTCTATTCTTCAACACAGCCTGAACTCTTTTTGCCAAGTTTTCCTGTAATTTCCTTAAGTAGTCTTCAGGAATAGTTCTCCAGGCTTCTTGAAGGACACTGAAAGCTCTTCTTCTTCGGATGATGGCTGCCTTTTGTTCTGTTCTCTGTCAATATAATCCCACACTGCTTCAATAATATTGAGGTCCAGCCTCTGGGGAGTTCAGTCCATGACTGACAGTGTTCCATTGTGTGTTTTTCTATCCAGGTATGCTTTTACTGCATTGGCAGTGTGTTCTCATGCTGAAAAATGAAGTTGTTGCCAATGTGACACTTTCCAGATGATATTGCATGGTGGATCAAAACCTGACTGTACTTTTCTGCATTCATGATTCCATCAATTTTGAAAAAATTCAAATTTGGATTAATCACTCCGTAAGACCTGCTGCCACTGATTTTCAGTCCAGTTCTTGTATAATTTGGCATACTCAGCCTTTTCTCTCTGTTTCCTTTCCTTAATAATGTCTTCTTGATAGCTGCTCTTCCACTGAGACCACTTCTGATGAGGTTTCAGGCGATGGATCAACTAAAGGACCAGATGCATCGCTAAGGTCTCAGATTTCTTAAATTAATAACGTTCAGATACTGTGAATCTGTTTTAGATTTTTTTTTAGGCCTGTCTCTTCTGGTGTGTGCCACTTCCTCAAAAAGGGCACACAACATGTGATATGCCAAGTTTTTTAGCTAACAGCTCTTTTTGGAATTACCTTGATGATGCAAAAATACTCTTTTATGTCTGTCCAACTGTGTTATCTTGTGCATAGTACTGCAGATATTCCAACTGCTTTTTTACTGTTGACCTGTCTAGTCACAGAGACAGCGAGCAATTAAATCTCACCCACAGTGGAGGGGAAGATTTTCATGACTCTCCACTTACTTTGCATAGAGTGAAGGTCACTCTTATAAGTTAAGTGAAAGCATTTTGACCATATGCAGCTTGTGTTATAGTGTAGTGTGGATAATTCACAGCGTTATGAGCAATATTATTATGTTGTGCCTTGCAGCTTGCTAAGACATACAATATCTTTGAGAGAGTTAACTAATACTCTGACATAGCAAAGTTGAATAGTTTTAGGCTGCTAGTTTCTGGCTTTAGTAGAATATTGTGGGTGTTGTTTTCATGAAGCATGAAGCTATTGTGATACAAGAAGAAACTTCCTTCAGGGTTGTAAGTTAACACAGAGCGTTCAGTGATTTCATGATGATCATCTTGCACGTTAACCCTTTCTTTCAATTCATAGATAAAAAAATGAAAGGTGGTAGAAAAAGTGTGCTCAATGACTCACAGGTGATAGTGAAGGTCACAGAAGAGGACACCAGCTCTTGACCTTCAGAGTGCTGAGATCTGCAGGTGAACCTGGCGTCCGTGTCTTCCTTCTTTGCAGAATACTCCAGTGTGGAGGTAGTGGTCGAGAGGCCAGTAACAGAGTCTACCAGAACAGAGGCTTGGATGGAAATCCCTAGACGCAAAACAAACAAGCACTGTCTGAAAACTCTAACAAGGAAAAAAAATATGCAATGACCAAAACACTGCACACACGCGCTGTCAGCGAGTGCAGCACAATTCATCACAGCAGAATAATTTACAGCAACTGTCCCTGTCAGAGAGAGAATAAAAACATCTGTGTATGTAATATTTATAAATGTCAATTCTTTTTACTTTTTAGAATTCAAAAACAACAAAAGGGATGGTGAATGCTCACCTTTCCCATCAGCCACCAGAGGTGTATTGTTCTTGAACCATGTGATGTTTGCAGGTGGGTTGGCATCTTTTGCAACACATTTTCCAAGCTATGAAGCAAAAAAACATAAAACATGATAGAAAAAATAGGCAAAAAAAGCAAACAAAGCAGACAGAATATTCATTAAAAAAATCAGCACTACATCACTCTTTAACTGGCCAAACATATGGGTGAATTTGATTTTTCTTTTTTTAAATGCCACTCTGGTATTTGAGGACTAAACAGTTTTCTATGCAACAGACCATGAAATGCCTAAAGCATTTATAAAGCCCCTCAAATCCTTTGGGTCTTTTAATTGTAGTACCAGAGAGATTTTTGCCCTTTACTAATTCATGAGAATCACTTCAAAGAAGTCATTACTACAGTAACAAGCACGGTCTCTGTTAGGCCTCAAGATACGTTAGCTCAAGTAAGGGATTTCCCTTCATGATTCATTGCTTAATATAATGCAAGCATTAAAATGTTTATCATTAAAAACTCCACCTTGGTAAGTCTTCCAATTGCTAGCTCCTCTGCTTTTTCAGAAATCTCCAGGCCTACCGGCGACTCTGTGGTTAAAAAACAGAAGTGGAAGTAAGGCTAGGTGTTGCTTCTGTCAGTCGTAGCACTTATACCAGGGCATTTTTAAAAGTTAATTCAGACTCACTGTGAATTAGGACATTAACTGGATATTCCAACACATCTCCAAGAGCCACCACCATGCAAGTGAAAGTGTGCTGGTCAGAGAGCTTGGCAGCAGAAAGCAGCAGGTTGAAGTTTTCGTCCATTCTCACACGGTCCTTGTATTCATCAGTGGGGATGATTGAGACATTCTGGTTTTTCTGTTTGGTCAGCAGGTTTCCTGGAACTCCCTCCCCTTTGTCCTGGAGAGCAGAGCATGCTTGTTATGTGTCTATCACATATGGCAGTGGCTTCGTGTTCAAATAAAAGCATGCAATGTTCGTGCAGTGTCATATGGAGGGACAGATGCATGGTCTAATGCACTCAGACTGGGTGTGGCTTGACTTCAGACACTGTAAGTGGGCGTCAGACCTGCTTAAGCATTTTGAGAACAATTGAACTCCACTGTGACTTACATATTTCCATTTAGTGATAGTGATGTCTTCTGCATTTGTGGCTCCAATGTTGCACGGGATCTTGATCGTTTCCCCATACAGGCCGATCACGGTCTCCAAAGAGGTGACTGTGAAAGAGAAAATCCAAAGGTACATTTTCAATTGCTTTCTAAGAATGGCTAATCTGGTCAGCTGCAACACAGCATGAATTATTAGGACAGAAAATTGAAATCCATTATTATTCTGAATGCTATACAGTGCCTCCTGTCTGCATGAATTTTACTGACATTCATCAATATCACTTAGAGCGCGCCTAAACACAAAAGGACAGCAGCTTCTATAGAATTCTGCTAATTTTTCAGCTCTCTTGGGGGAAAAAAAACCCAAAACAAAACAAAAAAGCAACCTTTCCTGCCCTAAATCTCATTCAAAACATTGCCATGGAGACAAAATGTTCAAGAGGGGGATGGGGGGAGGGTGCCAGCCGAAGTGTCTCAATGGGCTGCGATGAGGGGTTAGAGCCAAAGGGCTGCAGGGAAGAAGAGGCTGCCATGGCCCGACTGAAAATGAGGTGTTGCTCAGTTTTTCTGGCATTCAAATTTACATTTCAGACCGCTCGGAGTTCAGGCTGAGGTAAACGCACAAGTGGATGAGTGGAGGGATAAATCTGACAGCTAAAATCCAAAACAGCTCAAGAGCAGTTCAGTAACGTGTATGAGAAGAAAGCAGTGACCAGTCAGTTTCCATCTGCTGAAACAGGGACAAGTAATGTTTGTGTATTTTTTTTTTACAAGGAAAGTGCAAAACAATGAAGATCCTCCAATATTCTGCGTGCATTCAACCCTGAAATTGTCTGATTGTATTCGCGCACAAAAAACAGCTGCACACTAAAATGCCATTTCTGCACTGAAAAAAGTTATACTCTCACTTTCCCCCTGAACACATCACTTTTAAAGGTTTCCTCAGTGTGGTGCAGAGATGCACTGATGACTCATTTGAATCCTGTTTAAATGAAGGTAAATACTTTTCCATTGTTTCCCATTGTCTCTGTTAAAACAAAGAAACAACTGGGACCCTGAATGCATGTTTGCACAGTCGGCAATTTCAGAGGTGCACAAAAATCTGCCTGTTTTCTTTTGCACACAGTAAACCCACTGTCGTTAAGTGTCACTTTCCCATCAGGACTATTAAACGAGTTCATAAAATAGTTATGTACATGTGTGATGTAACAAAAACAAACAAACAATAAAATCAAACAGTTTGCCTCAAGTCAACAAAGTCTGCTGCTTTCGCCATCCTCCTGACACTAAGCTGAACAAGTTCGTGCTCCGACACCTGTCACTCATCGTTATGAGCTGTCAACTAAAAAGAAACAGCACCGAGCCCGACGATGAACCCTGTAAAGCCTGTTTCTGAAGTCACTACTGGAAGAGAAGATGACAAACACACAAACAACTTAATAATAAGACTTTAAACAAGGCATGTCTGCCTCATAGCTCTCATGCTTTTCTTAAGCTGTTTTCTGCCATTTCTCTCAGCCATACGAGAAAGTTTTACCTTAAAATAAGTTTCGTCTTTTTATTTAAAAAAAGTATAAAACAAAAGACAATTTTTTGGCCAACATTGAGATTAAAATAAAGAAAATGTTGTTTCATAATTATTGTTGAAAGCCAAAAGCCAAAATGCTGATTTGATTTGATTGTACAGCCCTAGTTTCTTGCCTTGTATCTAGTATCAGTTATAGCCTATAAGCTTTTCAGTATGAGCTTGCAGGAGGGCAAGTCCTCTGATTGCAAAAAGAAGTGTGGTTGTATAGAAGTCAATGGGAAAAAAGCTCTTGGCTCCCTTAAACTATGACCTTTAAATTGCTTTTTTGACATTTCGCCTTCCCCTCCAATTAAGAGCGTTAAGCAAAATCTCAAAAAAGTAACTTAAAGGGCCAAATTGTATGTTATTTTTGACATCAATTCGCGGACCGGAAGTGGGCGGGGCCGGAAGCGGCCCGCGGGCCGCAAGTTTGGACACCCCTGCTCTAAGCTGTGGCTATGTCCATCTTTTATATACAGTCTGTCAGTTCACTTTAAAATGCTACTTGAATATTTGAGAAATACACTTCATAGAGAAGCACAACACACTGCTGCACAACCCATTATTTCCTGCAGTGTATGCTATGCATCAAGCAAAGCACTTGCGTGTATAAATAGCGTGTTGTAATTATTTACTGACCACTCAAATCACTCTGGACTACAAATCATCTTTTAGGTATACATTCATACAGCACTTTAATCTAGACACTTAAAGCACTTTATCTGCCTCATCACCAATTAACAATTAACTAACATGCATGTTTTTGGACTGTGAGAGAAAACCAACTAAGGTACAGGGAGAACATGCAAACTTTACACAGAAAGATCCCAGCTGCTATTTGAATCTGGAACCTTTTACCGTGCTCCTATGACGCACATTTGCATGACCAACAGAAACGCAGAATGCTAGGAAGCAGGCACATTTAGTACACATAAAGGCTGTGAAAGGGTGCAATGCAGAGCAGTCAGTGCAACACAAATTTTGAGCCATCCGTTCAACCCAGCAGTCAGCTCAGCACATATTGCTTTCTATGTTAAAGAGTCATAGCCTACTTTTTTGGAGCGCGTTAGGCCACATAAAACAATTGCTACCACTCACATGGGTCAAAGTCTGGCCAAATCATTTCCCCTTTTAAGCATCCATGCTAAGCTGAGCTAACTTTGGCTATAGCTATTTAGGTGTTATTAAAAGTCACTGTGACCTTCTCAATAGGTTCAACTAGGAGTAATACTGAAAATAATTACCTATTTTTAACAGCCACACAGACAGACTGAACTTTCTGAAGGTGCCCCTGTTCACTATGACATCTGTATAAAACGAACCAAAGCGATGGATGGAAACATCAGAAATTACCAATGCAGAGACAGGAAACAAGATATAGACAGAACAAAAAGGCTCTAAAAAAGTGTTAAAGTCTTTCTGTAGTGGTGGCTATAATCAGTGCTTACAGCTGCATGAAGCAGAAACAGTTTGTGCGAGCATCAAAGCAGAGTAACCCACCCAGTAAAGTAAAAAAAAAAAAAAGAAAATCTGAGAACACATAGCACTACCACAGCACTTCACCCACATAGATACAATCCTTGCATTTAAATAAGCCTCGGCGACATTTAATAGTGACAGCATGGGACAAAACAAACCTCACCGCATTTCAGCTGCTGACAGCTTTACCAGGAATTCTTCACCAAACACAGGGATAAGCACCGTCACTTGTCAACTAAAGTACAAGTATTTCCTGGACTGATTCCTCTCATTTCCTATAATTTATTCAAGTAAAATCTGTTAAAAGCTTTTCGGAATTAAGTCATTCAATGATCAGTCTTAACAAATTACTATGTTTGGAGAAAATGTTGCCTACTTCAGGTATTCATGTATTCATGAAATGTATTTATTTTTTAAAGCAGTGGATCAACTGCACTGTAATACAAGTGGAACACTGCTTTACTGCACACCTCAACTAAGAATAAATGCACCTACTGGGTAGTTTTCTGGACTGTAAATTTCTGCCTGCATTTTACAGAGTCTTGCTCACATTCAGTGTTTTGGCAATTGGACATACATGAGTGTGAGCCACCTGAAATAATGCAGATTGCTGGTTGCAAACCCGGCATGCTGATGTAGCCATCCTACACTTGGTTGTTTTTAAAGTAAATGAAACGTGCAGGTTTCTGATTCAGGCAGAAACGATTGCCCACGCTGTGTGGCAAAAAGGAAAATGGAGAGATTGTGAATATATTAAGAGGAAACCATTAATGAGCTCTGTTCAAGGGACACATTTTGCATGTGTCATATTTGATGACATCCCGCTAGATTACATTTTAGCATTTAGGGTGCCAAAAATAGTCTGTCAGTATCTTTATTGTGTGCTACACCTGGGCACGTTGATGCCAGAATACTCTAATGGCTGAGGACAAATCCAAATGTTTTTCAAAATCAAGCTGGCAACCAAGTCGACATATGCTGTGTCTTAGTAATAAGACACAAACTACTCAGGAGACAATACAGAGGTACACTGCAAGCACAGCAATGTTGCAAAGGTTATCATATGCTCTGTATAATAAACTCCTTGCATTTCAAATTCAAATAGACATTTTGAATATTCAAATAAAGCTGCCTTCAGCGTCTCTGAGAACTTTAAAAGAGTCCTGCATTAAGGGAAAAGGTATTATCTGTGCAGATTACACTGTCACACAATGAGAACTAATCGCACATGTTGAGTTACAGAAGACAAAGCTCCTGCTGCTTGCTTAGATAAGGTAATCCTTCTCAACAAAAGTAGGTGAACTGAGCGACTTCTCGTTGACAAATACACACAAGTTTACACAATGCATACCGATCATCACCTTGTAATCAGTGTCTTGATGAAGAGGCAATAGACGGTGAGGGCAGTTAACATTCAACACTTCCTTACTCTTTCACTCTGCTGGTGTATTTCTAAAAACATACATAATGGTACTTCTATAAACAGCACAGTGTGAAGTACTTCAGTCACCGTTTGCTTTTGTGGAGTCAGACTTTCTTCTAATTGTTTTTTTTTCCTTCTAATTTTTTAAGTGATCTTTTGCATTAACTTGCGGTTTCTGAGGCTGGTAACTCTGATGATACTTTCAAAGTTCTTGAAATTTTTCAGATTGCCTGACCTTCATTTCTTAAAGTAATAAAGGACTGTTGTTTTTCTTTACTTAGGTGAGTAGTTCTTGCCATAATATGGATTAGAACATTACTCAAATAGAGCTATTCACTGTATACCAACTCAACCTCTTCACAACACAACTGATGGTCTTAAACACATTAAGAGGGCACACCTGTTAACTGAAAGCCATTCCAGGTGACTACCTCATAAAGCTGACTGAGAAAATGCCAAGCTGTGCAAAGCTGTCATCTAAGCAAGAGGTGAAAACATATTCTGGTTTGTTTAACCCTTTTTTGTTTACTAAATAATTCCATATGTATTTCTTCATGGTTTGGATGACTTTAGTGTTAATCTATAATGCAGATACTTTTTAAATAACGAAAAATCACTGAATTAGAAGGTGTGTCCAAACCTTTGACTGGTAGTTCTTGCTGTGTTGAAGAATATGGATGGTCATACCAAATATTGATTTTCAAGTTGGTTAGAATTGTACAAACTCTGCTTTTGCCTTATATACTGCATTTCCATTTATATTTTCACATATTTCAATAAACTGCTGTACCTATTTCAAATTTTCTTTGCAAAATATAGTAATGAAGATTTTAAGGAATATAGATTTTTACACAGTTTGGCTGGAGACTGTAATGCCTAAAACATCAAATAAGAAAATACTTCATGACATGTGCTTCATGGGATGCACATGAACCAATGCACTAGTTCTTGATTAGCAAAAAACAATTCACAGAAATAGAGTATTATCTAGATGATGGATAACAGAAATAAACAAACACTAATTTGGGATTTGGGTGGGATAGTGCTGAGTAAAAAGTATTTTGGTACTCCAAACAAATGTCATTTCCTGCATCATGCTAATAAAAAGTAAGTTTTTAAGGCTGCTTAAAAAAGGTTTCAGTATCTCTGGGATTTCAAACTAAAACTATCGGGTAAAGTAAGACAACATTCGAGTGCACTTCATTCAGTGGTTTCAACGAATACATTACAGACTTTTATAGTTTTCTGAACCCCAAAAAACTGGGTTTGCTAGGCTGAATTTGAATTTGACTATACTTCTTTAAAAGCACAGTTCTTACACTGGACATGAAAAATTAGCTAGTACTCTGGCAATGGTAAATCAAGTAATAGACAGGCGAGTGACAGAGACAGGAGGCAGCACCACAGGAGATACTTTTATGTTCCTGATTAAGGCGCCTCTGTTCCCGAGAAGAGACAGGTGACGACAGCTCAGATATAAACTCACCAGGGAAATCAGCAACCTCTCCGCATTAGTCTCTGTATCCCTGTTTTGCTACCTTACGCCCTCCCGTGTGTGTGTGTGTGTGTGTTGGTGGGTGTATGTGTGTCTTTCAGCAGCAACATCCAAAAGAAAATCGAGGCCCAAACTTATTAAGTGCTGAAAATGAGGATTGTGCACTGAATGGAGATCCCATGGCGCATGTCCACAAAGACTTGATGGCAAATAGCCTTGCTTCAGAGGCGGTTCAGTGTGAAGGGGCAGACAGAACCACTTCAACTGGATCAATAATACTCGAGAAAAGGCTAGATTCTTATAGTGAACGCCGTTTGCCTAAGGAGCAAGAAATCAAAGAAAACCTAACCTTCCATGACATTCTGTCTCTCGTCCTTGTCTTTTCTTTAATAATTTAACAAGTGCTGAATTTTGATTAGCCATATTAAGAACCTCAAATGAGAGAGATCACTGGTTTAATAAGCTCAAACTCTCATTACTCGCTGTCTTGAAAAATTGCAGCTCCGCTTCTGTCAAAGAGAAAGGTGTGAGAAGGACCACTGAGGTCCCCAAAGCATCCTTGTAGATATTTGGTAATAAATGAGCTTCGCAGGCTGTTATTTTGCCAACTATTTCACTCAGTATACACGCTCAGCTTGTATGTCACTGACTATGACAAGCACGTGACCATATTTAAATTCTGCTACAGTATCAGTTCACGCTGAGGAAGCGTTCCAGACCAGCTAGCTGTTGAGAGATTTAAAAAAAAAAAAAAATACACAGCCACATCCTCACTATCTCTGTCTCTCTTGAGGGAAGGGGTGTAATCATGTCACTGATGGATAACTGACAGCACAGCTTGCACAACATCCCTCTCGCACGGTTCCACTCTTTGTTGCAGGCTGAACCACCATTCCAAACGTCAGCAATGCGTGCTCTATAATTTAGCGTTTTCGTTTTTTTTTTTTTTTTCCTTTGCTGTAATTGCCTGTCACTATTTTTATAGCTTAAAACTGAAAGCATCAGCTTGTATTTACTTTTCTTTCTTTCTTTTTTTTTAATAACCACACTGCCGTGAGCCTGCTGGCAACAAATACTCACGTCCAAGGCTCTAGCCCCTTTTAGACACACATTTGCATCTGATGTGTCATATAGTAAAATGCAAATTTTCCTGTAAGAGTCGTAGTGGCATGTAAATATTAGTCAGACATACTGTAGTAACACTTTGAGCATTGGCAGACGTGTTTAATTGACTTAGTTTCTGATTTGCCACGAAGTTAAGGCATTCTCAGTGATTCATTTTTGCTTTTTCTTGAACAGAAGAGAGATTTCAACCAGAGCCTGCATGTGAGGAGCAGGGGCAGCTGCTGCTACATGCACACAAACACAAATGTGCAGTGAGCTTGAATTTCCCGAAAATGTCTGCTTTACAGGATTAATGTGGTAAAATGTAACCGTCGCCCATACCTTACGTATATACACTGCTCAAAAAAAAAAAAAAAAAAATAAGGGATCACTTTTTAATCAGAGTATAGCACCAAGTCCATTAAACTTCTGGGATATTGATCTGGTCAGTTAAGTAGAAGAGGGGGCTGTTAATCAGTTTAAAGCTGCTTTGGTGTTAATGAAATTAAAAACAGGTGTGCCAGAGGAGCAACAATGAGACAACACCTAAAACATGAATGCTTTTACAGATGGAGGCCACTGATATTTTTTTTATTAGTTTTGCATTTGGCTAGGGTCAGTGTCACTACAGGTAGATATGGGGTACTACCTGGACCCTATAGAGGTTGCACAGATAGTCCACATCTTCCAGGCACATTAATGTGTGCCAGTTGGCACAAGGTTTGCTGTGTCTCCCAGCAGAGTCTCAAGAGCATGGAGGAGATTCGAGGAGACAGGCAGTTACTCTAGGAGCCCATCAGCAGGACTGGTATCTGCTCCTTTGTGCAAAAAGAAACAAGACGAGCACTGCCAGAGCTCTACAAAATGATGTCCAGCAGGCCACTGGCGTGAATGTCTCTAACTAAACAAATAGAAACAGACTTCATGAGGGTGGCCTGAGGGCCCGATCTCCTCTAGTGGGCCCTGTGCTCACTGCCCGGCACTGTGGAGTTCAATTGGCATTTGCCATAGTATACCAAAATTGGCTGAACCACATCTGCTGCATTGTGCTTTTTACAGATGAGAGCAGGTTCACCCTGAGCACGTGACAGATGTGAAAGGGTCTGGAGAAGGCACGGAGAATGTAATGCTGCCTGCAACATCGTTCAGCATGACCGGTTTGGTGGCCAGTGATGTTCTGGGAAGGTATATCCAGGGAGTGACGTATAGACCTCTACAGGCTTGGCAACGGCACCCTGACTAACATTAGGTATTGGGATGAAATCCTTGGACCCGTTGTCATACCCCACACTGGTGCAGTGGGTTGTGGGTTCCTCCTGGTTCACGACAATGCCCGGCCTCATGTGGCAAGAGTATGCAGGCAGTTCTTGGAAGATGAAGGAATTTATACCACTGACTGGCCCCTACTCTCACCTGACCTAATGGAACAAAGGGTTGTACGATACTGACAAAAAATGCTATCTCAATATTTTCTGTAATTTTGTCAATAACGATAATACGTGCCATTTTGCATTATTTAAAAATGTGTTCATAAAAGAAGTGCAAGCTAGTAAAATATAAGACTTAAATCAGCATTTTTGAAACATTTTTGGCGAGTTTTTCAAAAGCTCAATTTGGAAGACTTGACAGAATGAAAAAAAATTAAAGAACTTTTCATATTCCTCATACTCTGTGCGGTGGCTTGTTCGGAGATGATGGAACAGGTTAGTTGTCGAGCTATCTTTAACGGCAACCACTTTCTTACAAAGTCCGCAAACTGCCGTCTTTTGAGCAATGTCAACCTTTTCAAATCCAAACCACCTCCATGCGATTGAAGATGATCCTTGCCTAGGAATTAAATCTAAGACAGTAGACTTCGAGGCTGGCGATGTCTGAATTTCTTCCCCTGGCGCAGTGTGTTCACTCATTTCCAGCTTTAGGTGTGTTGTTTAGGCAGCTATGCTAGCACACACTCTCGATGCGCACACAGCAGCCTATACTAAAGCATGAAGTAGTGAACATGTTGAGTCAAGGCATTTTGATTGTTGTGTTTTTTTCTCAGTCAGTGGCATACTCGATAACATCAGCTCGCACATTGTTAACACGGCAATTACGATATTATTGTAGACAATGTATATATCGCACACCCCTAATAGAACACCTCTGAGACATTATGTTTTGGTCCATCCAAGGCTGCCAGGTTACACCTCAGACTGTCCAGGAGCTCAGTGATGCCCTGGTCCAGATCTAAGAGGAGATCCCCCAGAACAACCTCCGCCATCTCATTAGGAACAGCATATTGTTGTCAGGCATGCATGCAAGCATGTGGGGGCCGTACAAACTACTGCGTACCATTTTGAGTTGCTGCCATGAAATTTTGGCAAACTAAACTAGCCTGTGGCATCACTTTTTCACTTTGATTTTCAGGGTGTCTTTGAATTCAGCACTCAGTAGGTTGGTAATTTTCATTTCTATCAAACAATGTATCTCTTTTCATTCCTAACATATTACCCATATCAGTATAAATATCCAGCATGTTTTTTTTCCCCCTATTGAGATCTGATGTGTCTTCAAAGTGTTCTATTCATTTTTTGACCAGTGTGTATCAAAATTTTAGCATCATTACTGTGAGCACATTAGCATGCTAATGTTAACAGTTAACAGTTCAAAGCAAATCTCTTTCTAAATATGACCAGACAAAGCCACTAGCATGGCTGTACATTGTAGACTTCCAGGTTTTGAATCCATTTGTGTGAATGGTCTGATATTCACATTCGGCCACAACTAGACTTGCCAGTGCTACACTTGGTGTTTAGTCAGCGGTTTGTATATTCATATATTTTTAAAAATATTTCTGTCTATGTAATGCCTAAAAATCATCCACAAACTGGCGTTAAAGTTCAGAGCTCAAGGTTATACTTCAGGCTCTTATTTTTGATAAAGTCAATACAAACCAGACGTGCAGTTTACAAGAAATAAGAAAACAGCAAATTATCACAATGGAGAAGCTTCCACCAGAGAACACTGGGGTATTTGTTTGATAAACGCCTGCAATTATTTATTGATTAGCAAAAATTGCTGTTTTCCACAAGTAAGCAGCAGGTACGATTTTGTAGAAGCTCTTTGGAGTTGACAAAAGCTGTAATATGAGAGATGAACATCACTGCATTTGAGAGGTGTGGATTTAGAGCCATTTTTCTCATTTATGAAGCACCATCTGTTTCAGGGCACAGAAAGCTACACCCTAAAGATATGGCCCTGTGTCTCTTTGACCTTCAACAGGGCATAAAGGCCTTTCAGAGAGAGCCAATCTGAAAAAAAAAAAGGTCCATTTGTGGACAGAAAGACTTGGGACAAAGGTTTCATTTTCTGGCAATGTTCCCCAAAGGCTCCGTCTGCAGTTCAGCTGAACTAGGCCAGCCTAGTCGCTTTTGTTTTTAATAAGTGATCCACTCTCTATGGATTCTTATCTACAAGTTCCATAAGAAACGTTGTCTAAAGTCTAACACATTTATTAGTTTTATGATGGAGAAGACTGCAATATTGTTTGATATTAATATAACACTGAATCGATGCATGGCCTTGCCTTGGAATGGGAAATTAGTCTCAAGAATAGCAGGCCAATTTATTTTTGCGCTTGCTAGGACATCTTTGTGCAACATGTAAAAAACACATTACAGACCTGTTTTAAAGAACGTCAGTTATCCACATCCAACATTAAGACAACTGCAAACCTGTTACATTTTGTACAATTATATTTTAAGATAACAACTAGTTAATTATTCAATTAAGCCACTTAAAATACTGGTTCCGGACTCTTTAAATGCGACTGCTTGTTCTTTTTCTTATCACGTGAATATAGTCGAATCTAATAAAAAGTCTGGATGACGTGTGCAAATTAACATGCTCACAGTTGACCATAAGAGGCTGTAAGAGGTACTTTTTAAATATTTTGCTCACTAATTGTGGAATGAAAGAATGAAATCAATAAAAAAAATCTTTGCATCACAAAGACTGTGGGCCATGCTGTTAGCCATGCTGTAGCAGTGAGTTGCAGATTTCTTAATGAATCCTTGAAAAATAGCAAAACCTGGCAGATCATCAGAAAAATAGATCACCAGAATCAAAAAGCTGCTCCTGCAGTACTCATGATGACAGTCCGAGTATGCTGGTTATTTGGTTGCTGGAAAGAGAATATTAAGCCAACAACTGGATATTCGTGACAGGATGAAAAGTTTCGGCGTGCATCCTGAAAACAACTTTTAGAAGTATCAGCAATAAACTTGCAAGGCAAGTTTATTTACTGCTCTGCCACCATACAGTCACCGCAATGCCCCTGTGAGTGTTAGTTGATGATCAGATGACTTTGCTTTGCCTGTGAATGTATCAGTGCTCTGATTGCCACAGAAACTTTAAATCAAAGCACAGAGATGGTATTGGACAGCATTTGTGTAGATTGTAGCATGCTTGTTATCACATCATCATTGGTTTTGCACGGAAGTAAGTGTTTGAGGTTCAGCTGCTGCGGTGTCTAGTAAATTATTGCCGATCGCTGCATTTTTATCATTGAAGTTTATGCTGTACATTTAGCTTTCCTTTTGAATTTCTCCACGGGTGTCTGGTTCATATTCTCTGTATCTTTTCTTAGATGACTGTGTTTTCAAAGACCAGCATTTTTTAGTATTAAGTATATGACTTCATGCTTTTTTTTTTGTTTCAACTGCTGGTTCAACCTTGCTTGCCGATACATTCCGATTTCTTCCTTTGTCCAAAATGCACCAATTCACTTTACAATAGCATGACGCAAAGAAGATGATTGGGGTAATTATTTCTTGAAGACAGCTTTCATGATTCCATCGGCGATGTGTCGCAGCCCTCATGTAATGTTACCAAATTTGTTAAAGTAGTCACACATTTTCTGTTGGCCATCTAATGATCTAATCAAGTGATTATTTGGCTGCACATCTGACTTTTTTTTTTTTAATTTCACAAACCAGACTAAAATAAAAATAGATAAAAACCCTCACATTTATCCACTGAGCAGAACCATGTTTGTCACTCGAGTGCAAAACAAGCCTGTGCTCTGCTAAGGAGGAGGATGGACAGCAAATGGAGAATTATGTAGAGTGTGCAACACACAGTATTATTAGTCTGAGTCTATTAAGCCTAATGGCTCCCCTCCTTCACCTCAGGAGCATTGAAAAAAGATTTTTTAGGCCACTGTGCTCCAAAACCAGCAAAAGCATTAATGCTTGGCAAACAAAACCCCCAACGGAAGAATTCATGATAATTCTGAAAAACTCTGTATGGGAGAGGTTTTTAAAATATAAGAATGCAAAGATCATAGGTTGACCTAAAAGGCTTCAAGGCTCTGGTTTTATTTTTATTGCTACTGTATTCACATTACTGAAAAAATCTCAAAAACACAAAGTTCTCCAACATTATTCATTTCGCACTAGCATGGGTAACTATTAGATAGATAAAACCTTAAATTAAGCCGTTCGAGAATGACATGCAGGTCTGACCTAAGTGAGTTTTGAAGCTGATTCCAGATTTTTCCCTGTTCTGTATTCAAAACTGGATTACTAAAAGTGTTCTTGTGAAAGTGAACTGCAAACCATATTTCTCAGTCTTTAAAGTCTTAAAAGGGTAAACAGCATGGAAGTTTAATGATAAAAGAAAGAGTGTTTTCCTTTTGTTAGTCTTGCTTTCTATAGAAACCTTCTAATGGTACCAGCACTGGGATAGTGGCACATGACCACATCGCAGGCTTAGAAGTTACAACTACACACAAGTTCTTGAAAGAGGAGACAGTCTTTGGTCTGTCGTCTGGAGTGCCAGACATAAATCTATTTTGAGTTTGGCAACTAACCTGAAAATTGTAAGAGCTCAGCCTTTATGAAGCCACAGCCTGCATGCCAACACAGCGTAACATCAGGTCACCAGCCTTGGCTAACCGTCAAGGCTTTGTTTTACAGGTGGAGCTTTCGTCTCTCAGCCTGACGTGCTAACCTGATTTACACTCCTCTCCTGCCAGATATACAATGCAGTTTCCACTGTGAAGAATGTTTATTTTCTACAAAGACATATAGTCAGCTCTCTCTCCCTCAAGCAAAGACAACAATGTTCAGCTGCTGCTTCATGTGTGGTCAACAGACACCCACAGAACACAGCAGGCGAGAACGGGGCTAATGCATTGCCTGCAGTCTCACCTGTCGAGTCCCCATTGTTCCCTTATGACTAAAAATGCTGGCTCCATTTTCTCTGGTTTCAAATTTGTCCCGAGGAGGCCCCGGTACCTGTGCAGGCCTGCTGCTGAGGGATCAGGTTGCTGCCTTTGCCTCTTATCAGGGATTGAAGCGAGAGAACAAAGGAAGAGACGAGGGCTCGAGAGGGAGGGAAAGATTTATTTTGTTTTCAGGTGTTTTAATCCACCTGTGTAATTAATGACTGACTCCCTAAAGAAACACCATGAAGAAAAAAAAAAACCTTTCATGTTATAGATATGTGATCTTTGAAAGCTGCTTAACAAGGTGAATGTAACCACCTTGAACTACTGTTTTACAGCTTTAAATTAGCATTTGGCCTTTTTTTGGAGCCATATTCAGATGAGAGATTTGAGTGCTATGTTGCCAGCCAGCACTACGCAGATGCCACGTAGTTAGTACAGACATACCGCTGATCACATAGGAAGCCATAATGATCCAATTCTGTGACTTCGATTAACCGAGATAACGGCTACAGTCACGTGTGGCATCCAACTATCAGCCAAAGCAGCTGTGCCTCTAATGATGCAAACTTTAACCCTAATTATAAAGGTTACCACCCCACTTTGCCCCACCATGTACAGCTATGAAGGGAACAATTTGTGAAATTAAAACTGATTTTTTTTGTACCATACTGTAAACAATTGTCCTATAAAGTTTTGGGCACTGACTCACTTTTAGAGTGAGCCTCCAGTGGCCATTTGAGGAACTGCAGTTGTGTTCTTTATTTGCAGATTTTACTTGTTTAGAGATTTGGCCGTTTTTTTTTTTTTGTTTTGTTTTGTTTTGTTTGCTCTTCCTATTGACTCCAGGTGGGTGGGTATCAGCTGGAGAAATATGATGGCAAATATTTACACACCCCGAACAGGTCTGAGCAAGCTTTACATTAAAATGTCAAACACGCAATAGCGTCAAACTACATCCACAATTTTAATGAGGCAGATTTGACTGTTAAAACTCCAATCAATCGGTCATGAAATGTTATATTACCAGCAGTAACTGAGTGGAAAGAAATTGCATTGTGAGAGTTAATTTAAGAGTGCCACCTTCTGGGTAAACACTATGAGTTATATCGTGTCTTGTTTGCTCATGCTTCCTACAATTCCCAGAATACCTGTTGATAATCCTCAGGGAACAGGTGCAAACACTCTGCACCAGCTGCGGGCTATTCGCTTATGTGGAACGAATAACAGCGTGAGCGCTGAAATAATTAGCCCAGAGGAAGACTTGAGTCCTCTTCTACAACTCAAAATACAGGATGTCTTGTGACTGCATTGCATTCTGGTCCATTAAGAACAATTGTTTTCACTCTGTTTAACTAATGAAGAGAGTGTGAGATTGTGAGGGACTGGGGGAAAAAAAAGCATATTTTCTGTGGATGTCTCAGACAACAAAGTTTTCCATAAAACCATTAAATTAAAGTGAGTGCAGTGGAAAAAGCTCAATGTGTTGTCACAGCCTGCGTTTGACCTGCAATCCAGGGTAATAAGAAAAACACAGTGCCAAGCAACAAAACAGACACAAGACAGCCAAAACCAAGTGCATGCTGTGAGTTCGGCACGATATAAGTACATATATTACAGTACAAATCAGACTTTTTGCATCATTATTAATGAACTATTAAGCTTTGAAGTTGGCTTATAAGAGACATAACAAAGATTTACACCATACATAAAAAAAAAAACTGCAGCACACTCAAGAAATTCTTGCATTTTTTTCCTTTGATTAGTGAGTGAGTTTAATATGAGGAGTTAAAAGAGAACCATTGTCATATATTTAAATTAAATATGGTCAAGTTACTCTAAATTGCTGTCTCACTCCAACAGCACTGACAGTACAATCAAAGCAGACGATTCAGCTTTGATTTAGCTTAAATTGCTCAGCTTCAGCAAAGACCTATAACAAAGCTAATATCTGGGCTACAAAAAAGAAAAAGTTTTTTTAGTACTGGAGTTGAAAGACGTATGAATGTTTGCAGAAGACTCAAAAACATTATGAAGGAAAACATATACACCTTTTAATTTAGAATATCTGTGACACATGACTCACATTATTGGCAGTGTCAGAGTCATTTTTCTCTGAGCGAGGCAGATAGGAAAGATAAAAGCACATTACAAGAGTGGTGATTATCGCTCTAAATGACTTGCCATAAGGTTCCCTAGAAATTGATCTTGTGGCATGATCGTTAGTCTTTTAAATGTCTCTACACACTCGACCACACGAGCGTCCGTAAAAACCTCTTAAAAAATGTCATAAATTGCGTCAGCAGACGAGCTGCATGGGTGCAGGGAGTGCTCTTAAGACTGCAGCCGGCTGGAGTGAACGGGTGGTAAGTGCACTCAGAAATCACATCCATTATGTTGTGAATTATGCATTTGAGGAGCACAGGTTGTGGGACCTGAGGGGAGAAGTGGTTGTGAGTTGCCTGTGGGCAGACTTGGGGCGTGTCAGAGGAGAGCTCACTGTCCTGACTCCAAACATCCACCATCAACTCCCATTAACGACGTACCATTAAAGGCAACATTAGGCCATTAACAAAGCAAAGCCCTACCGCTTACTACTTACCCATTAACCCTTCCTAATGCAACTTAGACCCCAACATTTTGGCAGTGACTTCATTCTTTCGTTTCCGGAAGAGCTTACATTAGCTCACCCAAGGGTCTGGGGTTGTGAATGAACAGACCGGATTTTCAAGTTGCCCATCAGCAGCAGACACTATCAGAAGCCCTAATGGATCGCCAAGTCCCGACCCTGTCACGATGACCGTGTTTCTCAGGCAAGAACGTTAAAAACCCCATCACCATGAGGATATTAAAGCCCTCTGCCTCTCTCCTCTGCTTTTAAAGTCATTTCCTAAAAATAGATGTGGCCTGCAAGCAAGTTTGCTGGACAAAAGGGATTATCAAATAATTTCTATCCATTAAAATGGAAAACTGGGCATTTCCAACCTGAATCTGTTTGCCACCCAGATAAAGCTTATTTTAATTAGGGTTGTGACATGTGGAAATGATCGCACAACACCTTGCAGCCATCTGAAGAGAGTGAAGCCTAAAACCTTTCAAAGAACTCACAGAAATGGTGAAATTATATAAAGGAAATGTATTTGTATGTATTTAAAAGTCCCCAAAATTAACTACTCTCTAAAAGTGAATTTCAGTATTCTGTCTTTTCATTTAAAAGCACCACATAAATGACTTCTGAGAAATGCGCTTATGAGTTTGTTTCAAATGTTGCTTTTTGTGTAGAGTACAGCAAGGCTGTATCCTGTTAACGCTCAATCCGGGCAGTTCAGACTTGTGATTAGAAACTAGTCATTCATTTTTAATTATTTCTGAGCCATTTAAATGTGATAACGTTCTCATGTGCCAAGGAGCCTTCAAACTTCATTAAACTGGAGGATCCTACAAGCGTTATTGAATTTGTCCTGCTCGCTCATGCCTAATGATGAGCTCGCATCCACACGCAACAACTCTGCTCCTAATCACACAGTCTTTGAATTTAAGTTGGTTAATCTTGCACTTGCTGAAACGCGCAAAAGAGTCGGGCCTTTTCTTTGGCCTAAAGTTGCGCTTCATCTTAAATCTAAAGATTTTTTTAATCTCTCATTGGTCCTTGCCATGATGAAACACATGGTAGTTTTACAAGTGAAACCCATGCATGACAAAGAATCCCACGTTTACACTGTGGGTGCGTAATAGAAACACACATGAGAGGCAACATATGTCCTGAAAACACCATCTGCAGCTCTCATTTGTGCTCCTACTTTATAATTTAGGTTTTCAGTAACTCCAAATAGACTCACAGCACTCTGGTTGCATGCATCTGAGTCTATCAAAGCTGTGATAACAGGTATCTGATCACATGGTTCATACGATTTCATGGTGTCTCTTTTGCATTTGAGATGAGGCCCAGATAAATGCACTGTTTCTCAGAAGGTAGAGTTTGCTTTTGGAAAACTCTATTTTTAGTCCATTTAATTAAAATTACAGACCTTTTTCCCTCTAGCGCTCACAGTATAATCAGCCCAATTAAGGCTTAAAAATGTAGTCACATGGATAATTAAATAAATGTTTACAGTCTAATAAAACAAATTTAAGGCTTAAAGGGGTGAAGTGATGAAGGCAGCAGTGAGTAGCTCTTCACATAAATGAGTATAGAGAGCTTTGAATTTACTGACACGTTTGAACTGATATCTGCAAATCTAAACACAAGAAATGAATCCTCAAATTCTTAAAATGTCCCCGATTTTTCACCTCTTTCCAGTGAGAGGTGTTAACAGGGAGCTTTAAAATATTCCCGACACATTCAAAACAACCTTCTTGACATCAAAGTGCTCGTCGTTTCACCAGGTCTCCTCAAGTGGTATCACATCAGACAGGAGGTATCAGGGTTTTGTGCGTACTGGCCATAAACCTGCCAGCCTTGCCTGAAGCAACTGAGCCAACTAGAGCAGGACTGGCTTGTAGGGTAAGTATCTGCCGTCTGGACTGGAGATAGAACATCATTTGTAATCAGTTTTATTAATAGCATAAAAGGGTCCTCTGGGGTAACACCATGCTGCAAAAAAATAAAAATAAAAGTGCTAACTGGTACTGGGACAGTTGGTCAATTGAGTGGATACCAGATGAACTAAAAGAAGTAAATTTGACAGTTTTGATAGGGAAGTCATTGTTTGTGTCATTTATCAAGTTAAAATCGGCTTCCAGCATGCAAAGGTTAAAGACTTGCTGCTTTTCTCCATTTTATATAAATGTTAATTGAATCTCTTTGGGCTGCTTGTCAGAGAAACAAGCAATCTAAAGATGTCACCCTGAGATCTGGAAATGGCACTTTTCAACGTTTTCTCCATTTTATTAATCAAAAAAAAAAAAAAGAAAGAAAAAGAAAAAAAATTCACAGAACATCATTCAGTAACATAAAATCTTCCTACAATCACTCATTGCAGTCCTGGCCATGACTTAAATTAGGGCTGCAACTAATGGTTTTTTTCATAATCAAATTATGCTTTTATTAGATTTGGTATAATCTAATAATGATGTTACAATTTGGTACAATCATTTCGCCTGAAAAAGAATACTGAAAATATCCAAAAATATATAAATTTTACTATAATATGAAAGAAAAAGGAACACCAAATTCTCAATTTACATGCAGATATCAGTTGATATTAAATGTAAATGATCAAAGTAGATTGATTTTAAATTTCAGTTCAGTCAGTTCACAACTTTTCTCTGTTTTATTTCACTGTAAACAAATATCTTTTTGGCTTTAGAGTGTTGGCTTAATTAACAAAAATAGTGCTTTGGGCTCTAGGAACATGTGATGTTCGTTTGCCCTTTTATTGCAGCACATATTAATAATGACATACTAAGATGCTCATATTCAGCAAATTACATATGCAAAGAGACAGAGCCCGACAGGAGGGTCAAGATGGAAACATTCCCGGAATCATCAGACTAAAAGCATCCTCCTTCTGGTAATTAATTCAGTGAATTATCTTTTTTAATTTTAATTTTGAATTATTACCCCAGCTGGCAGAAACAGATTCCACTATTTACACAACTGCAATCAGCTTTTGTTCAAGTACCCGCCTGCCTGCCTGCCTGTCCCACAAGTGCTCCCTCTCCTATAAAAAGCCGCCCCACCCAGTTCCAGCCCCCACGCCTCCCTGAGCAGGAAATCCTTTGAACATTTGTAGCCCATTGATCCTGCGGGACCAGTTGTGTTTACTATTATACCATCTGTATGACCATATTACAGTTTCAGGTGGTGCCCGAGGATACCAATCAAACCTGCTGCCACAGCACACCCCTCTTGAAGGATCCTGGCAACAAACCAAATGCAGCCTCTTATGGGAGCAGTGGAAAAAAAAAAGAGGGAGACAAATCAGGCCAGGAATCATACCTTTCCTACCTGGGTAAACAAGAATGCATCCACTTATCGATCCTAAAGTGCCTCATTAGATGCTGCATGAGGCATGGCCTAATATTTTCCCAACACAAAATGGATGATGAATGGAAATATGTGCAGTGGTTTTATTATTGTATAAATTTAATTCACACCACCTACTTTGCCATATCAATAATGCATGTCTTGTTACGCTGTAAACAACAGAAAATATTAACAGGTAGATATTTCCATTTGTTCGGCAGATGGCTTTTGTAGCTTTCATCTCTGGTAATTGCCGCTGTAAGGCTGATACTTTTATATTAGTTGGGCAAAGAGTCGTGTATGCTGTTGTGCACTCATAATGACAGAACTGACCTTCTAACCCTTCACTGTGAAACAGAGCAAGCAGTGTTCCCCATTCCAATGAGCCAAACAGCCTGGTTGGTATTAAGAGGGCATGACGGTTTCAAATTGTGTCCTGCTTCAGCTTTTGGCTCTAGGGGGGTCCTAAAGCCTCTGCTGGCTAAATAGAGCAGAGAGCAGTGGGAGGAATACATGGAATGCAGATAATACATACAAAGGATTATGTACCTGCTTGCACATCAATTCTGTGTGGTTTCACATTTAATACCTCTGGACCAACATCTGCTTTGATGGAGGACTGTGAAAGGCTGGAGATTAACATGCGCCGTTAGCCCGCCGAGTCTTCCTATGACTTCAGTACTTTCCGACTTACATGGCGGGATAACAGCTAACATAACATTTGGCTGGAAGGTTTTGTGAACCCCAGTGGAGCCAAGCAGGATATTGTGCATCCTATAAAAGGGAAGTAGTCTGCTTATGTGCAAGAAATTCACCCACATTCAAAATACAGTTTATCTTTTGTCAAAGCAAGGTCACCATTAGTGTTGCGCTTCTTTTTCCTAAAGACACACAACAGATAAAACTGTCACAACAAACCAGATCTTGTTCTTTTTTTTGTGCCTTTTGTTTCCCTGAGATGAGATAACCACTTTCAGTTTATATAATTCAGCGTATGTCACAGTCATCTTGGTTACAAAGGACCTTTAAGGCATAATAATTTCATTAGCGGTGGCTATTACATTTTCTTCTTCCATCATGACATGAGAAGAAGCTATACATCAAGCTAAGTGCTTTTAACCATCCACCCCATAGTTGCAGCCCCCCCCCCCCCCACTTCTTGTCCTGTGCAGTACATCCCAAACAAGAGCATAAAAAGCCCTGCAGATCTGTCAGATAGTGAGATGTACTGGCAGCAGTGAGACACCCCGCTTCACAAAAAAACCTGTCAATAAGCAGAAATGTGCCAACACTTCTTCTGCTACTGAAAGGTGTTCAAAATATGAGCAATGTGGCCTGAAGAGCTCATGAACAAAAGTCTCCATGGGTATGTTGTGCACAGACTATCTCCCTTCAAGCAAACTGAGTCAACATGCTGTTTGGAAAGTCCTCCAAAGCCATGCGCTACGTCTGCTGCACAGCCAGTCAAAGACAAGGTCTCAGGGGTGACGGCTTCTCTTGAAGTCCAAAAAATGATTAAAAAAAAGAACAGAAATACAGCTAATATACCAGGCTGGTCTGTAGGATGCTCTACCATTTAGTCCTGATATACAGGAAAGCCCGCTGACTTTGATAATATCACAAATGCACAGTGTGTTTGTGCACTTGTGGTACATGTCCTAACTAACCCTAGCCCAAACAATATAATGGTCAGCTGAGCCTACTGGCCAATATTGGCCTATCACATATCAGGGTATTGGTATCTGCTGTATAGTATGCACCAATCTAAAATATTGTTTGCAGAATATGATCCAGAAAAAGATGGCCAGCATAATTCAGAATAACTGTTTTGGGGTTTTTTTGTCCAGCACAGCAGCTCTATCTGAAATGTTTACAATACTGTCAGCAGCACGTAGCGGAGTAGCATGACAGCTAGTGCAGAGTGAACAGGTATCTTTACAAAGAGTTACTGTTTTATGAAATAAGTGCATTGTAAGAAAGATAGGGAACAGTGAGGCCATAATTTTCTCTCTTCAATACATAGTAATACCTGCTGCAATTATATATACTGTATTTCTAAAGAATATAGACTGAAATATCTATGTCAGAATTGTTTAGTCCCTAAAACCCACTGACACTGATCCCATGAACAAAGCATCAGTAAGGCTCTAGTCTTGCTATTAGGTGGCTTGAACTTTTGATGGTTCCAACCTCTCCAATGTACCACTATACAAATGTGCTGTCCGAAATCCAATATATCTGACTTCTGAACTGTTGGCTGAGCAAGAAATGGGAAATTACATATATCCACTATATGGACAAAAGTACTGGGCCACCTACACACTACACCTACAGGAGCTGCTCAGCCATGGAAACCCATGCCATGAAGCTCACAGTTTTTGTGCTGATGTTAATGCCAGAGGAGGTTTGGAACTCTGGAGTTACTAAGTCAGCAGAGTGTTGGCAACTTTTATATACCATGCACCTGGGCACTCAGCGACCCCACTCTGTAACTTTACGTGGTCTGCCACTTCGAGGCTGAGTTGCTATGGCTCTTAAATGCTTCCATTTTGCAGTAATACCACTTAAAGTTAATGGTGACATATCTAGGAGGGAAGTTGCCGATGGCAGCATCCTATTACAGTACCATGCTTGAATTCAGTAAGCTCTTCAGAATGACTCATTCTTTCACAAATGTTTATAAAGGCAGACTGCATGACCAGGTGCTTGATTTTATACACCTGTGGCAACAGGACTGAAAACGTGAACGAATTCAAAGATTAAAAGGTGTAGCCCAGTGCTTTTGTGCCTATACTTTATCTTTAGTGAACCCTTTCCTTTCTGTATAGCGCCATCAACATCAACAAAGTAAATGTTAGCATGTTAACATGCTAAGATGGTTAACCATGTATATAAAGAGTTATTATTTGTGCTGAACATCTGCTACTATTGTCACTGTGAGCATGTAAGTATGTTGATGTATTTGGGTCAAAGCACTGCTAAGCATTATAAAGACTCTGACAAAAAAAAAAATGCCTTTACTGTCTTCAGTTGGTAATATAAAGAACATGCATATTAGCCGATGTAATGACCTGAGATATGAAAATGCATTACACAAGAGACATTACAAAAGGAAATATAGCCATTCAAGCATGCTATCTACACAAATGCTGCCCCAAGGAGAAAGATAACAAAGTTGTCCAATTATTAGAAACCCACTGGGAAATATTGTAGTCTGAACCAATATGCCTGTAAAAACAAACTCTGGCTGTGACGTTGTCTTGGTTTGGAGTATCCATATTTGGTGGCTCTGTTTATAAACCAGCACGCTCTCGCAAGTCCTTCACAATAAGCCAAGAAATCCTGACATTACCTTAGAAAGGTGTAGAAAATCCATGCTGCATTAACCAAAATGTACCAAACATACATTCTTACCTTTCATTTTTAGCTCTCAACTTTTTTTTTTTCCTGTTGACCTTTAAATGTATAAATGAGATCACCATCATTATATGAGGAAATGATGTATTAATCTCTTCTGTATCTTCTACTTGTATTAGGGAGGACAGGAATGGTGGGATAATGGATTCTGGCATCTTCATTACTCAAAATTACACACTTCAAAGCTCATTTAACAACATCCTCATTCTATAGACTAGCCAGAAACTGTAGTAATGCAATTTTGATGTGACAAGGGCCAGCGTTAACAAGCTAATAGTGGGTTTACCATTACAAATTCCTGCTGTTTTCCATTGTGACCACTTTACAATAAAGCCACAATAAAATTCAAAGTGATACATGCAGAGAATTTTGCATTTAGAGGACAAGTCAAGTCAATTAGATGTATTTAAACTGCACCAGTGGGATATTTAATGCTTAGAAATTCTCCCCAGGAACACAAGGCTACTTGACCTCTTAAGTCGTCCCATTAGAAAATTAAGTACTGCATCCAATTACCAGACAAGCATCTCTTCACCTTCATCGTAAGGTCTGGCAGCAGAACAGCTGAATACTTAACAGCAAAGCAGAGCATTTTATCACTAAGCATCTAACACATCCACAAGTCACACATTAGCCAAAGCATCACTTGAGGGGTAGCTGCCACGCAAAAACCAACCACTTGTCTCCTCTGAATAAAAATTGAAGCTGAATGTGAGGAAACATTGCTGCAATTGCAGATGCATTAACAAGAAAACAGTTTTGAGTAACACACTGTAATCTGTTGTGAGGATTACAGTTCTTCTAACTTTTTCTGAGCTGCTGCACAGTAGGAAATTCATGCCCTGGGGTCAAAATACAAGTCTCAACTGGAACACAGACTAGAATGTAAGAAGGTCTCACTTTCTAAGGGAACTTATTACATAGCCTGATAGACTTATATTTTAAGGATTTTATTTTATTTTTTTAATTATTCAGTATTTAAGTTTAGATAACAGTTTGAAATCTTTGTCTTTTATGTCTAGCTAAATATTTCAATTTGTTTAATTTGTTTTTATGTGTTACAGCTGCCTCAAATTTCAGTTGGCTTATTGTAGTGGTAGCCTTTGGTCTCTGGGAAATAATTGTCTTTTTCTTTTAGTGACCTTGACTGAGTTAAAAACAAACATGAATATGTTCATTTTTAGTTCCTCAGAACAGCTGAATTACTCCTGGTTGGAAGTCACATCTATTTTGGGGATGTCAAGGTACCAGAAATGTAGTAGTCTTGTAGTAATATTTATTAAAATGTCATTTTAAATGACAGGTGTGTTGGTGACAGAGCTTTAACTTGAAATATTAACATTGTATTTTGTTGACAGGGCACAGACTGAAATGCTAGGATGGTTGCTGAATAGCCTACTATTATTACTATGAGGTACAACATTAGTTATATTATTTTTTAGCCTATGAAACATAGTTGACTTTATAATGGCTGTGCCAGCTGTCTCAGGATAATGTAAGAAGGATAATACTTTGGATCTTGCTGGATGTTAAAGAATTCACTCACTTTGAATTCTTTTAACAGATCTAAACTTGGGTCTTCGGGTGCTTTGCTGAATTGAAAATATTTCCTCAATAGATCTGAAAAAATATCTGTGCATCATTTGCATATTGCCTTTTGTGAATCAATTATCACCCAATCCTTTCTTATGGCATTGCTATAGCAATGCTGTACGCTCATGTTCTGTAGGGCGTGCAACTATGAGACAAGCCCAGGCATGTCTGAGTGTGAGAGCCACATTGAGGATTTAGGATGTAAAAAGGACAGTAAAAGCAAGCAGCGGATGGAAACTGATGCGTTTATACTTTGGAAAAGCGGGACTTTGAGCAGCTGGTTAAAAAGCCATAAAGATACAACATCCTAGATAGCTATTAATTGTTATTGCTGTAGCTCCTGACCAGTTACAAGGTTAAGTTAATTTAGTCATTGCTAAACTAATGTATTATGCAGTTATTTTATACTTTTATTGACATTTTCCAGGTAAAACACTACCTAGGCTCCTTTTGTGCTTATATTTGACTCATGAAGTGCCACTGGATTTAATGCTGTCACTACTACTGTACTATAATGTTGCTGCTGCTGGCACCTTGTTTCCGTAGCTTCACACTTTGAATTAGGTAGTGTGTTAACAATGTGAGTAGCTCATTTGAAAGGAAGGATGGAAAATCCCTTCATTTACTTATGCTTATAAATGCTGCTGCCTGCAACTATCAATAAAACATCTTCAACATTTTTTAAACATCGTCAGAAATTATTGCAAATTTTCTTGAAATATTGTGATATGTGGCTAAATGAGCCATGACTAATCCCTAATATATAGTGCACGATAAAATCTTCCAAAGGAGAGCCATACAGACATACGCACCTTGAAAACTTATCATTTAAAGAAGATGGCACTAATCTAAGAAGCATGTGGATATACATTGTTATAAAAGGTTTATTGGTGACTCAGAAAGATGTGCCAACCGTTTAATTTTTCTTGTTGTTTGATATTAAATACTGTCAGAATGACGGGCTTTTAATTCCAATCAGAGATATGCTGTTGCTGTCCCCTGTGAAAGGAAGTCGTCCCTGAATGGGAACTCCTGTCTCCCTGCAAGTTCAACCATACCAGCATGTAATCAAAGATAGCTTTAGGCACTGCAGATTGCTGCTGCAGTCTATGAAGGGAGGATGGTGGACATCAGCACAACACAAAGAAACAGCTTTTAAAATGACAAGAATGTGAATACTGAGGTCAAACGCAGACAAAACCTCCCTGTTGAGTCCCAAGGGCGGAACATAACCAGGAGCAGTGCAATGTTTCATGAATGAAAAACTGCTAAACAGCATCGGAATGAATAGAGTAACTTCTCAGTGTTGCAAAAGAGCTTTGGAGCCAACAGAGGGTGATTCAGAAATGAATGGGAAGACAAAAACTCCATGTCATTTTATTAGTGGCCCGAGGCTTGGAATGAATGTTTCACCTTTAGCACAAAAGCTGTGTCAACCTGCCTGACTCCCCTGATCCTCAGACAAAGAAAAAATATAGGTATGATATAACAGCAGCCTCATATGCCTCAAGTTTTTATGGGAGTACAGGAAAAAATATCAGAGGTCCACCACTGACTCTCTTTAAGGGCAGGAGGGAGACCCTGCTATTGGTAACCCCATGTGGTGAGACTTTGCTGTCAGTGGTTCTGCTGCTTTTGCTTTCTTTTACCTATAGGATAAATTTTAATGAGGGGAAAAAGTAGTCCATTAAATGTAATCTACAAAAAAACAAAGGCCACATAAGCAGCCACCATGTGGCTTCCCATATACATGTGCCCCTGGTCAGCTCATTAGCATCACAGTTAATGGGGGCAACTCAAAGATTTCATTAAAACAGAGCAATAACTCTAATGGAGGATTTGAACAAAGATCCAGGCCATGTTAAAGATGGGTGTGGTCACAGGCTTTTCATATGGAGGGGAGACGCTTCCCCCCAGTCAGGTTGCACATGTGAAGCACCAGGACCGACAGCAGCGACTCTGCGCCCTCTCTGAGGGGTGTGTGCTCTTCCATATTAATGACAAAGACAGCAGCGGGAGCAAGAAGTCGCTATCATACACTCATTTGTTTAAAAAGAGCCAGCCTCACAATACAGTCGGTGGGAGTCCACAGGAATCTAGTGAAAGCTGGGGGATGCGTCAATGACAAAAGACCGAAACAACCTCACTTTTTGTCCCTGAAACAAGGACTGACCAATCTTAGGGTGCCACTCTCCTTTCACCAAAACCAAGGACAGCTTCATGCAGCTGAGTGGGGGTATTCCTGCATAAAGAAGGAAGAAGAACTACTGCATAGCACAGTTATCTCCCTCTCATGTTGTTAAGTCTTTCTTTATAACTGAAACAATAGAACTCTGGTCCCTCTCCTCAGATAACAAATAAACCATTATTTAAATGGCAGAGTGACAGATGAGAAAAAGAGAAAACTGAGACGTTATTCTGTTTGGTAAAGTATCATAAAGATTTCTCTCACTTTATTTCACTCCGTATAAGCATATGAGTTGTAAAGCAGAATATATAAAAAGTCAATAAAGTGCTAAATTTAAACAATTTTCTCAACCTGAACAGCTAATTGAAACAAGAAATTGACAACTGAAAAGGCAATTTTGGCTGAGATTATAAAATGGAATATATCACACACTCTGGCTCTGAAAGTAGGGCAAGCCAATCACCAAAGTGTAATTAAGATTCACTTGCTGCTGTTTTACTGATAATCCCGTGTGTAAAACTGTCACAGGCGAACAAAAGACCTTTTTCCTCATTGAGTCATTGCCTGAGAGTGATTACTTCTGCCACCCAAGTCCTTTCATTTTCTCAAGGCAAAGCCACTCATACATCTCTCAGCTTGGTCAGTCCAGCAGAGAAGGAATTGCTCTCTCTGACATGTAGGAAGCTCAGCATGTTCATGTGCTAGCTCATATTTCTTAGCGCTGTCACACTGCATCTAATCTAAAGGTGAAGTTTGGCTTGGTGATGACATTTTGGAAGGAATCTAAAAATATTGCAAAAATGTTTAGAACTACAATCATTAAGCTTAGTGATGGGAACAAACTGTTCTCTCAGCAACTGTACACACAAACGGGAATCATAAAGAGACACCCCCCTCCCCCCACCCATCCCCAGCCCTTCACACTCCTCCACCTGTTCAGTGTCCTGCTGGGGGCCGAGAGAAACAAGAGTATGGATGGAGTGCATGTGTGTGTGGGTGTGGACTGCTGCAGCCCTCTGTGTGAGGGGGGCAGGCCAGACAAAGACCGAAAGAAATTAGTATTACGCTGTTTATATTGAACTGTGTTACATCAGAAATACAAATAACTGAGCTCTTACTTGCACCATCGAGCACTAAAGCGCTTGGTGTACTGCATGTGGGCAGGCCCAGTGCACCACACCATATGGTAAAGATGCACATTTGTCATAAGCGTCTTTTCTCTGGGGACGAGCTGATGCACCGGCCTGGTTTCTTAGAATCTTTAGCATCCAGTGCCTTTTTCTCGTCTCGCAGAAGTAAAGCAGGTTAATGATTGCCTTTTATGTGAGCTTTCCTAGTTTAAGATTTGCAATAAAACCTGCTCTTTGCTCTTTCGTGCTGCACCAAAGACTCTAACAGCTTTAATTTCATCATAACCTAAGGTTATTTTAAGTTTCACGCAAAACGTCCATCTTTATTTATTTATTTATTTATTTTTTATTTAAAACTAGATGCGAGTGGTTATTCCAGATTGATTCTCACATCCCTGCCATAAAGTCCTGCTGCCAGGGGCGCTGTTAGGAATTCTGCACCCCCCGATGGGAAGTGACACTGGGCTCTCCACCATAATGCTGCTCTAATTTACAGTATGACCTCGCCTGTCTAAACAGCCCTCTCTTGTTTGAGGAGTCCTTTTGTTCTGTTTTTTTCTTTCCATCAGCAGCAGCTCTGCCTGCTACTCACACTTCCACTTACTTTTTATTCTGATCAAGACCCGAGGAGCCCACGATGCACACAAACAAGCACACAAAACCCTAATTCTCTTGTGTGAACATCTGTCTCTTTCTTATATCTCACTTGCTTTGCGATTCTTGGGTGAGTAATGGCATCTGCTTCACTTTATACTCAATAAAACGGCCTTTTTCATCCAAAACACAAGTGCACTAAGTGTGTGATACCGGAAAAGATTCCACTTCACACTTTCGCTCCACACATACAACAGAGTCCTACACAGCCTTTGGAGAGACATTATGAGCCACCAAATATGGGTTAAGCATCCAGCAGGATAATAACTTGTATAGATATCACTTTCGGGACCATTTCAAGCATTCCTATTATAATAAGTGAGATATATT
Organism: Archocentrus centrarchus; assembly: GCF_007364275.1. Lineage (NCBI taxonomy): Eukaryota > Metazoa > Chordata > Actinopteri > Cichliformes > Cichlidae > Archocentrus > Archocentrus centrarchus. The sequence continues at coordinate 21,287,517 of NC_044358.1, read as the reverse complement.
ATGGATGAATAGAAGGTTTGTTCCCTTTATTGGTTTATGATGTTAGTCAGATGCTCATATTTTACAGACCAAATTAAGCATTTAAATTTAGCAGATTGTCTTCCTTTCTGCTGTGTCTCCCCTACTTTGCTTACAAAATGGGATTATGTTCTCTACATTTACAAAATGTAGCCATTTCCAGATTTTGATCAACAAATGGCTCAGCTACTTGAAGAGATTAGGCCTAAAAATTGACAGCAAGCGAAGTACAGATGCAGGATTTCTATTCAAAGCCATGATTCGGTTGAGTTGTCGTACTTCTCTTCAATGCATCTGAATTTTGCATGAAGGAATACAATACTTTCCAAGTCACAAAGAAATCTCTTTTCAAAGGAGAAACTACCACAAGCAGTCTTCAAACATCGAGAGGAAGCCGCCTATAAACAAGATGAGACGTGCACAAGCACCCAAATGAACAGTTGTACAAAATCTTACATGTAACTCAAACATGTAATTAAAGCTGTTTTCTTTTTTTCTTCTTCTTCTTTTTTTTTCTTGAGAATTAACATCAAAACATTCAGGAGACAAGTCCTGACAAAACCTAGTTACAGATGAAAGAAAGGAGAGTGGATCCATCTCCGGTGAAATTGGGTGACCCCCACAAGAGATTAGTCCATTAGCAAAAAAGGAGAGCCCCACTTGCCTGACAAGTAATACCAGCTGTGGCATGGAGGACTGTCTGTCTGTTCAGGAGGGGAGGTGAGGAGGGTGGTGGTGGTGGGGGAAGGGTGGAGACAAGGCGGTGAACAAAAAACAGATGCATCTTTCTGGAATATTTGTTCCGAGACTAATTCGGGACTCCTTTTTTTTCTGTTGTGTCTGGTTGCAGCCACGGCCTTCAGTGAAGCAAATATAATAAACACAGGCCTTTTTTTTTTTTTTTTTTTATTACAGGTATTGATGCAGTTTTTATTGCAAATCCAAAATTCAATAAACACCTTCAGGCAGATTCTGCCCACATTGAGCAAATTGCCAAGAGAAAGCTGACAAGGTTTGCTTCACCTTTTGCCCTCTTCGTTCTCCCCCCTAACTGTGGTCTAAACAAACACACATGTTTTGACCATCACTTAAGACCACGTGCAAATACACAGCAGTGCGGACAACCATAAAGTCAAACCTCATTACCAACTCAGAGCACTCCCCTCCAGTCTTGAGTGCATGGCACTGCAGCGGCACAGCCATGTAAAAACACTTTAAAAAGGCCATTCATTTCCTCTCAAACAAACCACCTGAGCTTGACTGATAGGTGCTGCATGGTGTTAATTTACAACAACAGGCGCCACTGTTGTGTGACGAGGTGAAGGGGAGCACAGTGATATCAGCCCCCCCCCCCCCCCCCCCCCCCCCCCCCCCCCCAACCCAAGGAAGCACTTGAAGCCTATGGATTTGCTTATGGCCTGGCTCAGTGACATGAACACTTGGTGCTCCTACCTGTTGGCTGACAGAGGAGACAATATGGAAATCTACAGAGAGGACTAGGCACCCTCTGCACACTAAATACCACGCCCAAAATTAAAAGCCTGTTTTCAAAACTCATCCTTTGTCACTGGTTCATTGTTTTCCAGAGGGAGGGAATAATCAAATTATGAAACCACAGATTAAAATCACCACTGGATGCAGGGTATCTGCATTCAAATCATACAGAAAGTTCCGAATTTCTTTGCTAAAACTTAATCACTTGTGCAAGCCATTACAACTGCCCACATCCCAGTGTAATTACTAGAAGGAGCCTGTCAGAAGTGTTTTCTTCCACCTAACAGACAGCCCATAATTAAAATAAATCATACAGGATGTGAGCCAGCATCATTCTGCTCAACAGCCCGTGTTAACAGGAAGAGAAAACACACAAAAAATTAGACATGGTCGTGGTTATGACATCATGGCTTGAGCACATGTGAACACTGGGTGAGGAGGACTACCTCACAATGAGGAGTTTATAAAGAAGTCACTTTAAAGATATGAGCAGGGCAGAGGTGCATATGAAGAGGAGTTTTATCTTGAGTTGAGGTGAGTTTTAGAAAACTACTTGGTAGATTTTTAAAAAGATTATATATTTAGTTGTTCATAATTTAACACAATGGAGAGAGGTGGTCGCTACATCATATGTAACTTATGAGAAGCCCTTCTAATTAATTTTTTATTTTTTTTTTACAGAAAGGGAACATTTTTAATTGCCTAGTGTATGACACGCAGCCACATAAAAGGAGCATTTGTGATTATAAACTGAGCAGAAACTTGTAACTACAAAGCACCCACATTCCTCTTCCAAATCTCCTTTGAAATGTGGTCGATAACGGCGGGCTGAAGTTTTGGAGGCACCTGCGTGTTGCAGGTACGGGACTTTCCCCTTCATACCTGCGGCTTCCACCGCCACAGCTGCCGGCTTAACGAGACAATAGCTTACCTTGGCAGAGGAGCGCGGCGAAGAGGAGGGCAGACGCGCAGCCGGCGGACAACAAGTGCATCCCTGCGAGTTTCAGAGATCCTCAGTGGGCTCTTCCAGAGGTTTGTTTTTAAAAAAAAAGATGTCGTTTTTTGTTTTTGTTTTTGTTTCTTGGAGGTGGGTTAAATTAAAGTGTCCTCGCGAACCTGGTGCTGCACAGATGCAATTTCAGTTCAGTTTTTGGCTCTTCTTCCAACGTGGCATGTGCTCGCCCACTCGCGCTCACATCAGTTCTGGTGGAACAGGTAATTGCGAGGGGCTCGCAGACGAGCGCGAGGGCGGGGGATACTGTCTGCAGCTCCGCCTCTGAGATACCCCCCCACTCCCACCTTCCCCTCCCAATCCAGCCACCACTACCACTTCCTCCCTTCCCTTCCAGCAACATCCTCCCTTCCCCTCCTCTTCCTCCTACACCTCCTTCACCTCCTCCCACACATAAGAGCACCCCACCCCAGCTCTTTCTTTAAGACCCCCCCCAACATCCTCTCATCTGAAACTCCTATTTCCCTCAAACCCTCCTACCCATTCTCTCTTTCCAGCACGTACCCTCAACCTCACCCTCACTGCGCGCGCACACCCACACACACATACACCCACACACACACACAAAAGGAAACCTTCAGTCAAGCAGCACCTCAGACTTTTTGAAAAAGTACACAAACACCCCACCTGCATCTTAAACTCTCCCAGCTTTCAACTTATGTATTATTTAGTAGTTTATTAGGAGTCAAATGTTTTCTCAGTGAATCAATCAACCGGCTGGTTTATTCAACAGGAAAAATGCCAAGGTGACATTTTCACTCATTCTAGTTTGGTCCCATCAACGATCCAAATCATTTTACAGTGAATCAAAAGCTTAATGGCTGAGAAGATGGGACCAGATAAAGCTGCCATTTATGCTTTTAAGCATCTGATCTGTAGCCTAATAGTTGCAGATTAGTTTTATTTTGATACTTTCCCATTTATTTTAGCTGTCAATTATCCAAAAAATCGATTTTAAGTTAGTGTTTAATGTATTTTCGTTGTTCTGGATCAACTGAGCTACTGCATTCCTCTTGTCAAAAACATAACCTGTCATCATTAGATATGCAATGCTGCCTTCTAGATTTTTATTTTTAATTGACAACAGTGACATTTGATGAGCTTATCACAGTGAGAAATCTCCCAGCTTAATTGTACAGCTATCATATTAGTGCCTTGAAGAAAGATATCCGTGCGAAATGCACTAAGAGTCGATGGCTCCAAAGATGGAAAGTGCCAGAATCTCAAAGTTGCACTTTAACAGAGTGCTTGAGTACTTGTTACTTTCTCCCTTTGCTGCATCCAACATGAACTTTCACACACTTAGAGATGCACACGCACACATGCTGAGGTATATTTTCAATCAGCCCCCGCCTTAGACTCGTTTCATGCAGAAAACACCACAGAGCTTCACGCAGCTTTGTGCCTCACAGGCAAAAAAACAAGCAGCCTATAGAATGTGCATCCAAGGTTAATCATAATGAGGATATTCCACATACATAATTAAGCCATAATTAATTATTCAGTCCTTTTGTCATCTCCAAAATTTTCAGCAATTTCATAGATCTCAATGAATAGCAACGCCACCGTGATGAATATTGATTTAATGGCTACATAACACTTAGAATTAATGGAAGAGCTTTAGAGCTCTTTTGCTTCCCTTTGCTGGCAGTCATTCCTGGCTCTGTGTCACGCCAGCAGCCGTCTATACTCACTTGCATACCATGTCGTGGTTTCCGTGTGATGACAAATAGGACGTGACTATAGATGAGGGTTGTTTTCAGTAAAATTACCATGCTCTGAAACTCGTGTAACAATGGTGGGTTCCAGCGAGTCCATTTCAGAAGCAGGTAAAAATAACATCAGAGCACGTGAAATGTCATTAAAACCACACTTGCTGCAAATAAAATGATTTACTGCTGTGCTGTAACTGCATGATCATGCTTGTCTGATCACAAAATGTGTGTGTCTGTGCGGGTGTGCCTGTGTGCCCAGTGTGTGTTGGGTTAGAGGGAATCTATTGGGGGTGAAGAAGTAAGTATTCCTCACCCTGGGTGCGAAATTCATGTAGGTCTGTGATGGCTTGTGCAAATGGAGTGAGGGCACAGGCTGTGAAAACCTAATGCAATTTGATTAGAAGTTAACCGCAAAGCAATATTTTTCCTGCCTCAGTGCGTCGTGAGAAGAAGAAGAAGAAGAAAAAAAAGAGAACTATTTGCTGTTTTTTTTTCTGTGTGACTGAAAGTGAATGAAACTGACTGATGACCAAGCCTGGAGCACTGTGTTCAATTACAAACAATAACATGTTGGTCATAATTAGGATTTCAGGTGAGGCTGCTTAAGGACTAAACAGTGAAAGAAAACTTGCTGTAATAAAACTTCATGTCATGCTTTTTCTTTTCAGCAGAATAAATGCAGCTGAAGCTCAGGTTGATTTTGTATTCACAGGAGAGCATTTTCAGTCAGTCCCCATGACTGGAGAAAGAGATTACACACAGAATAATGAATTACAATATATCATGTCATACTGGAGGAACTGTACCAGCTCCTGCTGTCTTTTATTTGATGAAAGAATGAGCGCTCCTATTTTGACATCTTGTGAGACATCTTGTGACACAGCTCCTGCTATGAGCATGGAAACAAACAACCTTGTGTTGCTATGGACTCAGGCAATGAAAGTACACATTTCTGACATTCAGGGATGCTGCAGACAGATAATCTTTTTTATTTATTTATTCACTTCCCGCACTTGCTCGTGTTGTAGATATACACTAATTATCATAGGCTTGTTTCAAGTATAAAAATAATTAACTTCAGCTTTGTCAGAACGGTGGCAACAGCAGTAACCAGAACTGGCGGCGCAGCTCGATTTGCAGACTGAACAGGATCCTGCTCATTTATGGCCCCGCGGTAGTCTGTTCTCTTTTACATTCCTTCATTTTCGCCCCCTTTAAGGAGTTAATATGGAGCAGGTTAATTTGGCTTCGCTCCAACTTTTGCTGAAAATCAAATTTCTCTTCTATCTCGTGGAGGTGTCGGCCCCTTTCAGAACCACTGGTGGGAGGCAGATGAATGATTAGTTTCCTACAGATTGGGCTTCAGTAAACTGTGTCAAGAAGCGAACACAGTGCCCCTGACATTTTCAGTATGGCCAAGGGAGGGGAAGATCCACTTAATGGCTAGTCCTGCGCCAGCCAACATCCCCACTTTGGATCAATAATTGCTTCATTAGTTAATCTGATTGAGTGTGTGAGCAGCCTGTAGTCGATGCAGAGTTACCTCTCTTTCTGTGAGGAGTCTGTGCTTTATTGATTTCATTGTTCTCTGTAGAGCCTAACTTTTCCCCCCAACTAATCCTCACATTTACACGAAGAAAAGGAGAATGGATCTCTTTGTTTGAGCTCCTCATGCCATTCATGCCTCACTCATATTAAATCCAATCAATAGAAACTTCTTCTTGACAGTGACTGTAAAACAAATGATGGAGGACAAATCACGTTTTATGCTACCATGTAGTTATTCTTCTTGTAGTTTTAGAGGGCAACAATTGCTAGCAACTGTATGTCTTAAGAAACATTTCTATTCAGTCTTTTTCATATGTCACTGCAAAGAGTTGTGCACAGTTTAATCTGGAGTGGCAGCTAATAAACCTTGTTGTGTGCATGTAACGATCCCAACCTGTGGGTACTATAAGCTAGAAGTAAAAATCATTTATTTATGCAATTTGGTGTATAAACCTGCACAACAAACTATGAAAACAACACCAGTAGATCAGCACCTATTAAGTTAATCTTGCACACCTGCTAGTAACCTGTTGCTTATTTATACAAGCAACAGTTAAGGGGCATTATTAGTGTTTAATTGGAGTCATATTTTGTCCACCAGCAAATTGAAATTCAGTGCTGGCAGGTCTTTCAACTCCAGCTGGGTATCCACCACCAACCTTCAGTCCAAAGCTCTGTGCCAGAAGACAAAATATGCTAAAACATTACGAGGAACTGCAGAATCATATCATACTTGTGAATGACTGGTAGCAACCCTTTACAAGTGTAGTCATTTCCATTATTACTAATGTAAATATGCAAAAATCATTTTCATATATGCTAAGAGTTTACAAGTATTGACTGTTTAAAGTCTGCCAACAGTCCTGACTGTTCCTTCAGTGCCTTTCACTTCTATATAAATGACTTTCCTTGTCTTTAATGGTTTGGCATGCAGGTTGAATCACTTTGTATTCTCAAATCTAAAAATAGCATTACAGCAATGGTCTGAAAAGGAGCAAAAGCAGCAAGTGGAGGATGGGTACTGTGCTACCAAGTGCATAAAAACATCATTATAATGAAAAACTAGTCCCTCTATGAATTACTCAAAAAGCATTTCTGAACACATTTAGAAGCTTAAATGTACCTTTAAAATACCCAAGTAGCTGGAATTGAAGCTTAAAATCACAGGAGAAAATGAATGATTTTGGCCACCTGTAGACAAAAAACATTACCGGAGACATTATTTGCTGCATAGCTACCTATAAACCTCACTCAGTTTTTATTACACTTTCTATAGTCTATATGAAGCTGTTTGTCTTGTCATCATGTGTGAGGTCTTTATGCTGCCTGTAGCTGGTTAATCCTATATTGTGGAACTGTCTTGGATGTCAGCGCAAATTCACCGAGACAAATTCCTCATGAAACCACTGTGCTTAGTGAAAGAATATGATCTCTAAATGCATGCAGACTGATGGAAAGATGCTACAGATTGAAAAAAAAACCATGCATTTTTAAAAAGTACAGAAGTGAGTTTCTTGGAGTACTGAATAAGCTCTGAAAAGTTCCTTCTGTCTGATATGACAATCACATAACAGGTCTTCTAAAAGGAAATTGCACACACTTTGCTATTTGCTTTATCCTGACATTTAGATGAAGACACACGCACTAATATTCATATCAAGATTTCAGAAGGCAAAGCCTTAATCAAGAAGGACAATTCCAGAAAAAAACCCCTCTAATTTCATGCAATTTTTTCGGGAGGCCAAAAAAAGTAAATGAAGCAGAATATTAACTGTTTCATATATAATAATATACTAATGACTAATCCATATATATATATATATATATATATATATATATATATATATATATATATATATATATATATATATATATATATATATATATATATATATGTATAGAGAGAGAGAGAGAGAGCTATAGATAGATAGATAGATAGATAGATAGATAGATAGATAGATAGATAGATAGATAGATAGATAGATAGATAGATAGATAGATAGATAGATAGATATAAATACATACACATACACACCGTTTCGAGAAAACGTGGCTAAAACATGTGAGGGAGAATCAATTACAGCAAGGGCTGAGAGAAACAATAGAGTTCAGATGTACTACAGGTAGAAATGTTCACATTTTGTGTCTGCTTGCTTTCTGTGGTGGATGCAGCTGCTGGTGTGTGATATATTTGACCCAGTCTGGCAGGTCTGACTGCTGTGTTGCGTCTGTTTCCCAAATTACCTGGCTGTGAATGCATAAATGTTATTCATTGGCAACATGAAAGGCAGAGAAATTATTCATGAAGATGTAGGCTGGTCTGCTACAACTCAGGCATCTGTCAGCTGTCAGTATTGTTTATTTCTCACCTGAGCCTGAAACTATTTGTTGGTTTGTCAGTTAATGGTGGCTCGTTGCCGGTGGAATCGGCGGTACTTAAATGCCGCCTGCTGCAGGCTGATGCTTTGAAAAACAACTCCGAATAAACACAATTGGCATACTCTTGTTATCCCTCTCTAATGTGGTGCTGAATATTTTGGGAATACATCTTCCGCCACTTCCTCGTAATGACATGCAACACCCAAATGTTCCATGAAATTAACTATTAAACAAAAGATAAGTAATGTTAAGGCAATTTTAAAACTTTTAATTCATTGCCATGCAGGGATTTCAAAGTTGTTTGAACAGTCTGTTGTGCACTATCATTTGCTGCTGACTTTTTACTGTTTTTTTTTAGCAGTACAGTGGTGAAAGCAGGTTGACATTCTGTTCAGCAGTTAATCTTTAAAGCACAAGGGGTAGATACCAGCTGAAGAAAGATACCATCTCTTGATATATTGGAGTGAAAAGGGCATGTCAAGAATATCAAACAGATGACAAAGTAATCAAATATAAAGGATGAACATTTTTTCTTCCTGCAACAACAGAATCAGCTGGTGCCATTTGTATGGTCTGAGAGGAAGGACTGCGGAGATTTCACAGAAATTTGTGCAATGTAGAAGAAAAACAAGAGCTCCTGCTTTTGGAGACTGAGGCCTGTGTGCTTTGTTTCTGAGCTTTACATACATTAAAATAATCCTGCTCCCATTCGGCTGTTTCAAAAAGTGTCACCACACGAGGTTTAGAGAGTTTGGGAAGTTTAATGTTCACTTGTGACAGAAATTGCTGTCTTTGCTGATTGCTGTCACTGTATATATTTGTTTGCAAGTTTATCTAACACACTTCTGGCAAATGCCACATTAGAACAGTATGTGCAGCCTAAGCAAGCTCCCCGTTGGTATTTCATTCAAATACAAACAACAAATAGAAGAACACTTATAAAGTGAAAGCCTGAGATAAAACTATGAAAACACTTGATCATCCAGCCTTAATGAATAGAGAAAAACATTTCACATAATGGCAACTTACATGTCCCCATAAATGTGACAGAAACCCTGAGAGGTTTACCCATCCTAGTGAGCGTCTGAGGAGCCTATTCACCTTTATAGGCTATAAAACTGGAATGATGACATGAAATCTCACTGAGTCCTTATTCAATTTTAATACACATTTAAAGCTCAAGAAGCTTTAAGCATAAACAGGTACAACATTCATGTGTGTAAACCATCTCTAGGGCTTACAGAGAATGGTCAGAAAAAGAGAAAATTTCCAGTGAGCGGCAGATCTCTGGGTGAAAATGCTATGCTGATGTCAGAGATCAGAGGACTGTTTAGAGACTGCTTTGAGGTGACAGGAATGCAACAGCTACTTAAATAATCACTCATTATAACCAAAGTATGCAGAAGAGCCTCTCCATCAAACCTTGAAGTCGATGGGAAGCAAAAGACCACAGTGAGTGCCACACTTGCCAACTAAGAACAGGAAACTACAATATGCACGGGCTCATCAGAATTGGACAGTAGAAGATTAGAAAATCGTTGCTTGGTCTCGATTTATGCTGACATTCGGATGATAGAGTCAGAATTTTGCATGAAAAACATGGAAGCATGGTTCCATTCTGCCTTGGATCAGCAGTTCAGTTCAGTTCAGTTCGGCAGTAGTGGAGGATATTTTCTTGGCGCACTTTGGGCTCCTCAGTACCAACTGAGCATTGTTTAAATGCCACAGTCTACCTGAGTATTGTCCCTTTATGACCACAGCATACCCATCTTCTCATAGCTGTTTCTAGCAGGATAGCGCACCATGTTACAAAACTCAAAAAATCTCAAACTGCTTTTTTTTTTTGAAAATGACAGGGAGTTCACTGTACTCAAATGACCTCCACAGTCACCAGATCTTAATCCAATAGCGCAGCTTTGGGGATGTGATGGAATGAGGGATTCACGTCGTTGGATGTGCAGCCAAGAAATCTGCAGTAACTGTGTGACGTGTTAACTGACTCGTGTTAATCTGCACCAAAATGTCTGAGGAGAGTTTCCAGCACCTTTTTGAATTTATTCCATGAAGAATTTAGGCAGCGCTGAAGGCAAAATAAACATTAATTCTACCTCTAATTTGCAATCCTTGTTACAATACATACAAAACAGACATTACAAATATCCATTAAAACCACAGAAAAACATTAAACAACCATTCTGTGGTCCTCTGTGTTTGTTTGTCAAATTTATGTCATAGGCTCTGGCCTATGAATGGATGGATGGATGGATATTCTCGCCAGCTAGGCAAATAACACTGAACTTCTCTGAGAAGTCAGAAAAACCAAAACTAATATTTCTGTTCAGTAATGCAAGAAAAGAATTGTAATTTGGCATCTTAATCAAAAAATAATAATTTGCTTTGCTATTTTTTCTGCTTTCTTGTAAATTTCCAATCCAAATGTAAATTTGAATAACAACATTTGCATAACAACAATAATTAGATTTTAGCATTAAAAATATTTTGATTAAAGAGCTTGTGAATACTGGTGGATTAACCATTACAGAAACAAATGGAAAAAAGTGAAAAAAAATATTAATACTGTTAATTCAGGGCAGCTGTGACATAAACCTTGCATTGGATGGTGTCCTAATAAATTTGTTAAGTACTGTATTTGAGAAAATATTTGAAAATAAATACTGAAATTACTAAAAACAAACAAAAAACATGAGTAATGAGAAGCTGGGTAAAGTGGTTTAAATTAGAATCAGCCAACTCTCACCTAAAACTGAATAATTATTCAGTATGAGGGTGACTATCTCTAAGTTCCCTGTTACCAATACCCCTTTTCAGGGGTATTGGTAACAGGGTTGCAAAAGCATAGTACACAATAACCAAAATATCTCATAAAAAGTGTACATCTGATGCCTGAGCTGTAAAAATTTAATTTTTGTATTATTTTTATTTCTTACACATATAACTATATATATATATATATATAAAATTTAAAATTAAAATTAAAAGGGTTAATTTTAAAAAAATAAAAAATAAGTTCTGGAATGACAACCTAATAAAGTGTGTGGTGAGTGTACCTTTTTTTTTCTTTTTAAGAAACACTTGTTTCTCCAAGCATCCAAAGGAGAATGGGCATTATTATTTGGAATCATTGCTTTTACTTTTCAGTTTCCTTTTAGCTCTATTTTTGTTCTCCACCATCTACTGTAAGCTATATCTGGATTTTTAGCATTAAACGCACCACTCTGCTAATTGGTAACAACTTCTATCTGCTGTTTGGGGCTGAGTAGGTACTTTTTAATAAAACAGCTGCCTGCTGAAAACAATTTTATGATATAGGCGAGCATGAACCAGAATGAGTTTTTGAGCTGAAAAGCACTGCAAAGCTGAGATGAACTGTAGTGATGGGAAATAAATTTCAGTGGGTTTTTCACAGCAAGACATTTTTCTCATTAGTCATTTAAGCCCATCTTAATGTGAAAATATTGATTACAGCCACTTTAACTCTAAAAGTAATAACACCACATAAAACTGTTGGTAGCCTAACACAGCAGGACGTCACTAATGACTGTGAATGTCTCTTGCTTTACTTTTTGAACCCCTGCCAATTCTGCACATTTATATGTGAATACAACCAGAACACCTAATAGATTAAAATGAAAAATAAGCACTGCTCTAGTCACATATATTACATGCATGAGCTGTAGCTATGGTCTAATGGATGGTTATTTTTAAATGGAGCAATCACAAACTTCTGTCTTCACACGTTTTCTTGTTAACAAGTTGTTAAATATCTACCTCAAATCGGAAAGTTGATGCTTTCATCTTCTCAAGACCTGTGGTGACAGATCCGCCTCTCAATTATTTTTCTTTTTGGCATGAAATAAATATAAATAAGCATCCAAAATAACATGCATTCATCTCCAGTGAAGCTAGTTTTCCAGTACAGGAAATAAACATCTGTAAGCTGTGAAACTTCTTTGAGTTTATGCCCATCTCTAACAGAGTAGGCCTTGTTTTTATTCTGAGGGGGTGTCATATTTCTGAATGCACTACTGCTCACAGACCTTGCTCTGGTCCCAATTGGTGACAGTCACTCACAAACACCAACACACAGCATGCATTGGCAGTCATCTTGCATTTATTTGCTGAATTTATCGATTGCCTCAAGTTGCTCAGTGGCAGAGCAGCAGTACCACGTGTTGTTTTTCTTCTTAAGTTGCGGTCATCACATTTTGAAAACATATCTGCTGTCAGATGCTGCTTGAGCTCTCTGTAGACTTTTATGATTGCTTGATGTTTGTTAGATGTTTTAATTAAATTCCTTGCAAAACAATTATAGATAGAATATCTTTCATATCTTGCAGTGATCAAATCAGTCAGTTCTAAACACTAGGGACAGAAACCATGCAACCAGGCTCGTTTTGCAGACAGAACTGAATTACAGATTTTCACATTACTTGAAAGAATTTAACAAGTGAAAGACCATGAGAGACTATGGGTGTATTGGGCTAAATTATTTCTAATTAAGGTGTAAACGGGGCCTAAAAGACTGTTTTGCTGTAACTGCTTTTTACCGGGATGACCTCTTACCATTGTTTGGTCAGAATTTTTCCACATTGTCTTTCCTGCTGTCCTGTGTCTCTGGAGAACAGTGCTGTCTTGAAAATAGCACCTAAAGTTTCTCTCACTAACTGACTTGGTAATACCTTGTTTGCGCAGTGTGAAGGAAGCACCTTACAGGTGTCACCTGACACCACTGCCATAAAGCTCCTCATTGTTAAAGCTAACAATGCAGATCAAGCCCTGCCCTCAACAGTCCAACACACAGATCTGATTAAGACTGTTTAAACACAGTTGGCTGCACTGGAGAAGAGGGACCACTAAAGATTCCTGACTCTGGAATGTGGATGGATTGGTGCATCTTTGCCCTCAAGGTTTAATACTAGTCTGGGACATGACCAGCCTTCCGTTTGTTGGCTCAAGTCGTGCTGACATTATCTCTTCAGCACCCTGGGGCTGCTCTGAATAACAAGCTGTAGAGTTTATGCTCACTGGTGGTGACCTACGAGAACCCAGTGCAATTAGCCACACCTACATTTACACCACATCTCCAAACAAGCAGGAGTTACCATAACAATGAGCTCTGTTTCTGACCAGTTCTGCTTTTACCTCATGCCGTGTGTGTGTGTGTGTGTGTGTGTGTGTGTGTGTGTGTGTGTGTGTGTGTGTGTGTGTGTGTGTGTGTGTGTGTGTGTGTGTGTGTGTGTGTGTGTGTGTGTGAGACAATACAGCTTCAGCTGCAGAGAGGCATAGCTGGGTGGTGCAGAGCTGGCTGCTGTTGCAGCCTGCAGTAGTGAGCAAGGCATGGTGTCTGCTTTTGTTTGGCTCCAGGACTATTTGAAAGAATGCAAATGACTCCGAAACCAGCCTGAGGCCATGTCACGGACGGCAGTCCCTACATACCTTCCCCTTGCTTGGTGTTTTTATCTTTTGCTCTCTTGTTCACTTTACATTTAAAAACTATGATGTGCCTTAGGTAGCACCAACCTAATTTGTTGTTGATTTGTGCTGGCTTTGGGGTGTGCTTTTATTGAAATGGTGCTTTTTTTAAAAAAAATTTTTTGTTATTGTCTGCAGACTTGTTTACTGGTATTTGATGGAAATATTACAATCAAATGATTCCCATGACTGCAGACTGTTTTTATGCCATTAAATAGTAAAGCATTTTATAGACTTTCCACAGCCTTTTGATTGACATATTCCAGTTTCTAGATTAACATTTGGCTACAACTCCTTAATCTTACCCTATTTTAAAAGTCAACACAGAATTAATTCTGCTGTGTGCAAACTGTAATTTTTTTTATTATTATTATTATCACTTTGGGCTAAAATAGCTTCCCTGTGTGAACTCATGGGACACTTACAGAGTACTTCATTATTAAAGCTGACATGTCCCTGCTCTGCTGCCTTCACTCTCTTGTGCTTAGTTTCCCTGTACTTTATTCTAAACAATTACTCTTTCCAGCTAATTTTCCCCTTTGTTGTGTGCATTTCATATGGAGATTAGCTAGCTGCTCCATTCAACCCAAACCTGCTCTGGTGAGAGTGCTCTGAATTTCATGACTTCTTTTTATGAAGGTGACTTGTACAAAAGCAACTGGCTGAAGAATCGGACAGTTTTAAAAACTGGCGGTGTTTATTAGGAATTCTCTAGAAGGCTGTGATACATACCTGTAATTTCTTGGCTTTGTAGCTAAACTTTCAAAATAAAAAATTTCTGTTTAGTGAACAACATTTGAGCAACCACAGAAATTTGCATTAGTACCATCAAATTAACATTTCAAAGTGAAAAATGTTCTGTCACCACCTGAAACTGACCTCTTAACCGCATCTTCATTTGAAATAGATGGTGTTCTCTATAAAAGGTTAGGCATCTGTCTTTCTTTCCTGTGAAGGATAAATCAAAAAGTACACTGCAAATTTTACAGTATTGTAAAGCTACGATGACAACCATGTTAGCAAGCTGCTGAATATTTTAAAAATCCAGCAGATACAGAGCAGAATCTGTCTTTATTTGGAGTAAGTTTTATGTCTGATTTATATAAATCAATGATTTATGTGACTCTTCAGCTGCTCCCAACCAGACCAGTCTCATGGCAAAAATATGAAGTAGTAACAAAATGTTATAAAGTAACTGAAAACTCATCTTAAGGGTAAAAATAAATGAATAAAATAAATAAATGAGTCAGTTATGTCACATCCTCCTGTCAGTTTTCTAAATAAACAGTTTATCGTCATTTTCACTGTAAATACCAAATCCTTATTTATCCTATATATATATATATATATATATATATATATATATATATATATATATATATATATATATATATATATATATATATTTTTTTTTTTTTTTTTTTTTTTTTTTCTAATTTCTATTTTGTATTTGTATTTATTATGTCGGCACCTGGAGGAATGCTCCAACAAAATTTCATTGTTTTGTGCAGTGACAATAAAGATATCTTATCTTATCTAAAGGGGCCTTTGTTGCTTCATCAAATTGAAAGCAGTACAGTTTGTGTCCATGAACACAAATGAATGAATGCAATGTCTCCATTATTTTACAAACAGATTATATAAAGTTTTTAAATTATGTTATAAACTGCCCACAGACTACTTGTTGTGCATGAAAAAAATTAATTAATAGATTATATTTCATTATTATCATATGAGAAGTCATAAAATTAGGTTGGTTGAACAGCTAGATGTTAACTTCACCTGGACAGATAGTGCACAGTTAAGTTTAGAGTTTTAACTAAAATCCACTTCCTGCCATGTGTGGAAATGTAGTTAATGCTACAGTCACACTAGGAAAAACAGTGGCTGAGACTGCGGCATGACCAAAATTATTGCAACTGTGTGCAATGAACTTGCAATCTCATTGCCTTTGAAATAGTTGCTTTGAAGAAGGGACCCAAGTGTGTGACCACTAGCAGTAGTTGCTATCTTCAAAGCAACTTTGGTGCATCAAGACAGCAATAAATCCCTGCAATATAATAACAGATAATAAGAGTCAGTCTTCTATCATTTTGTGATTGAATGGGGTCAATTTGGCAATTGCATGCAATCTACAAAAATCAAGCATAACATTATGACCACTGATAGGTGAAGTGAATAACACTGATTATCTCTTCATCATGGCACCTGTTAGTGGGTGGGATATATGGGAGGGAGCAAGTGAACAATTTGTCCTCAAAGCTGATGTGTTAGAAGCAGAAAAAATGGGCAAGTGCAAGGGCGTAGGAAGGAGTTTACTATTGGGGGGGACACATATCGGAAACCTGACAGATCTGTAAATACTCGGAGCAAAGCATAAAAAATGCTATTTGATCTTTTACTTTCTCCTTTTTCAAATGTTTCTTGGAAAAATAGTGTTGTGTACACCTATATTATTGCATGTATAATTTACATATATATATATGTTTTATAATCATAAGATGTGGACAAACCACCAAACAAAATGGCTTGAGTCTTTTATGAAGCGTAATGACCATGTCATTCAAGGCTGTAGGGCTTACTTCATCAGCTAGCCGCAGTGGTGCTAGTACAAAGGAGTATTAGGGCCACATTGAGGAAAAATAAAATTGTGCATTTTGAGAATAAATTCAAAATTTTGAGATAAAAGTCAAAATGTGCAGATTAAAGTTTTTTCAAGTCAAACAACTGCCATGACACATCTGTAATACCCTCCAGAATGTCTTGTATTATGAGTTAGTGAACTATACTTTAGAATCGGTTTTAGTAACAAGGAAATTTCTCTTTTAGGACATAAACACGATGTAGTGATAAGTATGAGGACGTTAACGAGAGAGTGCAGAAAGCTGCATCTGCTCAGAAGGAAAAACCACACAAACTGGCAGTGGTTAGATGCAAGGATGGCTGCACCTTCGTACAGTAGAGAGGGGACATGTAGAACCACAAGACACAACAAGACAGCTGGTCAAGTTGTTTCTACCCAAGGCATTTTGTAGAGAGTATAGCAGCTGTGGCTGTTATTTGACTTGAAATGACAACTTCAACGATTTTGACTTTATTCTCAAAATGCTCAAAATTATGTATTTTTTTTCCTCAATGTGGCCCTCACACTCCTTCATATACTAGCAAGCTAAATATTTCAGTAGCACAAAAATAATTTAGTAACGCACAGAAGTGCAAAGTTTGATATGTTTTATTGGTTGAAAGCATTTAATAATGGTCAAAAATGCATTTATGTAGGCTGATTGACAACAGAACTGGTTCTTTAATTAAACAACATTCTGACATGAAAGAATCCTCACAGATAATGTAATGAACAAATTATTCACTTTTTGATATCAGCCTTAAGTTAAAAAAACAGCTATTAAAATATGCTCATTCAGTTTGCAACTCTAATCGAATAAATCAAAAATAAATATAAAAAATAATAATAACCAAAAGAAATAAATAAAAGTGATACCTCTCACATTTAATAGACAAGCTGTGCGCCTCTTTACAGCCCTGCATTTAGCCAAACAGGTACACAAAAGGTTAAAAACATTGGCCTAAGCAGAAGAGCCAAAATGATTTTTCCGCCTCTCATTTGAAATTCATTGCAAATTGACTTCTTGTCCAGTAAGTAAACTTTATCCTATGTATGAAAGTAAACTGACAAACAAGCCATATTCATGGTAACATTCCCGACAGACCGTTTTACCTCATTCAAAGAGTTTCTGACTCCTGCCGCTGTCTCTGGCTCCCAAACACTCGGAGCCGTTCAGAGGGGGTTGGGGGGAGCCTTCAAAATAAAAGCACACGAGTTAAAATTTTTTCTCCTCCGCGGTGTAATTTTTGGGTGTCTGTTGGGGGGGGACACCCCCTTCCCTTTCCCCCCCCGGTTCCTACGCCTATGGGCAAGTGTAATGATTTGAGTGAGTTTGACCAATTGTGATGGCTAGACTGGATCAGAGAATCTCCAAAACCACAGCTCTAGTGGGGTCTTCCTGGTCTGCAATGGTCAGTATCTATCAAAAATGGTCGAAGGAAAGAACAACAGAGAACCAGCGACAGGGTCATGGGCAGCCAAGGCTCACTTATACTGGCCCACCAACTTCTTTTACATCACATGGATGGCTGGGAAAGTGTGTGGAGAGAAGGCGGGCCACAGGAGGCTGTGTCATGCTTTGGGCAATGTTCTGCTGAGAAACTTTGGGTCCCACCATCCACGTGGATGTTACTTTGACATGTACCATCTACCTAAGCATTGTTACAGACCATGTACACCCAAACGGTATTCCCTGATGGCTGTGGCCTCTTTCAGCAGGATAATGCATCCTGGCACAAAGCAAAAATCATGCAGGAATGGTTTGAGGAGCACAACGAGTTTGAGATGTTGACTGGACTGTTTTGGCAGCAAACGGGGGTGGGGCAAGACAATATTAGGCAGCTGGTCATAATGTTATTCATGATCAGTGTATTTGTGATAAATTAGATGGCAATTATGTTTTTTATATTATTTCCAAAGACATGCACTTACTGGGGTTAGGTTAACTGGCTACACTAAATTGCCCATAGGTGTGAATGTGAGTGTGAAAGGTTGTTTGTCTTTCTGTGTTGGCCCTGTGACAGGCTGGCGACCTGTTCAGGGTGTACCCTGCCTCTCGCCCCATGACAGCTGGGATAGGCTCCAGCCCCCCCGCGACCCCGAACAGGATAAGCGGAACCAAATGGATGGATGGATGGATAGATGGCAAATATTTGCAAACCCTTACCAATCTGTCTGAGAGAAACTGCAGTCACTGAGTCAGACCGTGACTGTTTGGAGACAGGTTGCCTCCCACGAGGTGGCCTGTATAATTGCTTGTGAGTGAAAGTGGTTGCTGCAACTACTTGCAAAATTTAATGTAATCACCGGGCAACCACCAGTTTTTCCTATTCACAATTAAGTTTGCTGTCCCATTTTTACTCTAGTGTGACCGAGTTTAGTCTATAAATAGACTAAACCAAAATAATACAATAGTGGGCCTGAAATCCATGGGTCATGAGGTATAAACTGCTGCAGAGTTAATGGAAATCACCTGATCATAAGCTTATTATGAGCCACGTCTTTCAGAGCAAAAGTATTTTTCAGATCCTTTCTTATTGCAAAATTATTAATGAGTTGAGCTTGAAGTGCAAGTTAAAGAATCTTCTTATGTTGTGTTGTGACATCCATGGTGAAGAAAAATCTAACATTTAAGTCAAACTGATGTTCTTTTTTTTCAAAAACAAGCCTTATATCCTGGAAATGGCAAACATTTAGGGAGCCCTAAGTGCCTCTGTGAAGCATTATTAGCTTGTCGGGCTGCTGTCAGGCTGAATCTGTAGGTGCAGCTTATCATGCACTGCAGACAAAGTTTCTGCAGTGTCTGAGTCAACCATGCAGATATCAGAGTCATTCAACCCTAAAAAAAGACTCAGTCCTATTTTTAAAAGTCCTTGGTGTGGAGGATAATATTTTAAGATATCAATCAAAAGCTATGCCTTCACACCACCCATCGCAACCTTGTTTTGCCTACTTACGTCAGTGGTATTTCCAAAACCAAATCTTTGTAATTTGATTAGATTAACCCTAGCATTCATCACATGCAATAACTGATTTATTTTTTTTTTATATTTTGCTCCTGTGAAATGCTGCTTGCTGCTGCAATTAAGTGGAAGCAAATGCATTTGCAAAATAAAACAAGATTAGCTGCCTCAAGCAAGGCTGGGCTGCTCTTAATGGGCTGCTTACACCTCCTGTGAACCTGCCACGCCTCCAAGGGCTGCACACTGCAAAATATTCAACATCAGAGCTAATGTTACTGGGGCTGAATGATTTTCTTTGACTCACACCATATCATCAGAGAGGCCTTTAAAGAATCATAATGGCTCTTCTATATCCTCCAACCCATTAGTTACAAAACATGTATAGTCCTAATTTGCATTACTGGCTATTTTCCAGAGCAAACCACAGGGTTGCAGATTGATATCCTATCTTGTTGCCAGACATTATTTTCCATTCATTCCCGTGTGCTATAATAAGTTCATAGAGGTTTGAAACTTGTTCCAGACAGCTAATCCATCACCATGAACAACTTGCTGACTTTGTCAGTGATACATAATGCATCATATACAAGTAAAGGCTATTTGAAAACTAGGCATTGATGTGTTCAAAGGCACTGATATATAAATGTTAATGTTATTTGCTAAACTAGAGCATGTATTAATGGATTTAAAATCATTCAGTCATTATTTTGATATTTGATCAGTTTTATGTCTCATTTTTCAAGCAGTGAAGCTAAACATTTGCCGGTTCCGCCAATGATTTGATGCCTGTTGGCCACACTTCACAGCTTTAGGCTTGCGTAGTGGACCCAGACTGAAATATCTTAACAAGCAACTGGATGTATTGTTGCTGACAGTGGAGGCATCTCAGTGATCTCTGATTTTTCCTCTAGTGTAACCATGAATTTGATGTTTGTGGTTTTGAGTGGTTTGGCTTGACTGTCTCCCCTTCGGATGAATTTTGAGCCTGAATGAAATATGATTTTTTTGGCTTTTTCCTTTATGGCCATATCCCTGCAAAATATAAACTGTGTGATCAGTGCTGCTTAGCAACTATTAGCAGGCCAACATCATACTAAATCGCCTGATAAACATCAGCATGTAAGCAGAGCCAGCATGAGAATGGTTGCATTGAAGTGTAACATCAAAGGATGTTAGGATGGCTGTAGGCTTGCAGTCCTATCTTATGGGAGCATGGCTGGTTTTCAAAACTGTTGGTCAGACAAAAAATAAGCAAATAAAGATCATTACCTTTGAGCCCAACCGATTTATATGGGCAAATATTGGCCATTATCATTGACCAATATTAGGGTTAAATGGTTTGTGCTGAGGGTCACCAGTGGGCAGAGACAAACACCATCAAATGGCAGGAATAAAAAATGCTGAAACTTCATCCAAGAAAATGTCTGAGATGGTCCATCCGTAACACAATGTTAGTCATTAATATGCTGCTGAATAGTTTGGATTTCTCGCTATTGAAAAGGTCCCAATCCTGTAAACTGACTTGGCCCAAGAGTGATTATTCTCTGAAAGATTCAAATATTTGGTGTTTTGGGAGCCTGTAGGTGAGTTCTTAAAAACTGAGTTTTAAAGACGTGCTACACATGAGATCTGAGAATGACCACTGATTATTTATTTATTTGTTTTTGGGGCTGGGGTGTCTTATTTTTATTAAATAAAACGAGACACAAAGCATTGCAATACCATAAAAAGTTGATCACCTTAATCAACAGATTTGACACAAAGCTGGCCCAGAAACAGAGCCGATACGTCATCACCCAACAAGCGGATAGGCAGGTGGAGCCCCACAAATGCAACAAGCAGCTGATCCAAGCAGTCAAAGTGTAAACAAGTAAATAAATAACTACCCAGGACAAATTTAGGGAAATTTGGGGCAGCACAATGGCGTGGTGGTTAACACTGTTGCCTCACAGCCAGAAGGTCTGGGTTTTAATCAATCTTGGCCCAGGCCTTTATGTTTTGAGTTTATGTTTTGTGTGTCTGAAATAAAACAAAATATCAGCCGATATATCAGAATATTGGATTCTTATATCACAATACATCAGTATTAGTCTTAAAAATCCTATATGGGTCAAGCTCTACCTTTGACTTCAGTAGATTAACCAACAATGAAAAATAACATTTGGTGCTGCCTCGTGCTGCAACAAAATTAAAACAACAACAACAAAGAAACAAAAAAGTAAAGTTTTTCATTTTTTAATCAGATTGCAATATTGCAATAATCTATTTATATACATATTATATTTACAAGACATCATTTTTGTGTCTGGGACAATCAGTTCCCATTTACCAATAAATGGAAAACCAATGATTGCCTTAAAAAAATAATCAAACTTTCAAAACTGTTTGGGAAAATATTCATGCTAAAACTGTTTGTCTTTCTTCCTGCTCAGTGGGTGAATCAGCACTCTCATTGCATACTGTTAAAGTGCAGAGGGGAGATAGAGGTGAGGGGTAATGCAATTACTCTCCCGTGTCAACCTCGTTCTCATGTCGGGTGTCTGTATGGATTGATAATGAAAAGGACGACATATCTCTATCTCTAATTAGACAATCCATTTAAATCACCCTCTTTGTGTATCCTTGTGTCTACAGAATCAAGTCGCATTTCATTCATCTTCCGCAGCCTTGGTAACTGCATGAGGACAACAAAACATTAATCTGGTCTAATGCGTAGACAGCATAATGGCCTGTTTACATTCCTGAAAACACCTGCGAATGACTCTGCTTCCCATCATTTCTAATGTGTGACACTAACCAGAAAAACCTTGATGTGTATTTGCCCTTTCACTCATAAAATTCAGTGACAGTAACGTACAGTTCTCAGTATGTACATGTACCTGCTCAGTATGCAGAACTTGTTACAGGTTTTTAAAAAAATCTTTGGAGTGAATCTGACAACAGAAAATCGGCTTTGAACTCACCCAGAAATCTTCCATGAGTATATTAAATATTTATCACTTTTAAATGGATAGTTTGACATTTTGGAAACTGCTCTACTTGCTATCACGGAGAGATTTAGATGAGAAGATCTTACGTCATTTCTGCAAAGGACAATACAAGAACTTCACCTCTTAAATGCTGGAGAAGAAAAAAAAACATATTCCCCTCACATTTTACTCTTGGTTCCATTCTTGATTCTTGAGCTGAGGGCCTGTGATGCCAAATGACCCAATAAGCCAGGCCCTAGTTTGTAATGGCCTAAGAACTGGTATTTCAGTGATATGCATATAAGATTTGACTGGCTTGTGAGATGTAGCAATGGGTAATGATTCAAAACAGCTCAGTCGTGGGGTGGAAATGTCAAAAAATGCAAATAACTCAGAAAGAAAGGAAGACAGTTTAGCTGTTTTACAGCACAGGGGGACCCAATCATTACCTGAATTCATCCCAGTTTCCTCAATTCCAGCAGTTTAGCCTGTAAATTTTAGCGAGCAGTGAAAACAGTGGCACGTCTTTTGTGATTTTAGAGAGAAAAAGTTTTCTAATGAGTTTTATGGAAAGTGAATTTTTTTTGGAAGTGTTGTTTCAGCAATTTGATCCCACAACTTTATGCCAGATTAAGTTCTGGAGTTCAATTCCCTTCCCCACAAAAGAGAAGAGGTTTGACCACCTTATTTACCTGCGGACTTGAGAAACCTCTTTCTACAGGGTAATGGCTTTTCTAAAAGGAAGGCCCTCTTTTAGCCTCAATAATGAGTCACATGACATGAGACAGCTTTTGAAGAGTGGCTATCTTAAACCAACATATGTGCTGGAAATAATATTTGTCATAGGATTAACTGGCAGGCATGTTTGATGTCTACTCAGGTTTAACTATATATTATATGTTCTTTCCTTTTTTCTCATCATTATTGTTCAAGCATATTTCTGTTATTACTGAATGTGCTGTACAGCTGTCTGGGAGGGGTGGGAGGTTCAGGTCACTGATTTTGTGCTGCAGATTTTTTTTTTGGTTTAAACCTAATAAAATAAAGTAAAAAACAAGAGTTCCCTATGAACAACCCGGTTTCCGGGAAAGCAAAGCACACAATTACATCAAATTATATCAATTTTCCAATAATATTATTAGGAACCATTTTAGTAGACACGTGTACCATGTTCCAAAATGTTCATGCACAGCAATCTGGAAATCTTTCCAGCAGTATTTGCTCGAGCCAACTGAAGTATGAGTTGAACTGTATGCTTAGGCAACTCAGAGCAGGTGGTTAAAGTCTGAAAACATTTAAACCTGCTGGTTTAAATACAAAGATGTCGACATGATGTGAACTTTGAGCTCCAACAGCACTTTTGAACACTCCCTCGTCCATCCTAATCGTCGCTCTGTGCCTTACAAAGATGTTGCATTTCTTTGACAAATAAGGGCATGCAAACATAATACAGAAGCATACAAATGTATATATATATATATATTTTTTTTTTTGTTGTTGTTTTGGGGGGGATACAGTTGTTAGCAAATAAAAAGAAAACTGTAATGTCCCCCAGCGTGCACTCAAAAACACTTTGCTTATTGTTGCTTCACTTGGATGCTTGACCTTCTCTGTGCAGTGGGATGCATTTTGATGCATTTGAAACTAAAAGGGTGTTTTCACATTTATCCACTGAATAGGGGTAATGCTTTTTCTGTGCTTTTGAGTTTAAGGGTGATGTTACACCAGGCATGCAAACAGAATTTTGCGGTGTTACCCCAGGCGTGGAGGCCAATTCTGGTCCAATAGACAACTTACATACTTGTTATGCAGAAATGTGAAACCTTAGCTCTAGGTGTAGTAACATCACTGGTTTCATCAGTCTGTTACACATGCCTGTCATTTGGACATATGGTGCTAAATATTCCCCACGGCTTCATTCAGACATACAACACGTCACGGTCCAAGTACACCTCTGGTGTCTGTCGGCTCGCTGCTTTCTCTATGTCACTCCTTTGGCCAGACTCTTTCCTCCTCTCTCTCTGTCTGAGTCTGCATGCATTTCTCATTTTTCTAATTTGTGGCTTCTCGTCTCCTTTGTCCTCCATGCAGCTGCCTCTGACCCGGAAATTAATCTCAGTATGCCATGTTGAAGGATATCTTAATTCCTAAAATGCACCTGGAGAAGAGGAGAGAGGAGGCAGAGGAGCTTTAATCAAGCATGTGCAGGTGTATCCTTTGCTAAAGTCTTTTGAGCTTTTTAGCACAATGGAACACCACTAGACCACTAGACTTTATTCATGAGTTTTTTCAGTTATTTAAGATAATCAACTGCACGATCAAATTTATGCCGTTCATGGTTTGTGTGTGTGATTAAAAAAAAAAAAATAGGGCAGGATAGTTTGTCACGTTGTGCCATGCTGTAAATTTAATTAAAGGTAGTCCTAAATATAAAAACATGCCATGAATACTGTTGCATCTCATAAAATATTGCAGCATTTGGATTTGTTAGGCTAAGAATTTGTGATGCAGAGGTGCCACACCTCATATTTAACTGACACTGCTTTAAAATAAGGCAAGGATGTCTCATTTAGACATTTAATTTCCTCTCTCATGTCTCTTTCTTGCCTCCTCCACTTGCTCCCATCTTAGCTGGAAGGGACTAAAATGAGACTAGAGGGGTGTGCGTGTGTGTGCCTTTGGTTGTGGTTTCCTTTGTTTGTGAGGTCCTTTTGGAGGTGTTGCTTCTCACCAGCTGGATTTCTGGTATGGCACACCTGTGCTTCATCATCTAATCACCAACCTGCATCCACCCACTCTCCCCCAGATTGTTACAGCTGTCAAGGTGGTAGCATGTAAAGATGCCTCTTAGTTCCCAGTTGCTTTAGTGATTCCCTTCTCATTTGTGCGCTAGATCTTCATTATGTTAGCTGGCAATCAATCAGCTATGTGTTACGTTCCCATAAAAAGTCCAGGGAATGTGGGAAAGTAACAAAAAGTGTCTAGGTTGAAAAAAACAGGCAGGGAGGAAAACTTGTTCAAGTAAAAGCTTTTTATTAATAATTAAACTGAAAGAGATGGAAAAGCTGCTATGACCTTGAAAACATAACAAAACCCAGAAGCTAGTCACCAAATCAAAAGAGTACATTAAGAAGACTCAATCAATATAAAACACCCTCCTCTCCACAGAGCAGGAGTAAGCAGCTACAACACACAGCTTAAAAGCTGCATTACAAAGGCGCTGTAGCACTGGAACTTGCATCTCTGGCCTTAGGTATTCTGGCTTATTTGCTGAGTAGCTGTGCAAAAGGGGTGGCACCTAAGGCTGGAGAAAGAACAAGACACACTCACTGGGTTAAAAATCACAGCAGGCCCTGCTAGGGCTGTAACACATCTCTGGGTCCTCATCTGTCAAAAAAATCTTACCTGCTCCTTATTTTCTCCTTGCCTCCTCAGCCACAGACCACCTAGGAGTCAGCCTTTAAAGAAACATTCCTGAGCTTTGTAAATAAAATCCCCAAATGCACTTTTTGTGGTGGCATTCTGGAGTTTGAGTCCACCGCTTCCTGGTTGTAATCCCTAATCTAACAAGACAGATAAAGCTGCAGCACACCTGTGATTTTTTTTTTTTTTAACTATACATGCAAAGATTTGTTACACCACAAAGTCCCTGGTCACACAGGCCCAGTGACTTGTCAGCAACCTCCTGGCAACCATTGGTTGCAGAAAATGTGTATTCCCCGACCGGTTGGCGAGCAGTTGCTGGATGTTGCTCACAGGTCCAAGGTGAAATTGGTCTCAAAGAGGTATAAGGTGCCGCATTGAAAACCTCCTCGCGATTGCTTTGGTCCATAGCAGGTTGCTGTGGTCTCAACCAGTCTCTTGGCTGGCGTAACTGAGGCCCAAGATCAGCATCTGTGTGTGTGTGTGTGTGTGTGTGTGTGTGTGTGTGTGTGTGTGTGTGTGTGTGTGTGTGTGTGTGTGTGTGTGTGTGTGTGTGTGTGTGTACTTGTTTTCGTGACATGTCAGGACATTTTTATGATAACACACCTTCAATATCAGGACACTTGGAAAAATGAGGACATTTTTCGCGTCCTCATTTTTCTGAGCATACTAGCGTGTTCTAGAGGCTCCAAACATGCCCCTAAACCAAAAATCTCAAATGTCCTAAAATGTCACAATTGTCGGAAATTTTGTGTGTGAGTGTGTTTATCGTTTTTGCTCATCTTTGATTTTACGACCTAGTGGCCAGTTTGGGAACTTAACACACTTTTCACACACTTGTCCCCATATGTCACATTGTTCAGAAAAAGTAACACACACACTTCAAGATTGGTAGCAGGTTTAACCCTCTGGGGTCCGGGGTATAGTTGGCCGTTTTTGACTACTTTTGTTTTTAGCTTTATAGTTGACCTTAGAAACTGTTTACCTTGCCTGGTTTGGTATCATTTTTTTCAGCACCACCTCATGTGTGTGACTGTACAGTTATGTTTTCATTTTGACATACTGTATTAACACAGTGGGCTTAAATCACATAAAAACATAAAATCCGAGTACAAAAAAGTTAGATTTTTTACTGTAAAAATCACAAACATGCTTAATGAATTATTTTTACAACTTAAAATGTAAATATAAGTTGTAAATTTTCAAAACTTTTGTATAAATATAGTAAATAATTATACAACTATTTATACAAGTATTCAAATTAAATTGCAGGAAAGGTCTCAGGCATTTTTCAGTAGAAATATTGGCATAACTCTGGTTTTACTTGGCCTATCAACACAATTTAAAAACTGGCACGTAGTTTGAAGTCTGCACTTTTGATTCATGTTGAAATGGAGACTCAGCGCAGCAGCGTCCCGGTGCTACATCATCTCAAATCGGCTATGTCGTTTGGACGCACCGGTGCGTCCGTGGACCCCAGAGGGTTAAGCATTACACCAATACATATTCTTAAATTCAGAGTCAAGAGATTCTCAATTGATACTCCTGGTAAGAGCCTTTCTTTTTCTTAGAGAACAATAATGATTACAATTAATTGATGGAGGACTGATAAAAATGTATCAAGTACTGTACAGTATTGTGTGTAGTATACAGAATGTATGTATAATAGAATAGAATGAAATAGAATAGCTGTTATTAGTCCCACATGGGAGAAAATCACATTGGACAGCAGCAAAGCTGGTCTAATAAATGGAGTGCACACAGGAAACCATAATTAAACAAGAGGAAAAGTAAAAACTCTATGTACAGTATGTATAAAAAAGGGAGAAGACAGCACAAGTTTATAAGTAAAGCAAATTAAAGATATACTGGACAGATATGTAAACAAAATAAAAATTCAGTTACAATGAAAACAATGGGAATAAGATTTCCGATTCATAAAAAAAAATAAATAAATAAAAATCCCAGCTCGCCCCTACAGGCAGTCTATTTTTGCCCTGCAAGCTTGGGTCCTCTACCAGAGGCCAGGGAGCTTGAGGGTCCTGCGCAGTATCTTAGCTGTTCCCAGTATTGTGCTCTTCTGGACAGAGATCATGGATGGTGTTCCAGGAATCTGCTGGAGCCACTCTCCCAGTTTGGGGGTCACCGCCCCGAGTGTCCCGATTACCACGGGGACCACTGTTACTTTCATCTTCCACATCCTTTCCGGCTCCTCTCTGAGCCCTTGGTATTTCTCAAACTCCTCGTTTTCCTTCTTCTTGATGTTCCCGTCACTTGGTATTGCAACATCTACCACTACGACCTTCTTCCTTTGTTTGTCCACCACTACGATGTCCGGTTGGTTAGCCATCACAAGTTTGTCTGTCTGTATCTGGAAGTCCCACGGGATCTTAGCTCTGTTGTTCTCAGCCACCCTTGGGGGCGTGTCCCATTTTGACCTCGGGACTTCCAGGTCATACTCGGCACAGATGTTCCTGTATATTATGCCCGCCACTTGGTTATGGCATTCCATGTATGCCCTGCCTGCTAGCATCTTGCACCCTGCTGTTATGTGCTGGATTGTCTCAGGTGCATCTCTGCACAGCCTGCACCTGGGATCTTGCCTGGTGTGGTACACTCCAGCCTCTATTGATTTTGTACTCAGAGCTTGCTCTTGTGCTGCCATGATTAGTGCCTCTGTGCTGTCTGTCAGTCCAGCCTTGTCCAGCCATTGGTAGGATTTCTCTATGTCAGCCACTTCTTCTATCTGCTGGTGGTACATGCCGTGCAGAGGCCTGTCCTTCCATGATGGTCCCTGTTCTTCTTTCTCTTCTTTCTCGGGTTTCTGTTGCTTGAGGTACTCATTAAGCACATGATTCTTTGTGGCCATTTCCTGATGTATTCATGGAACTTCATTGTTTCATCTAGGACAGTGGTTCTGACACTCACTAGTCCTCGGCCAGCTTCCTTTCGCTTAGCGTACAGTCTCAGGGTGCTGTATTTGGGGTGAAACCCTCCATGCATGGTAAGAAGCTTTCTTGTCTTAACTTCAGTGGCTTCCATCTCCTCCTTTGGCCAGGTTATTATCCCAGCAGGGTATCTGACAACTGGCAGGGCATAGGTGTTGATAGTCGGGATCTTGTTCTTCCCATTTAGCTGACTCTTCAGAACTTCCCTTACTCTCTGCAGGTACTTGGAGGTTGCAGCTTTCCTAGCGGCCTCGTCATGGTTCCCATTTGCCAGTGGGATTCCAAGGTACTTGTAGCTGTCCTCACTGTCTGCAATGTTGTCTTCTGGTAGTGTAATCCCCTCAGTTCTGACTACTTTTCCTCTCTTAGTTACCATCCGACTACACTTCCCCAGTCCGAATGACATTCCGATATCATTGCTGTAGATCCTGGTGGTGTGGATCAGTGAATCGATATCTTGTTCACTCTCAGCATACAGCTTGATGTCATCCATGTAGTGGAGGTGGCTGATGTTGTCTCCATTCCGTAGTGGGTATCTGTAGCCAGTCTGGTTGATGATCTGGCTGAGGGGATTCAGGCCTATGCAGAACAGCAGTGGGGACAGGGCATCTCCTTGGTAAATCCCACACTTGATGTTGACTTGTGCAATGGGCTTGGAGTTGGCCTCTAGTGTTGTTCTTCACATACCCATTGAGTTCTTGATGAAGCCTCTTAGGGTCCTGTTGATCTTATACAGTTCTAGGCATTCCAGGATCCATGTGTGCGGCATTGAGTCATAGGCTTTCTTGTAGTCAATCCAGGGTGGTCAGTTGGGTCTTACAGTCTCGGGTCTTACAGTCTCGAGTGACTGCTCTATCTACTAGTAGCTGGTGTTTTGCTCCCCTGGTCTCTCTGCCTATCCCTTTCTGGGCCTCGCTCATGTATTGTGCCACATGCCTACTCATCTTAGCTGCTATGATGCCTGACAGGAGTTTCCATGTTGTACTGAGGCAGGTTATGGGCTGGTAATTGGATGGGACTGGTCCCTTCTTGGGGTCTTTGAGGATCAGGACCGTCCGGCCCTCAGTCAGCCATTCTGGGTGTGTCTTAGCCTCTAGCAGCTGGTTCATTTGTGCTGCCAGGCGCTCGTGGTGTGCAGTTAGCTTCTTTAGCCAGTAGATGTGAATCATATCAGGGCCTGGTGCTGTCCAGCTCTTCATGTGTGAGACTCTTTGTTGGATGTCTGCCACTGTGATGGTTACTGGATCCTGTTCAGGGAGGTTGCTGTAGTCTGCTCTTAGATCCACTAGCCACTGAGCATTGGTATTGTGTGACGCATCCTTCTCCCATATGCTCTTCCAGTATTGCTCTGTCTCCAGCCTTGGTGGGGGTGCTATTCTCATATTGTTCCCCTGCCACTGAGAGCATACCTTGGATGGTTCAGTGGAGAACATCCGGTTTATTTTCCTGGCTTCTATCTCTCTGTTATATCTCTTCAGGCGGTTAGCCAAGGTTGTGAGTCTTGCTTGGCAGTCTCTAAGGCCTCAGGTATGGACAGCCCATTGTACTTCTTAGGCACTGCTCTCTTCGTCATCCCACCTTTCTGCACCTCTGAGAGCTGGCTAACTTCCCTCCGTGCTGCCTTGATCTTAGCCTCCAGTCGTCGGTTCCATGGAGGGTACTGCTCCTTATTGCTGTTCATCTTATAGCCAAGCATCTCAAGGATTACTGCTGCCATGTTATACATCAACTGATTGGTTTCAGTGATGGTAGTGGTAGGGATTGTCTGTAGTGCTGCATTCGCATCTTCTAGTAGGTCTTCACATAGTCTTGGTAGTCGGTGTTGAGGGGTCCAGTTCGCCTTCTTAGCCATGATCTTATCTTTCAGGTCAGCTCCTCTGGTATTCAGTGCACTTGTTGTCACTATTGGGGCTTGGTACCCAATCTTGGAGTGTGGGGATGATGAAATCTCCCCCCTGACCTGCCATCCTGGCTCCCCCTTGCCGTAGCATTTGTGTTGTACCTCATCAATCGCTAGCTGCGATAGCAGCTGCTTCCTTCGTATGTTGGAACACTGAGCCACAAGCTGTTTCTCCGTCAGTGTGGATGTTGGGTTTCGAAGAATCCATAGGTCCCACATAACTCTTCGTGTAACCCCTCTTGCTGGGATTACGTGTATAGTAGCATTCCAACAGTTCCCGGTTCTCATCTCATGTCCACTTATGCCATAACCTACTAGGTCCAGTAGCCCACTTACCGTCAGAATGCCCTGGTTCCTCAACACCTGACGCGGAAACAAAATGGAAATTCAATTACAATAACAACAATGGGAATAAGATTTCCCATTCATCATATATATATATATATATATATATATATATATATATATATATATATATATATATATATATATATATATATATATATATGATGAATGGGAAATCCTATTCCCATTGAATGTTGCCGTCACTTGGTATTGCAGCATTGAATGGGAAATCTTATTCCCATTGAATGTTGCTGTCACTTGGTATTGCAGCATCTATGACTACCATCTTCTTCCTTTGTTTGTCCACCACTACTATGTCCAGTTGGTTAGCCATCACAAGTTTGTCTGTATCTGGAAGTCCCACAGGATCTTTGCTCTATGTGTGTATGTGTGTATATATACACACACTCACACACACACACACACAAACACCTATATATATATATATATATGTATATATACATATATATATACATATATATATATATATATATATACACACACACACACACACACACACATAGAGCAAAGATCCTGTGGGACTTCCAGATACAGACAAACTTGTGATGGCTAACCAACTGGACATAGTAGTGGTGGACAAACAAAGGAAGAAGATGGTAGTCATAGATGCTGCAATACCAAGTGACGGCAACATTCAATTCGATTCAATTCAATTTTATTTATATAGCGCCAAATCACAACAAACAGCCACCTCAAGGCACTTTGTATTAAGGGTAAAGACCATACAATAATACAGAGAAAACCCGACAGTCAAAACAACCCCCTATGAGCAACCACTTAGCGACAGTGGGAAGGAAAAACTCCCTTTTAACAGGAAGAAACCTCCAGCAGAACCAGGCTCAGGGAGGGGCAGTCATCTGCCATGACTGGTTTGGCTGAGGGGAGGGAGACAGGAGAAAAGACAAAAGACATGCTGTGGGGGAGAGCCAGAGATTAATAATAATTAATGATTGATTGCAGAGTGGAGTATAACAAAGTAAATAAGGTGAATGAAAAGAAACAGTGCATTATGGGAACCCCCCAGCAGCCTAGGCCTATAGCAGCATAAGTAAGGGGTGGTTCAGGGTCACCTGATCCAGCCCTAACTATAAGCTTGATCATAAAGGAAAGTTTTAAGCCTTATCTTAAAAATAGAGGGGGTGTCTGTCTCCCGAATCCAAGCTGGGAGCTGTTTCCACAGAAGAAGGGCCTGAAAGCTGAAGGCTCTGCCTGCCATTCTACTCTTAAGTATCCTAGGAACCACAAGTAAGCCAGCAGTCTGAGAGTCCATCTGGAGGCTTCCGGTGAAATTTGTGATAGATTCCTTCACTTCTTTTTAGAGAAGGTGATAAGCACTAGGGCCCTAATTTCACCACCTTCTCATGATCCATCTACCCCAATGCCCTGTTTTCCTGCCCTTGGCCCATTCATTCTCAGCATTATTAATAGCAGTTTGACCTCTAGTGTGGTGCCAAAAAGTTTTAAACATGCTGTTGTGCAGCCCTTGCTGAAGAAACCTGGCCTAGACTCTTCTGTTTTAGCAAACTTTAGGCCCGTCTCCAAGCTACCATTTTTGTCAAAAATCCTGGAAAAGATTGTTTTCACCCAACTAAAGACTTTCCTGGATAAACATGCAATTCTGCAAGTGTTCCAGTCTGGGTTTAAAACCCATCACAGCACTGAGTCCGCTCTGTTAAAGGTTTTTAACGATATTCTTTTAGCAACCGACTCTGGTGACTGTGTGGTACTTGTGTTATTAGACTTAACAGCTGCGTTTGGCACTGTGGACCATGAGATCCTCATTTCCAGGCTGGAGCAGTGTGTGGGCATCACAGGTGCAGCGCTCCAGTGGTTTAAGTCGTACCTCTCAGATAGAAGTTTCTGTGTGTGCATTGATGATTTCGAGTCTGCCTCTGCTGCCCTCCCTTGGGGGGGTTCCGCAGGGCTCCATTCTAGGACCTCCCCTGTTCTCTTTATATCTTCTGCCACTTGGAACTATTTTTCGGAAGCATGATATTTCTTTTCACTGTTATGCAGACGACTGTCAAGTGTATTTTCCACTGAAACACACTGGTTCATGCTCTGTCCAGCCTCTCCTTGAATGCCTTAGAGACATCAGAGGATGGATGTCATTAAATTTTCTGAGTTTGAATGAGAAAAAGACAGAAATCATGTTGTTCAGACCCAGTGGCACCAGCAGTACCCCCTGTGTTGACCTTTCCTCCCTGGCCCCATATGAGAAATCCATTATCACTAATTTAGGTGTAAAAATGGACCCGACTTTAAAGCTTGATGCTCAGGTGAATGCAGTGGTGAAATCCTGCTTCTTTCACCTGAGAAGACTGTCAAAAATCAAGCCTCTTCTTTCAAAACACAATCTCGAAACAGTAATACATGCTTTTATAACATCTTGTCTTGATTACTGTAATGCACTTCTGACTGGAATTAGCCAGGCCTCCATTGCTCGTCTACAGCTGGTGCAAAATGCTGCTGCACGATTTTTATCTGGTATGAGCAAGCGAGAGCACATCACCCCAATTTTAGCTTCTCTCCACTGGCTTCCAGTTCATTTACGAATCCATTTTAAAATTCTTTTATTTGTTTTTAAGTCTGTTAATGGTTGTGCCCCATTTTATCTATCTGAACTGCTGCACCCATATGTTCCATCTCGCTCCCTAAGGTCAGCAGACCAGATGCTTTTACTTGTTCCGAAGTCGCAACGAAAACTCAGGGGTGATCGAGCCTTTGCAGTTGCGGCTCCAAAATTATGGAATGGTTTACCGCTGTATGTCAGACAGGCTCCTTCACTTGCTGTTTTTAAATCTCATTTAAAAACACATTTTTATTCCTTGGCCTTTGACCCAGTGTGAGACTCTGACTTAAATCTTAAGACACTGTTATAGTTCTTAATTAATTAATTTATTTAATCTCTTTCACATTTGTTTCATTTCTATATCTCATTGCCTTCTGACCTGTTTTTGGTCTTTTGTGTGTGATGTTTTTGTAAAGCACTTTGGTCAGCCCTGTTGTTTTTAAAAGTGCTCTATAAATAAAGTGGTATGGTATGGTAGTCCACTGTCAGAGGCTGTAAGAAGATCATTTGTTACCTTCACTAAAGTGGTTTCTGTACTGTGATGAATTCTGAAACCTGACTGAAGCTCTTCAAATAAACCGTTCCTTTGCAGATGATCAGTTAGATGCTTTACAACAACGCTTTCAAGAATTTTGGAGAGAAAAGGAAGGTTGGAGATATATATTATAGATGTAAATATAATTATACAGTAAGCCTGACAAATACCTCAGAGAGGAGCTGGAAAGGATGTGTAAGATGAAGGTAACAGTATTCCCCGTACTAATCGGACCCTCAAGCTCCCAGGCCCCTGGTAGAGGACCTGAGCTTGGAGGGCAAAATAGACCGCCCCATATATATATATATATATATATATATATATATATATGTGTGTATGTGTGTGTGTGTGTATATATTGCTAACTACAATTATACGGAGGGATACATCTTTCAGTGTTCCACATTGTACTGCGTTTGAGATGAACTGTGCGATCATTCTGAAACCTCCGACATTCTGATTGGTCCTAAATTCAGTAACACTGCCTTTGATTGGTCAATACACTCAGCCAAAGGCTAAGTGGATGGGTAGCAATTTTCAGCACAAAGAAGTTCAATAGCAAACTTGTGATAACATTACATGTAGGATTTGTCAGTGTAGAATTATTTTATAAAGTCTCCAAAAGGATCGTGCTGTTTATGGGGGAAATACAAAGGTTTTGGTACGAATATCGGAGCGTTATGGTGAGCTGAACATCCGGGACTTTCTTCGCTCCGGAGATTATTATCTTGGCTCACACAGGACCTTTGATGTTCATCGGTGTGGCGTGCTTGATGAGGTAAGGTGAGTGTGAGTTTAAAAGGATTTTAAATACCCCAAATTACTCTAAGAAATTGAAGGAGTTGATGATAAATGATAATATATCACTTTTTCTCTGCCGTAAACTGTAGACAGAGTTTAAGTTGTTGCCATATATAACTGTTGACATGTTAACAACGCTCAGTGAGTTACTAAATTAGCTAATTGGCTCAAATTAACCCTCTGGGGTCCACGGAGGCACCGGTGCGTCAAAATGGCATCGAGAGGATGTAGCATCGGGACTCTGCTGCACTGAGTCTCCATTTCAACATAAATCGAAAGTGCAGACTTCAAACTACGTACCAGCTTTTAATTTGTGTTGGTAGGTCAAGTAAAACTAGAGTTATGCCTAATAATTTACACCGTACTTTTTCCTGTATATTGTCCTCCCGTTCGATGCGTGTTTTTTGCAGGAAGAAATGGCAAAAACGGGAGTTTAATTAACAGGAAATGCTTCCTAATAAAACAAAACAAACTAAATCCTGACAACGACTTTCCTAATGGTGGAAAAATGCACCATATCAATCAATCAGAAAATTATATGGTAACATGATGCATTAGATTGCATTTGGCTGCTCAGGAACACGTGACAAAGTAGTGAAAGAGACAATATTGATGGCAAGTTTTGTCTGTGATGGGCCCCTCAGTCTTGTGGAGGACAGAAACTGTTTTTTGAGGTGGCATAAATAATTTGTGTTGCATCTTAATGTGAGTCCTGATTGCTCTGCAAATAGTCTGAGGCCTTTCCTGCATTTTAATGTGAATAGTTGTATAAAACTGTATTATTTACCATATTTTTATATAAGTTTTGAAAATTTACAACTTATATTTGCATTTTAAGTTGTAAAAATAATTCGCTAAGCATGTTTATGGTTTTTACAGTCAGAAAAAATCTTTTTCTACTCTGATTTTATGTTTTTATGTGATTTTTTTTTTTTTTTTTTTTTTTTTTTTTTTTTTTTTAAGCCTAATGTGTTAATACAGTATGTTAAAATGAAATACACAGTCACATACATGAGTTGGTACTGAAAAAAATTAGACCATCCAAGGCAAGATAAACAGTTTCAACTATAACGGTAAAAACAAAAGTAATCAATAACGGCCAAATATACCCGGGACCCCAGAGGATTAAGGCAAATGCAGAGATGCATGGAATTTTTTTCCATGCGATTTTTTTGATTTTTTTTTTTTTTTTTCCTAACAGAAACAGCTGTTGAAGTTATTTTTCCTCTGACAAATTTTATTTCAGCTCACAATATATTTTCTGATGTTTGAATGGT